>NC_141145.1:82659609-82965859 GCF_053477565.2 Lygodium microphyllum
TGGCAAATTTTGAGCATGTTTTAGGGTCAAAACTCCACCTCTTAAATAGCATGTATTAAATGCAATGTGATGCACAGATCGGTCGTTGTATGCTCACGTAGTGAATCCCGGAAGGTCCCCAAGAACAATGAACTCTACCTTTTTGCACAAATTACAATGTAAAAAGCATGAACGACAAGAGCAAGAGACCAATTGGGTTCAATCTCCCCCCATGCCCTTGTGTGAGCGCTTCACAAAGCATGTATTTTATGTATATTTCCATCTTCATGCTCAATAATAGCCCAATTTACAAAAATATGACAAGCTTTTAGCTTTTGAGTTTGCTTTTACAAAAATAGAAGATAAAGCTAATGGACGGTGCCCATAGAGTCTGGCACGCCCAACACAATGTCCCAAATAGAAATAACATATCCGTGCGCATAGGCGCATACAAAATAATAATAAATAATCGATGCCTCAATAGACATAACAAAATATAGGCGTGGCGCCTATCAAAATATAATCCATAGGTCGAATACTCGCTAGACTCCAATGCTTTCCTCCGCCACTGCTGCTATCTCTACACATCAACTGAAGCATTCACAATCGTTAGTAAAATAATACAGTTAAACCGACAAAAGTGAATACCTAGCAGTCTTCAGCTACATAAATAAATCAACTGGTTATAAATAAATCCTAACCTTAATTTATTACAAGTGCGCACTCTAAACTCATAAACGTTTATTAATTTAATATGCATTTTGCGGAATCACCCGCTATGGAATCACCCATGTACACACTAAATTAATGAAATGCCCGAAAAGGATAGGCGTCCCCATCAACTTCTCGCACAAAGAATCCACTTTGTGTATGAGCCCCGGTCATCTAAGTTTACGGAATCCACCGTAAAACCTCACGGAATCCACCGTGGCACGGAATCCACCGTGAAATATGCCTCCTGGCATCATACCCCCGGGGTGGGATAGCAATTGACCTCAATTGCTATTAGCTCAATGTGGAGCTAACAGAGTGGGGAAAGCATTTAAGTCTCTAGTGTGCATCCATTGTGCTTCTTCTACAGGATGGTTCTTAAATTTTACTAGATATCTAGAATACCTTCGGCCAGTTCTAGTGGTCATATAATCAGTGTCTATGATAGCTTCTGGTTCAAGTATTTCAGTCTCTTCCTCTAATAAAGGTGGGTTTTCATAAACAGGGTGGACATGTAATTGGCCTCTAAATGGTCTCAATAAACTAATGTGAAATGTATTGTGAATTTTCCAATGAGATGGTAATTCTAATTTGAATGCATTATCATTAATTTTATGAATGATTCTAAATGGTCCATAAAATCTGGGAGCTAGTTTGACAACTGGATGTCTATCTACACTTTGCAGTCTACATTTTTCTATTCTTAGCCAAACATAATCATCAACTTTGAAATTCATGGCTTGTCTTTTCTTGTTGGCTTGTTTGGTATATGATTGCTGGGCTTTAGCAATCATATCCTTAACTTCATCAAAAATACTGTTATGCATACTAGCAATATCATCAGCACTCTGAATTCTATTAGACAAAGATGCAACAGGTGTAGATAATCTATATCCATAAATGACTTCAAACGGTGCTTTCTTTGTAGATGTGTGCGGTGTATTGTTATATGCAAACTATAATAAATGCAAATGAGTATCCCATGTCTGAGGTTTAGAGATAGTATATGCACGTAAAAGATCTAGAATGGTGCTGTTTGTGGCTTCTGTTTGTCCATTAGTTTCTAGATGAAATGCAGATGAAAAATCAATCTTTGTGCCTAGATTAGCAAACAGGGTAATCCAAAAATTGTTACAAAATCTAGAATCACGATCTGAAATGATAACTTTGGGCAATCCATGGTTAGTAAAAACAGTTTTTAAAAACAATTGTGCTGCTTGTGATGCTGTTAAAGTTTTCTTACATGGAATGAAATATGGTTGCTTACTAAATCTATCGACAATTGTCCAAATCAGTATTTGGTAAACCAGTAATGAAATCCATAGAAATTTGTTCCCAAGGTTTAGATGGAATAGACAAAGGCATAAGTAATCCATACTGTTTACCATGATGTCTCTTAACTCTTTGACAAATCAAACATTCAGAAATGAAATTAGATACATCTGCATCCATATGCGGCCAATAAAAATCTTCAGTTAACATACGTAATGTAGATATGATACCTCTATGACCTTGATATGGGGGACAATGAATTTCATTCAAAACAAAAGATCGGAATGGAATAGTAACACACAGTCTCTTTTCATAAAACATAAATCCATCATTATATGACAATGAATCAACAGGAATGAAATTATTTTGAACTAATTTATTCCAATCAGAATGAAAAGTAATATCCTGGTGATATGTATCTTTCATAGCAATCAAAGAATCAAAAGATATGACAGAAATATTATGAATTGCAGGTCTTCTACTCAATGCATCAGCCACTACATTTTCTTTTCCAAGTTGGTATTGAATGATAGGATGAAAACTTTGAATGAAGGAAGCCAATTTGATATGACGGTCAGAAATTTGAGGTTGGCTAAGTAAATGTCTAATGCTTTGCTGGTCAGTCTTTATCATAAATTCTAAACCCATTAAGTAGTGTTTCCACTGTCTTAATGCTTGTACAACTGCTAATAGTTCTTTGTCATATGTGGAATATTTCAGCTCAGAGGGTTTCAGCTTACAACTAGAATATGCTATTGGATGATTGTCTTCGATTAGTACGGCTCCTATTCCTGATCCGCTAGCATCAGTCACAACTAGAAAGAATGGTCTATTAAAGTCAGGCAACTATAAAACAGGGGCATTGGTTAATGCATGTTTCAGTAAGTCAAAGGATTTCTGTTGATTTTTGGTCCATTGATAAACAATTCCTTTCTTGAGAAGTTTGGTTAATGGTAAAGCAAGTAATGAAAAATTACGTACAAACTTCCTATAGAAACTAGCAAGACCAAGGAATGAGTGTAACTCATGCACGTTTTTAGGAACATGCCAATTCAATATTGCATCAATTTTCTTAGGATCAACTTTAATTCCTTCAGATGATACAATATGACCTAAATACTCAATTTCTGTCTTAAAGAATTCACTCTTTTCAGGATTTGCAAACAGTTGATTTTCTTTCAATAATTGAAAAACTAATGACAAATGCTCATAATGCTCTTTCTCATTTTGACTAAACACCAAAATATCATCAAAGAAAACAATCACACAGTACTGATATTTCAAAAAGATACGATTCATCATTCTACTAAAGGTAGCAGGTGCATTAGTCAATCCGAATGGCATAACTAAAAATTTGTAGTGACCAAACTATGTTCTGAATGCAGTCTTAAATATGTCAGATTTATCTAGCCTCACCTGATGATAACCAGACTTAAGGTCAATTTTACTAAATATAGAAGATCCTTGCAGTTTGTCCATAAGGTTATCAACTCTAGGAATAGGATACCTATTCTTTACAGTGATCTTATTTAAAGCTCGGTAGTCAATACACATACGATAGGTATTATTCTTTTTCTTGACTAAGAGTACAGGTGCACGGAATGGAGAACTGCTAGGTCGAATTAAACCTCTATTTAGTAATTCTTCAACTTGACTCTGGATTTTTTTTTGCTCTATCTAGTTGTGCCTATATGGTGCTTTGCAAGGTGGTTGTGTGCCAGGGATCAAATCAATCTTATGGTCTTCTGGACGTGAAGGAGGTAAACCTGGTGGTAGGTCTTCTACAAAACAGTCCTTAAAATATGCAAGAAATTCCTTATGCCTAGGGTGCATATGATTTTCCTTTACTTGCAATTCATTCACCCAAATGAGATATGATTTACTACTCTTGCGTAATGCACGTTTAGCTTGAGTATGCGAAAGCAGTGGAAAAACATTAGATGCATGCATACCATATAATATAATAGATTTTCCTTGAAAATTAATATTCATTGTGTGTGTGAAATAATCTATATCTGGGTTATGCTGGTGTCGCCAAGGCATTCCTAAAATAATGTCACTCGACTGTAATGGAACAACTAAGAAATTTCTTCTTTCAGTGTATGAACCAATTTGAATCTCTAAGTCTTGCACTTCCTGTGTACCATTATACCTAGTGCCTAAAAATGCATCTTTTATGCAATAATGCGTAGGTACAGTCTGTAATTTCAATTCCTTTACCAATTTTGCTAAAATAAAATCATGAGTACTACCGTCATCATGCAAAATAGTCTTTTCCTTTCCATGCACCAAACATTTCATAGTCAATAATGAATGTGGAGTAGGCATACCTAGTAAAGTGTCGGAAATAGTAGTAGTGTCGTCCTCATCTTCAGTGAAATCAGGCATTTCCTCATGTTCGTCTTCGTCCATGGCTCCAAGATAGTTGATATGAGCTGGTGGCTTCTTTGAATGACAATTTGCTACGAGATGTCCACACTGGTGACATTTATAGCATAGTATTGGCTTGGCTTTGGTTACATTATTTGCAATGGCTGGAAGTCTAGGTACATTTGGATTTGCTTGTGGAATAGGCTTAGGATTTGGATTGACATTGGATGATAATGCAGGTGGTTTAGCCCAATTCTTGGGGAAAGATGATGAAGAGAAACGACCTGGATTAAACCTTCTAAAATTGGAATTGAATTGTTTAGATCCATAATTACCATTGGCTTGGAATTGCTGTGGTCGTCTGTCTCTACCACGTAACTTATCTTCAATGTCGTGAGCTAGTGAGATGGCGTCTTCAAGGGTAGCAGGCTTAAACATGTTCACTTCAGCGTAGTAATGCCCAAGAAGTCCAGACATATACTTCCGCTTATGTGTCGTCTCTAGTACATCTTCAAGCATGCGTAGCTGTAGGAGTGCATTCCAAAAACGCTCTGTATACTGAGGTATAGGCTCACGATCCCATTGTTGAAGTAGATCCCATTGCTTGATAGCCTTCTCATGAAATTACGGTGGAAGGAAATTCTGCATGAACTTCTTCTTGAAATCTTCCCAAGTAGCAGGACATTCTATGCTCTTGCGTACTACAGTCCACCAAAGTGATGCTCTGTCTACCAAATGATTAGTAACACACTTGATTTTATCTTTTTCTGGATAGGTTTCCTCATGGAAATAGTCATCAAACTGACTAATGAATGATAAAACAGTCTTTCCTTCTCGTATGCCATTGAAAGTGCGAAATTTAAAACTTTGTTTACTTATCTTTGATTCCTTGCGAATGGTTTGAGCTTCAAGAGTGGCGTCGATGGTACGTCGAATCAAATCTTCAGCTTGAGGTTCTTCTTTGTCGGTAGACTCTCTTTGTAATTTTGTCAATTGTACTTGCAATGCTTGCCTAACCCTTCGTTCTTCTTCCAATTGCATCATGATTAGGTCCAACTTTTGCTCCATGGTAGGCTCAGGTAGTTCGTCTTCAGCCATAGGATCATCCATATGTGGTTCCGTCATCCTGTAAAACTCAAAAGACCTTTCTCACTCAAAATCAGGTTAGCAGGATGAGCGTAGCTCAAATTCGGGGTTACAAGGCTATGTGTTTTTGGGTATTTCTTTCTCAATCTTCAAAAAATCTGTGATATTTCCTTCTTTGTATGCTGAAAATACTTCAGCAAACCTGCGTATGGGTAGAATACCTTGCCACGAACAACTTTGCAGTTTGGAGTTTCTGCGCAGGAACAACCCTTCTAGGAGTTTTGAGCACAAGTCAGTTCTGACTCCAGTTGATTAGTCTAACTTGCAGAGTTGCAGACTTAGGTGACTTGTAGAGTTGCAGACTTAGCCGACTTAGCCGACTTAGTGAACTTGTAGGACTTGATCACGGTTGACTTGCAGAATTTGATTTCTAGAGTGCAGGACCTGGAGTTGCTGACTTGGAGAGTTAGGAGCTTTGAATGACTTAGTGGATTAAGAAGCTTTTAGCTTCTTAATCCGTCGTTGATTTTTAGGACAAAAATATGTCCTTGACGGATTCGCGCCGCCCTGAACAGCCTCACACCGTGTTGATTTCGATTTGAACTCAAAAGACCTTTCTCACTCAAAATCAGGTTAGCGGGATGAGCGTAGCTCAAATTCGGGGTTACAAGGCTACGTGTTTTTGGGTATTTCTTTCTCAATCTTCAGAAAATCTGCGATATTTCCTTCTTCGTATGCTAAAAATACTTCAGTAAACTTGCGTATGGGTAGAATACCTTGCCACGAACAACTTTGCAGTTCGGAGTTTCTACGCAGGAACAACCCTTCTAGGAGTTTTGAGCACAAGTCAGTTCTGACTCCAGTTGATTAGTCTAACTTGCAGAGTTGCAGACTTAGGTGACTTGCAGAGTTGCAGGCTTAGGTGACTTGCAGAGTTGCAGACTTAGCCGACTTAGTGAACTTGCAAGACTTGATCACGGTTGACTTGCAGAACTTGATTTCTAGAGTGCAGGACCTGGAGTTGCTGACTTGGAGAGTTAGGAGCTTTGAATGACTTAGTGAATTAAGAAGCTTTTAGCTTCTTAATCTGTCGTTGATTTTTAGGACAAAAATATGTCCTTGACGGATTTGCGCCGCCCTGAACAGCCTCACGCCGCGTTGATTTCGATGTGATTGATAGAAGCCTTCTGAAGCTTCTAATCCAGCTGATTAAGTTTTAACTTGAAGCTTTGAAGCTTAATGAAAAAGAAAGTTACTCTTTTTGTCTGTTTATCCACGATTTTGGTGAAGGAGATGAATGCGTGGTCCTCCGCCTGTACAGCCTGGTCCTTCGCGATCTGATAGCAGAAACAGGGGTTCTTGATCGCCAGAAGTCTGCCTGTATCGACGGTTCGCGACGAGATTGACCGTAGAGCCTAATCATTCCAGGAGCTCCACCTTCGCATGAGATGGGTAGCGATTGGAAGCTCTTGATCTCAGCTCCGCTCTGATACCACTGATGCGCAGATCGGTCGCTGTATGCTCACGTAGTGAATCCCGGAAGGTCCCCAAGAACAATGAACTCTACCTTTTTGCACAAATTACAATGTAAAAAGCATGAACGACAAGAGCAAGAGACCAATTGGGTTCAATCTCCCCCCATGCCCTTGTGTGAGCGCTTCACAAAGCATGTATTTTATGTATATTTCCATCTTCATGCTCAATAATAGCCCAATTTACAAAAATATGACAAGCTTTTAGCTTTTGAGTTTGCTTTTACAAAAATAGAAGATAAAGCTAATGGACGGTGCCCATAGAGTCTGGCACGCCCAACACAATATCCCAAATAGAAATAACATATCCGTACGCATAGGCGCATACAAAATAATAATAAATAATCGATGCCTCAATAGACATAACAAAATATAGGCGTGGCGCCTATCAAAATATAATCCATAGGTCGAATACTCGCTAGACTCCAATGCTTTCCTCCGCCACTGCTGCTATCTCTACACATCAACTGAAGCATTCACAATCGTTAGTAAAATAATACAATTAAACCGACAAAAGTGAATACCTAGCAGTCTTCAGCTACATAAATAAATCAATTGGTTAGAAATAAATCCTAACCTTAATTTATTACGAGTGCGCACTCTAAACTCATAAACGTTTATTAATTTAATATGCATTTTGCGGAATCACCCGCTATGGAATCACCCATGTACACACTAAATTAATGAAACGGCCGAAAAGGACAGGCGTCCCCATCAACTTCTCGCACAAAGAATCCACTTTTTGTATGAGCCCCGGTCATCTAAGTTTACGGAATCCATCGTAAAACCTCACGGAATCCACCGTGGCACGGAATCCACCGTGAAATATGCCTCCTGGCATCACAATGGAAGCATATTTGGAGCCCTAAGAGAGACACCAAGGAAGTAGGGTTTCTACTGCAAGAAAATCTATCTTGTCATCCATCAACAAGCTTTTTTATTGGGTTTTATATGATCACAATGAAGAAAAGAACACCAAGCACAACAAATCTTCATGCAGCATCATGTAGATCTCCCACGGATTTGATAGAATCAACCATAATCTTCATAATCTCCATCAAAAGAACAAAGAACACAAAGGAATACACCATCTTTGAATGGAAATACATCACATAGTATTCATCTTCAATGTCTTCATAGTTCTCTCTCTCAATCTTTCACATACAATTACACTGTTTTGATAGATTTGACTATCTCTGACTCTCTCTCTCTCTCCATCAATAGTACATCATATCCTCACTACAATAATCAATAATCACTCTCAATAATCCTTATTAGGTCGTGGATACACCTTCCAAAAGGTATGTCTGGTATGAAGGGTCACCAGAGACTTCATAGTGTCCTATGAGATCTGTCTTCTATCACTGTCTTCTGTAACCTTCTGTAAATCTTCTGTAAATCTTCAGCAGTTACTTCTTCACTTCAATTAGCTTGGATAGAGCTTCCATTCATCCTTTCCTAAGATAAAAACACTTCCCAAAATATCCACACATCCATCATAACACTCAACAGAAACAACAAAACAGAACCATAGAGCAACAGAAGTACAGAACAATAGAGCTACAAAAGCTTACAGAACTTCACAGAAGATCAACAAAACCCATAAAAATCATAAAAATCAAAACAAAACCAATTCAATCTTTCATAAACCTCTTCACACAACTTCAATCATCTCTCAAAACATTCATTCAACCATCTCTACTACCAAAACAGAAACAAAACAGAAGAAAACAAAAGAAAATCATCAAAAACCCTTCAAACTTATCCAAACCTTTCCAAACACTTCAAAATAAACAACCCTTTATCATTAAAAAACAACAAAAAATCAGCCCAAAAACCAACATATTTCACACTCAACATATCCCCACACTTAGAAAGGAAGCGTCCTCGCGACCTCAGGAAAAAATGAATAAAAGCTCTAATCTCTTTGCTAAAAAATCTTCAATCAGCACAATGTACCAACTACAATCATGACCCCAACATTAGCTTCATAAAACCTATATAATATGTTTCAGCTTCCAAATCTTCAACTGCAACTTCATCCAGCTAATAAGCAACATCATCAACCTTCACAACTCCATCTTCATCAGCTCCTCATCCATAAAGAAAAACAACAATACCCAATACAAAAAATACCCATACACAAATATAATCTGAATGGCACAACTCCTCAAAAATGTTGAAAAGAAAGAAGAAATTTCCATTAAAAAGAAGAGAATGGATACAATCAAGAAAACCCTTCTACTAAGCAGGATGAAGATATTTCTTCTTAAACTGCAAACTAATTTTAAGATGGTCCAAGACTTTGTTTTCATCCACAAAGTACTGAGGTACATTTTGGAGGAATTGTAGGCAACACATCCTTTCCAATAAAATGATGAATCTGGTAGGGAAGGCTTGTGCAAAATAATATAAGAGATCCATTTGAGCAACTGCTACATCCTCATTTGGATTAATCAGCATCTAGGGGATACCCTTGCAAGTATTCAAATGTGACTGATGATGCATGAACACAAGATACCAGTAGAAATGAGCAGCAAGACGAACTGTGGTATCTCCAGAAGTACCATGTACCCTAGCAAAGTGGAGGTAAGAATTGGAACACGCTGCAGAAGTATCCCAGGACCCTGGAATGAGAGGCCAATTAAACACTTGACCTGTCACTAAATCATGTAATGTCCATTGTCTTCTATGAAGGATGTCACCATCATACCCTGGGGTATCCAGCACTGTTTGGGGAGGAAGGTTAATGTAATCTATCGGAGAGGGTAATGGAATGAAAGGAAAGCATTGTAATGGATGATAGGACAGAGCATAAAAAGAGGGTAATTGAAGGGATAAAGAAGGTGGAAAAGATGGAGAATACATCAAAAATGTATGAAGGGATTCTGTTGGAAAAACTGAAGGAACATGAGAAACAGTAGGTGGAACGTCAAAAGGAGTAGGAGATAGTGTAGGATCAGCAATGAAAGGACATGTAGTGAACACTGGAATGTGAGGAAATCCTGAAGGGATAAATGATAAGAGAGGAATATTATCAGGACTAGATGAAACAAGAGAAACATATAATGGGAAATGATAAGACATTAGGGAATATGATAAAAGATCAGCAGGATCTAAAGGATAAATAGAACATCGGAAATTTAAATCCTGAAAGAAAGACTCAGTAAATAATGGGTTATTAGCAATGAAGCTCAACAAAACTGAGATTGAAGAGGCTGGATATCTGATTTATGAAAGACACTTCTGAGGCGGCGAGGTTCCAAAGCAACGTCCTCCAAAGGTGGATGCCAAGCATATCCCTTGCACCAAGACGTCTGCTCATGATAAGTTCGTAAACTCTCTGCTAACAGAAGCTCAACTGAATGTACATACATCACTGCCTGTAAGATGACATCTCCCACATAAACGTTTAAATCTTCCTCATTAGGGATCTGTAGATAGCCTATAAGATACATGAAAGAGAGTAATTGGACCTCATGGAAAATCAAATCATCCACAAATCTGTCAAAAACAGCTTGTAAGAGATCCGTAGGCTAGAGATTGGACCATCCATCCTCTGGGGGCTCTAAATCCACATTGCTCAAAGAGATGTATAAGGCAAACCTCTATTGATGATATTTCATCCAAAATGATGGAGAAGGTGACACCAATTCAGTATAACGGACAAAATCATTCTACACACAATCCATCCGCTCTGCTGAAGGCGATCAACCTTAGTTGAGAACCCATCACAGAGCTTAGCCTTATGTTGCAAGTGATTAAGCTCCTCTTGGGATGACACAATAGAAGATACAGGAGCAGGAGGGGAAACAGAAAGAACATCCACCTTCTGATTAAGTTCTTCAATGAGTTTTTGTTGGGACTCTACAATGTCCTGAGATTGCTGGAACTGACCCTCACTGGTAGCAAGCTTAGTAGCCAAAGTGACCATCTCTGCAAGGGTAGAATTCTTCTCAAGCATCAAAGATGCATTCTCCTCCTCTAGTTTAACAACCTTAGCTTCTAGCTCCTGAATAGTGACCTTCTGTGAATCCATTAAGGCTGTGGCAGTAGTCATCTGATTGTGGATATCATTGAGGGTAGCCCTTTCTGAAGATAGATCCTCCAGTGCCTTACTCAATTGACTAGTAAGGGAATCCACCTTGTCTTGCATGGAAGTGTAAAGACTGGTATATAGTGTCTGAAGACAGGAAGTAAGGGAAGTTTCCAAAGTAGACTGGACATTGGAAACCATCTGTGGAAGCATGGGTCTAGCTAAAATGGTTTGTAATGATAAAGGGATCTATGAATCTAATTTTCCTTCCTTTTGAGCGGCAAATAGATTGGTACAGGAAAGGAATGAAGGAAGGGCACTGCCAGACACAGCAGCAGTGGATGTTTGCACTAGTGGATCTTGGACAAAAGGATTGGAAGGTCCCTTTGTGCGAAGGCATTTCTTTCTAGAAAAAATAATAGGCGACTCCTCATCTTCTGAATTAAGCTGTATGGGTCTAGGAGAAGAAACTGATACTGTAGGCTGCACTGGTAAAGGAGCTGGATCTGGCACTGCAACACCACCAGGAGGAGGTGCAAAAGTAAGGATCTTCTGTAGGAAGGCACCATAAGAAACAATACTATTTTGACCTTTCCTGACACACTGGAAATGCTGATCCATCTTAGATAATAGAAAACTTTCCCAGTTGAATTTAGCTCCCTCCAGAATCTTCACAGAAGCTGTGAATAATTCTTTTGACAAGTATTTGGATGCATTCTTTCGTGACATGAACCGGTCCTGTAGGAACTTGCATAACTACTTTCAGACTGGAGAAGAAATGTGGGCAACAGACACCCCTGAGCTATTAATGAGGTGGTTAAGGAGCAAGGGGGTGGAAGTTTCCTTCTTCATCAGTGTGACTATCTCCTCAGCCGCCGTCAGTAGAGCTGGTTACCGCTGGGTAGAAAGGAAGCAGATAAGGGCAAACATAATGCTTCACTGATATTGGCTACTGATAAACAGAATGTCCGGTTGTAAGCCAGGCTAGACTGGTTTTTGTAAGAAGCAAGGAATAACACAGCTTCTCATCCACAGGTGGTAAAGTGAGAGCCACAAATGAGCGAAGGCCAGCTCGTCAAATACAATCTGCCTCTAACAGAAGAGAATAGTCATGGACCGCAAGAGGAACATGCTAGACCACAATTGGAGGCGTAGAAAGAGGTGCCATTCAAACTATGGTTTTTTTTTTAAAAACCCACATACACAACCAGGAAAACAAAAAGAAAACCTGCAAAACCCAAAAACAAAACCAAGACTGAGACCATCGACAGGAAACTGACTAATTTACACGACTGACTGGACCATAACAACCCCCAGGCAAAGCACATCCTAGAAAAAATTCGGCATGACCTCTAAACATGTGCGACCCAAAGCTTCATGCTATGTACACATACATGCACCCTGTAACCCCGTATCAGGCAGAAAATAAAATAAAACTACATTTCGTAGCCCAGATATAGACTCAAAAAAAATCATGACGCAATCAAATATTCTAACTAAAAACGAGAATAAATACCATGTTGACCAATGTCAGATTACTATTCCCACTCCCACGTAGCGTTCACGTCCTACAGTGCGGTGAAGTGTGTGAGTGAAACTAACGACTCATTTTTTATTATATAAACAATTAAGCATCATTCATTATTAAATTAACCCGTTAATGCATGGTGAGTCGACATCGTAACCCAACCCCACTCAGATTTTGACACGACTGGACTGACTGACTGTGTCTCTACTAATGCAGTTCCTTGTTATAATTAGATGATGTATGGCACTTAAGTGCATGCATGCGTGACTTCGGGGGTTGATTTTAATTACAAATTAGTGTGTCTAAAACGTGTGTGCGTGTGCATTTGTGAATTGATTTTAATTTACAACTTATGTGGGTTAGGGTGCAAAGGTGCTCGTGCAACGACAGGGGTTCTTTTTACAATTAACGTCCGGTTCATTTTATTTAGAATTTATGAGGTGCAGTCTGTTTATTATGTGTGTGCAACGTTCGGTTGATTTTATTTACAATTTATGTGTGTTATTGTGCAAGTGAGAGAGGGAAAAAGGAAAGAACCTAGTAATGTGTGGGTCTGCCTGCGAAGTCTCAAATCACAACCTCCAAAAGTGGAATGCCCAGTCCACAAAAATCCACAAAAGGTCAAACAGTCGACTGCCAAGAGTCGTCCTCTTGGATAGAAAAACAAAAACAAGCTAACATGACCACGACAAAGAACAATGAAACGGATGACCAAAAGAAAAGAAGAAGAAAAATGTATGTCTTGGATTTATTTGGATGTGTTGATTTGTAGGGTTTTTATGTTTTAAGTTTGTGGTGTTTTTTGTTTGTTTGTTTGTTTGTTTGTGTTTTTTGTTTTTTTTTTTAAATTTATAACCAAGAACCCAAATTTTTCCACTACGAGGACGGAAACCCATATTGTTTCAATGTGATAGAAATGTTTATTTGATGTTAGGGAGTTTCGAAAAATTTTGTTGATAAGAAATATATTGTCATGAGATGTTTCCAAAGAAAAAATAAATTCCAAATATTATGTGAATATTTTTATTCCAAGAAAATGTCCAAAATAGGAAATAGGATAAATGTGATTTTTTGAAAATTTTTTGGATTATTTTTTGATTTTTATGTATTTTTATGTATTTTTTTATCAATTTCTATCAATTTAAAAAGAATTTCAGCCAATTTGGAATTTTCAGAAATTTTTTAAATTGGATTTTTCAGGCAAAAAATTTATTAAATTGTGGGAAAAGGTTTCAGCAATTTGTGATAAATTTTTTCAATTTTTTTTCAATTTTTTAATGATTTTTTCAAATTTTAAATGTGTTTAATGGATTTTGTGATTAAAAAATGATTTTCGGGATTTAAAAAATGAATACCCGAACACACGTGAACAGCTGCGCGTGAACGAACCAGCACGCACCACCTCATGGACAAGTCCAAATGCGCGTCCCGCACGTGAATAGCCGCTAAAAGACGCTCCCACGTACACGCATGCGAACAGCCGCTAGGAGACACGATAAGAAATCACCGCACGGGTTGCATTGTGAAAATCACGAAGTGGAGGTGGGTTTGATTTGTTCGCTGCGGGAGGGGGTGAATAGGAGCTAGGGTAGGAAAGGGTGGGCGTAGGAAGGGGTTAAGGGAAAGGGAGTTAAAGGAGAGGTGGTGGGAACGGGTATTAAGGGGGGAGGGGCGGGGGGGGGGGAGGGTAGGAATGGTGTGTGTGTGAATGAGGGGGTGGTGTGAACGGGGGTGTTGGGGGAGGAAGGTGTGTGACTGGGGGCAATGGGGGGAGGTGGAAATGGGTGAACGGGGGGTAAGAGGGGGGTAAGAGGGGGGCGGAATGTGTGTGAATGGGGGGATTGGAGATGTGTGAATGGTGGGATAGAAGGGTGTGTGTGTGGATGGTGTGTGTGAATGGGGGGTAAGAGGGGGGTGTGGGAATGGGGGGAAGGGAAGGGTGTGAGGTGGGGAGCAGAGGCCCAACGGGAGGCGGCCGACAAAAGGCGCCTGACGGCAGAGGGGACCAGCGCGTGCATAGGAAGGCGATCACTAGCAGGTGGCCAACAGGCCAGTGGGTGGCGCAGGCGACGGAACCAGGGAGAGACGGGCGGCACAGGCGCCAAGCGGATCCAGGGAGAGGCGGGGCGGCAGGGCGACGGGCAAATGGCCAGCAGGGCGGGAGGATGAAGGCCCTGGGAGGGAGGCACACGGCTCGCGACAGGCTGGAGGGTGAAGACCCTGGGAGGGAGCAGGAGGAGGAGGGGATGGAGAAGAGAGAAGGAAGAAGGGAGGGGGTTACAGGGAGAGAGAGGGAGGGGGAGAAGAGAGAAACAAAGAATAAAAAGAAGAGAGAGATAGAGAGAAGGAGAGAGAGGAGGGAAGGGGGGGAAGTTGGAACGGACGCGAGAGGGGGGGATAATTTATTTATTTTTAAATAATAAATAAATTTTTTGTTAAAATAATCAATAAATTAAATAAACGAAAGGCGTGCCCTGCGGGGTAAAAAAATTTGCAGTGGCGAGATCGGAACGATGCCAGGACGTCGGCATGGAAGGTGCGTACGCGACAGGGCGTGGCAAGACGCGTAAAACTGCAAATGCGTGCGTTCACGCGCGAGACGAGTATTGCGAAACACGTCAAAATAAAGAAAAATGAATATCTCACAATCCGATCGTCAAAACGAAATTGTGTAAAAATGAAAAATGTACAAAACTGCAGGGGGAAGATAGGGGAAAAGGTCAATGGGGGTTCTAGGGGGAATGAAGGCGTGCACATGCAAAAAAACACGAAAAATGGCCTCGAAAACACATACGGGGATTAATTTCGAGAAATCCGCTCGTCGAAATGCAGGGCAAAAAGAAGGAAAAAGGTGCGGAAGAACGTGCCCGATAACCCTATCACGTCAAAACACAGTTTCAACTGTAATAGGATGCGTTCACATGGGAAAAACGTAAAAAGGACACATGCAAATATGGTCGGAAATGAATAACAGAAGATCGGTTAACCGAAACAAGGGGCAGCAAAAATGACAAGTGTGTGGGGGAAGGGATAGCACAGGGTTGTCACATTAAAACGCAGTTCCGATAGGGTTCGGAGGCGTTCACATGCAAAAAACCCCAAAAAGACACTCGAAAAAACTTTTAAAAATTAATAATTAAAAATCCAAAAGTCAGAATAGGGGGAAGAAAAAAGGAAAAATGTAGGAAAAGGCGCATGGACATGGCTGTCAAGTCAAACTGGAATTCCGGTGCAAACAAGGCAGGTTCACATGGAAAAATGTCAAAAAGGCGAATGAAAAGGTCCCGAAAAACCGCAAAAATTAATAACAGATGAACCATACATCGGAATGACATGGAGTAAAAAGAAAAAATTTCAAGAAGGAAGGGGAGGACAGGGCTATCATGTCAGATCACCGTGCCGAAGCAAGCAAAGCGCGTTCACATGCAGAACCGTCTAATGCACGCAAAATCCTTCAAAAATTAATAACTCAAAAACAGTGCATCGGAACAGGGGTGGGTAAAAAGGAAAAATGAATAATTCAAAGGGAAGAACAAGGTGGTAAGGGCAGATGGGGATTTCGCTAAATGTAGGGTGCGTTCACATGGAAACATATCAAAATAAGGGAGAAAGAGAAATAGAGGAGGAACAACCCCAAGGGAGGCGTGACAGTGGACGGGTGTGTGTGTAAGGGACCCCAAGAGGGTTAAAAAAAAGTTATGGTGTACATGCATGATCAAAGTGAGGCATATGCAGGGCGGTATGCAATGTAGACGAGCAGGGACGTGTCCCCACACTTAAAACCTTAACGGATAGGGTTGACCGAGCAATAGGGACCTAATACCACACGACAGACCAACCGCTAACGTCCCCACACTTAGAACATGACCATCACTGACAACAAAAAGTGTAGGGTTAGAAAAACTTGGCCCATATTGTCGAGAATCAAGGTTGACTGTCGATGGCACGTCCACTATTGTTGTCGGCTGCAGGAGATACCAAAGCTCGCTCTGCAACAGACGCGTCCAGTATGGCAAGGACCATGTAACAGCACCCAGGGAGGTAGCTAATGGATGAATCTCGTTGGGTCGGTGTCGCTGATGAAGGATAGTCACTCAGTTTACAGCACTTAGATGGGATGAGAGAACAGTCACTCGCCCCATTACGAACATCGCTCGATGAACAATGATTGAAACCCATATCACACACCCAGTTTAGGAATTGACAAGGGGGATGGTGCAGAGGAGTACGCCAGGGTGTACAGTTGATGGTGCATTAGTGCGTCCAACCCGGCTGGCATAGGTGCAGGGAGGAAGGCAAGGGAGCCTTACAGTGCAATGTATAGAACAGGGTGACGTGTCCTGTGATGACGGCTGAGACCCACCCTGTGGGTGCATAGGGAAATGGAAACGTACCTGACTCCAAGGGTCGTAACGTGCCTCAATCTCACCTCTCGATAATTGATTGAAGAAACTCGAGTCACACTCAGCCCACCCTCTGTCTCATGCTCGGTTGATAGATACAGGAGGGCAGCCATGTCCTGAAACCCGTTGATGTAATCCTCATAGTCACTTGTGCAAAGGTTGTATGCCTTGTGCGCATTTGATGGTGCAACTGTGCATCCCACCCTGTGTCGGCATACAGTGCGAGAAGGAAGGCCAGGGAGCCTTATGGTGTAGTGCACAAGAACAAATCGTGCTTTGTACATTGAGAGGCCCATCCCGTGCATGCAACACTCCATTCACACTTCTCACCTCTCATTTGATTTGAAAGGAAAAGACTAGTCACTCGCCCCACCCTTTGTCTCACACTCGTTTGATAGTTACAGAGGGCAACCCATACTCACTTCCCCATCCGGTTAGGATGAAAGCTTGCATCACTCGATTGTTTATCGATGAAGATCGCATCGTCAGTTGTTGAAGAGGCATACCCAGGGAGGTAGCCATCAGATCAAAAGTTGTGTTAGATATGAACATGGCGTCTGCTAGAGGACTGTCAAATGCTCTGCAGAAAGGCATAGGACACAACGCACCAAGGGAGGCAGCTTCGGAACTAGATCCTAGGGATGTCAACTGATGAAGCCACTTTCTGGACTGCTGGGTGTTGCCACCTTTTTCATAGCCAGCTTCTCGCCCAAGGGTGTTGACCACCTTTTCTTGGAACGAGGCCTGCTATGACAGGGAATTTCTTCCTTTTCTCCCATAACAGTTTTAACACCATATTGGGAAATATGGGAATTTTCCATAAGTTTGGGACACGTGGTCAAATCTTTGGATTTGTCATAACTTGAATACTATAACTCCAAATTGAGCGCTCTATAGCTCAATAGATTCCATTTTTCAAGCACTTTTCAATGATAGGTCAGATCATATGGTTTTGAGAAAGTTATGGATATGTTATCCGGGTGCCACCTTTTTAGTATTAAAAAAATGGGAATTGGGAGATTCCCAAACTCACTAATATTATGTTTTTTTTTCTTGTTGTTTTTTTCTCTTTTCTCTTATTTTGTTTTTTTTAAATCTCCTATTCCCGAGGGTGTCTCCATCTTTTCTCTAAGAATAGGTCGGCATGACAGGGACCGAAGTCCTTTTCTCCCATGACCAATATGTATATTTTTTTTGTTTTTCGAATTAAGCAAGGGAATGGTAGAAATACCATTTGTCAGAACCATCCTCCCCACTGTCGCTGGTGGAAAATAGAGGATAAGAGATCACAGGCGGAAGGTAGGGCTGAGGGGACAAAGATTTATGTCTACCTCATCAGGAGTGGCTGAAGAACAGCTAGCAGAAGTAGCATCATAAGAGTTACAGTGCCACACCAATGGGGGAAAGGATTAGGTGATTGTGATTGTCAAGATCCCCAAAGAGGGAAGTACTTCTTCAGGCGATAGCCATTAATCAGGAAGGGATCATCAGAGGCATCAACGGTCTGCACTTGGACAGAGCCATTAGGGTTAATAGCAAGTACCTTATATGGGCCCATCCACCGCTCTTGAAGCTTGGCAGGAAACTTGCCAAATCATGAATCATAGGCTAGGACCAAATCACCTTCTTTGAACTCCTTGTGCTTGATGAAGTTGTCATGGTAAGCCTTATGTCAAGCTTGTGTGGCTTCCATGCACTGTAGAGCCATCCTGCGAGTTTCGTCCAAACATTCCAAGTGCAGGAGACGGCATTGCAGTGAATCATCGTCCCCCAAATGCTCTTTGATATCCACTCGCAAAGAGGGCAATTCCAGTTCAATAGGGAAGACGGCTTCTGTACCATACACCAGCTGGAAGGGTGTATGTCTTGTTGCTGCTTTATGGGAGGTTTTGTACTCCCAGAGGGCCTCTGTAAGTCGATCATCCCAATCACGACGATGTGTGGAAATCATCCTTGTCAGGATCGAGCAGAGGATGCGATTGGTGACTTCGACTTGGCCATTGGCTCTGGGGTAGTAAGGAGTGGACTTGTGATGGCGGATCTTATACAGCTCTGTCAACTCTTCTATGACTTTATTAATGAAATGAGTGCCTCTATCACTTAGCAGCTCTAGGGGACTGCCAAAATGGGTGATGATATTCTCGTACATGAACAGGGCTATGCTGTTACCATCGTCCCGCTTTAGGGCTTTAGCTTCACACCACTTTGTGACATAATCCGTACATACCAGGATGTATCTGTTCTGTTTTCTTCTGGTGGGAGGATCAATGGGACCCACAAAATCAATCCCCCACTTCTCGAATAGTTTCAAAGGAAGGATAGGTTGCAGTGGCATAGCGCTGGTCTTGGTGGGTTTCCCCATCCTTTGACAGGCATCACATTGCTTGCAGTAGTCATAGGCATCCTTATGAATGGTCGGCTACTAGTAACCTGCTAGCAGAGCCTTCTTGGCTGTAGCTTCTCCTACAAAGTGGCCTCCACATGGCTCTCATGGCAAGCCTTCAAAACAATCCCGATCTCATATCCTGCAACACATCTTCTGAGCACTTCATCTTTGCCTTTCTTGTATAGTGCACCGCCTAACAAAGTGTAGGGGGCTAATCTTAACATAAGCTTCTTCCTTTCTCGACTAGAAATGCTAAGAGGGTACTGTTGGGTTGCCAGCAGATTGACAATGTCTGCATACCAGGGGGTTACAGTTTCTACTAGGAATAGGGAAGCATCAGGGAGGTCTAGATCATCCTGCTCCTCATCTGCAGTTTGCGGGATACACAACAGATGATCAGCCAGAACATGGGAACAACCAGGTTTGGTAATTACCTCAAAGTCAAACTCCTGGAATAGAAGGATCCATCTCATCATTCGTCCTTTCACGTCTGCTTTGTTCATCATGAAGGAGAGGGCCTCATGATCCACATAAAATTTAAAGTGGGTAGACAATAGGTAGTGGCGAAACTTCTCTAGGGCAAACACCATTGCCAAGCACTCTAGCTCGGTCACTGTATAGTTCCACTCTCTATCAGTGACTTTTTGGCTTGCGTAATAGATGGCCTGCTCCAGCTTTGCGGATCCCTTTTGACATAGGACCGCACCTAAGCCTTCAATTGATGCATCAGTGTGTACATGAAACTCCTTCGTCCAATCAGGAGGTTGCAGGATGGGTGCCTCAATCAGACACTGCCTCAGAGTGTTGAAGGCTTTGTCACATTCTTCCATCCAAATAAACTCTGCATCTGTGAGAGCTTTCGCTCAACCGCCAAGACCCACGGACCGCTTATTGTTTCAAGCATTTCAAGCGAGCTCTAATGGCTATCTCTCACCTAGCTGACACGTCGTCGATCCTACGAATGCAGAGAACTTACCTTGATGCTCGATCGAGTACCCTCCTCTCTCTTACACTCCGGTAGCTCCACGATTCTAGATGCTAGCTCAAGCATCCTCAAGCCTCCTCCATCTCCAAGCTCCATCCTCCATAGCCGCATGCACAAGAGAAGAGAAGAGAAGAGAAGAGAAGCAGGGGAGAGGAGATGGTGAAGAGCTTCACCCTCTTGATCCCTCACTCTCACACACACTCACTCCCTCACACTCTCACACTCCCTCTCTCAAGAGCACACACAAGCAAGAAGGAGAGAAGAAGAGAGGAAGAAGAAGAAGACTAGTTTTGCCACACACCAAAGAATGAGCTCTTCATTCACTTTTCAACCTTATATACAAAACCCTACTTCCCTTTTGGGCGGTCATCCCCTTTTCCCTTTTTTACATGGCCGGTCATAGCCTAGGCCCTGTTTTCCATTGTCCTTTTATCTTTCTCGTTTCCTTTTCATCGCCCTTCCACATTTACAAATTGCACGGGTGAGAGCCCGGCACTCTTTTACAAGATTTTAGGGTGCGCTTTTTAATTCAAAAATGCGACATTCCCTTTTTGTGTTTGCCTTGGGCTTTTAAGGTTGTCCTTGCACTTTTGGCCTTTTCTCCTTTTCTTTCTTCAGTTCTGCCTTTGCCGTGCGTCTTTTCCACTTTCTTTTGCTTTCTTCATGTTGGGGTTAACATTACCCCCCTCTAGACGAGTGCCATTCATTGTCGTAGGTAGCAAGTGTAGCATGCACCGAAGACTTGGGGGACAAGGACGCCTGGGGCGTGTACTGGTGACCGGTACACGTGGGGGTTTGTTGGGGATGCTGCCTAGGACGATTCTTTCCGGGCTTGTCGGATGTTGAGGGGGCAATTAGCGTTGGGGGTTGATGAAGAACGAATGCTAATTTCGTTGTGGTCATCAACACCTGCAATTGAAAACCTCTCAGGTGGTCTCTCCCTAAGGGTAGTGCTAGTCTTCTGTATTGTGCACAAGACATATTTTATTAGTTTGGGAGACAGGTTAAACTCTAAGCAAGCTGATAGTATTGTCCTGCACTTGAGGACCCAAACTGTGAATATAGTTTAGTGTAGGCATTATGCAAGTGCGGTGCTTGTGCATACTTAGATATTACTTAGTTAGAAGACTGGTCGGCGTGGGGCCTTGTAGAGCAAGGAGCTATGTTGGTGAAAAAGTGTGTTAATGAGAACATGGAGTACACTTTTAAAGATTGCTTGGAGACGTTGTTATGGGGTTCCCATTGTCATCAAAGCTTGCTTTCTTTTTCTCTCTTGCTTTCTTTTTTTTTTCTTTTTTTTTTGGCCATGATGAGGCGTGTACATGGAGACAGCGGTACAAGGAATAACGGGAGTTCTACTCGTCATCATCTGAATAGTGGGTAAGGGTGGGTGGGGGGCGGGGGGCCTTGTTAAGGAATTTTCGACTTAGCAAGTAGCCCTTAATGTGGAGGCGGGTTTTGAGGGTGGTGGTAGAGAGAAAGGGGTGGTTGCACTGGGTGAATTTGCTGTCATTCATGTCTTCTAGCAGTGCACCACAGAAGGATGGCAAAAGAGCAGCACGCATCATGAGGCGAGTCATGGTGGTGCTGTCTATGGCATTGGGGTCAAAATAGAGGGTGGAAGGTGGCGTTCTTGGGGTGCGGGTTCCTGGTATACTAGGATCCTAATTAACCTAAGATAGTTACAAGTGGTGATGAATGCTGGGTCGGGGCAAGAGGTGAATTCGTTAAGGAATTTATCTATAGAGCTGTACAGGTCGGGAAGGGTGAAGAGGAGAGTGTTCCTATGGGAAGTGGTATTGGCATTATAAATGATGGGGAAGTCGAACCTGCCGTGGATGGACGGGTTGAAGTCCACTCCTACCCTTCGAGGATACGGCATAAAGGTGGGGTTGTTCCTCTCTGAAGGGAGGGTGTTGCAAAATGCCATCCATGCTTCCACGTTGATGTCAAAAATGCGCCTCTGCCAGGTGGGCTGGCAATTATAGCCTTCCACTGTGCGAGGTACCTGGAGGACTTTGTCTTGCCAAAACTCGCGGTCCTCGGCTCCCCAAGCAGTTGGGTGGGCCTCACGCTCTGCTAACCATCTGGCCTTGAGCCTGGCCCCCATGGCGATGACATCCTCCACCAACTGAACGGGCATCACCCTATTCAAGGCGGTGGGAAAATCGAAGCGCAGATCGAAGGGGTCTCGGCTATACTCTTGCTGTTCCCAGATAATCATTTCGGCGCGGTTTTTAGTAGGGGAGTCTTGGGTGCGCAGTGGAAGAGGGGCAGGCTGTTTCTGGACACATCTGGCCTTCAGCTTCCTTCTTGCCTTCTCCACCATCTCCTTTCTTCGGTTGGTGTAGGCCGCTCTTCACTCGGCAGATGTGTCAGGGGGTGGCACTTTGGCTTGTTGTGGTTGAGGGGGTGGTGGGGCATATTCCTCTTCCTGAGGCCCCAGGTCAAGCTCTGGTTCACCCCCTTCTGCTTGCTCGTCTTCCTCTGTTTTCTCCCTAGCGAACCCAAGGTCGTCCATCTCTTGTGCCATCAGTCCTACTTGTGCCAGATATTTTCTCTGTTCTTCTAGGCTCTGCGGTGGGCCTCCTAGCTGTAGCGGTACATGCAGGCCTACTGTGAGGGCCCTGCGTGCAATGGTTAGCTTTCTCTGCAGCAGCTGATCATTGGATTCCTCTGCTTCTGATTGGGTGGCATGGAGCAGCGTGTTGATAAAAGTGCGCTGCTGAGCTATCATAGAGAGCTGGGCTGCCTCTGCCTAGTTCTCAGCCAGCACCCTGTCTCCTTTGGCCTTGGCTAGCCGGTGTGCTAAGTCCTGTACTCTCTGCTCGTTATGATTGGACCATTCTTTTGCCCAACTCTCCATATCTTCCAGGCTTTCCCCCTGATGGAGGGTCATTGCCATAAATTGTTGTTGCCGGGCTTCGAGCTCATGGTGCAAGCGGGACTTCTCTTGGTGTTCCTCTGCGATCTGCACATTGAGTTGGTCCAGCTTTGCCTGCAACCTGCACACCTGTTCTGCCCTTAACTGATCTAGCTCTACAGCCTCCTGTCTGATTTTCTCAAGCTGACTTTGCGCTTCTAGGTTGGCTGCAGCTAACTGGTCATTCTTGCGCTGAAGGTGGGCAGTTGTCTCCCTCTCCCTGTTGAGATGCTCCATTAGGATTTTCCTTCTTCCCTCCCAGGTAGCGTCGCACTCTTTCAGGGCTCTTAGCTCTTCTGCCTCCTTGCTGGCCTCCTCCCTGAGCACATCAGTTTTCTTTTGATATTCTGTTATCTGCTTCACTCTGTCCAGCTGGAGGGCGGCTTGTGATTCGCGTTCCGCTGCCAGCTCCTCCACCGCTATCCTCCTTTCTTGCTTGGCCGTTTGCAATTGTGCGAGCAACTCCTTCACGTAGTCATCGTAGTGGCCTGCTGGAGGTAGGGAGTGGGACATGGTTGTAGTGGTGGCAATATCCTCCACTTTTTGTCTTTTCACTTCCGGCCCTAGCTCCAGCTCGGCCATTGCTGCCCTTTTGGCACCTGCAACTGGGGTGGCCCCGGCTGCTTTGAGAGCGGAATTTAGGTGACGGGAAGTGCTTAAAAATAGCTAAAAATTATGAATATCAAGGGAAAAATATTCACTGTCAAAGGCGATGGCTCGATCTAGGACGATTTTAAGCGCCAAAGTGCTTTAAAGGCGCCCGAGCAACACTTGTTGATTTTTTACAATTTTTTAGATAGTCGTGTGGGTTGACACGAGCTACTGGCCAATGCGGGATGCTAAGCCGGACGCCCAGGATTTTTCAGAGCTCGATTCCGAGTCCGGACGGGGAAATGGCCAAGAAACCGGTCAAGATACGAAGGGGTGGACAAAATTTGGCCAAAATAGGCAAGTGACCCTTGGGAGCCCAAATTTTAATGTAGCATGAAACTTTTCATGCATTTGGAGATGAAGAAATCGTGGAGAGGAGCACGCACAGAGGCGCCGATTTTTTCGCCCCAATGTTGATCATGCCATCTCCAGCCTCAATGCAACCCCCCCCAATGATCATTGCCACTCATTCCCCTCTAGATGCAGACTCTATCGCCACCCTTCGCTCGCGCAATGATGCCCTCTTTGGAGAATTCTGATTTCAGTCTTTCTCTCTCCTCCCTCTCTCTCTTCTAAAGGCAAGTTCATGTGGGGAGAAGAAGGAAGAAGAAAGAATGGTGGAGGCTTGTCCGGTATGGATCGGATTGCTCCACGGGCTGGAAATGGCGATTGGTGATTGTGCTGGACATGAAGTGCTGCTAATTTCCAAATCTACAGCCATGGACATGAAACCCGAAACACGCAAATAAGCGGTAATTTAAAATTTTCAAAGGAAATTTGAGCTTTTATGGGTTTTAATGGATGAAATGTTGTTCATGTGGGATAACAATTGTTCATGTTACTGTTTTCTATGAGTTCTTGCTGGTCATAATCAAAAAATCAGAAAAATATGCATTTTGTGGTTCAAAATAATATGTTAAAACACGTAAAACATGGAAAAATAAGGAAAAATGAGGGTTTTTGGCATAAAAAGGGGGAGGTAAATAGGAACATCAACTAAACTTTCATTTTTTCTGCAAGAAGGAACTAAGGGCCACAGCCCATAACCTGTTCTTAATTTTCAGCAATTAAATAATGCATAAAAATAATGGAAAATACAAGAAAATGGTGGAAAAACCCTAAAAAATAGGGGAAAAATACATTTTGGGTTCCGAAAAATAAGGATAAATAAGAGCAATGTTTGTGAATGTTTGTGGGGACTGAAGCATGAGGATTTTCCTCAGTTCAACCCCGCCTTCTTGTTCTAGTGTGTCTTTTTCTAGTTTTTTCACATAAAATGATGTCAAAATACCCTATAAACCTATCCAACGATGCAATATTTAAACGGGGAAGGGTAGAGAAGTTGAAATATGTCTAAATGCCGTGTGAAATGATGGGAAAGTTGCTGATTTCTATGCATAGCATTTAGGACGGATGATAATTAAAATTAAGAGCTTAGTAGCACGAGGATCACCTCGGTGCTAAGCCCATGCAACGAAGCACGAATGGTAGTTGGAAACCATTAAAAGAATGTTTTTGCACTTGTGCACAATATTGTTTGCTAAATGTTTGAACACTAGACATCCACCAAATGCATGGAGCATGAAAAAGAATTTAAAAGTATCAGTGATCAGCTCTTGGACATGCATTGCAATTGTTTTTGGAACACGACCTACATTGAGAGGCAGTGAAATACCCATGCTGTAGGCTAGTCGTGGGATCCTAAAGGGGAAATTAAGTAAGGACAATGGTACATTCCTGGACACGCTTATTGGGTACCTTGAGCGATGTTTGTGTGAAATATCTAAATGTTGAGCGACGCATCGAGGGGCCAATCCCCGAGGTGTAGGAGAGTCGCAGAGGGTTGACGGCATTCAGTCGTAGGAGGAACCCCATGTGTATGTGATTCGAGCCTTTTGGCTATGTGAAAGGGACTCCCTCTGAGGAGTAATATTGGGTTAGGGTCAGTTGGACTACAACGTATTACAAACGCAATGTGCAGGAAGGCAGAGATTTTGATAGACGCTCCTGGCCACGAGGCCGAGGGGTTGTCTTGTGCATAGTGACGAGGTCCGGCTAGTGCATGAGCCAGTGCCGGCCCGTTTTTAGGTCCATCAGTGGTGCGTCTACCGGGAGCCGCTTAAAAGTGGCGGTCCTCGAATCCTGGTTTTCTAGGGACCAACTAGCAGTTTATGCCAGAGGATACTGAGATTGATCCGTTATTTATTGATAAGAATCGTCTAGCAGAAATCCAAAAGCAAGAAAGAGACGAAAGAGCTAGGCGACGTGCTGAAATTTTTAGGAGATATTCCCCTAAGCGTAGCGGTGCTGAACCCTTACGAGGGAGTGGATCTAGTGGTCTTAGGACCACAAGCAGTAAGTTAGGAGAAGGCGGAAGCTCTAGTGCTCCCCTTCCTTCTATAAGCCAGTCCACGTCAAGTACGGGAAGTGTAACCCCACCGTCCCCTATTCCTAGTGCAAATCCAATCCTCGTCATGGCGCAGCCTATTGCAATTCCAGCAGGAACGACGGATTTGCCGGCTCTAGGTTACCCGCTACCCATTTTTAATGGGTTAGTTGAGGAAGATGCGGAACTCCACATTAGGGAGTTTCAAAAGCTGATGTTTAACTGTCGCATTCAAGAGGAAGGACATGTGATGATGTTCTTCAATATGACTCTCAAAGGAAGAGCCGCTATATGGTATCATGGTTTAGAAGCCGGAACCATATTGAACATTGATGCATTTTATGGAGCTTTTCGAAGGGAGTTTGCCCCTGAAAGGGGTGGGCAATATTGGTTGCGTGTACTCAACGTGACCCGCCAAGAACCACACGAAGATATTCGTGCTTATGCGAAGAAGATAAAAGAGGTTTTCCGTAAGTTGGACACCTCTATCCCTATCCCCGCAACTGCCCAATTGCAATATTTCCTACATGGTTTGGACTTTAATATCCAATTGCAGTTGAGTAGTGTCCCCTTGGGGGATATAGATACTGCCATTACACGAGCACAAGAGGTGGAATCCCGACTACAAGCAGCCTATGCTTCTCGCGGCAATTCGAATATGGGTTTAGTATTGGGAAACAATGTGGCAATGACCAATGGCAGTAGTGGTCAAGGGATAGCGATGGCTAATCCTAGTGGGTGAGGGAACATGATGCAGAATGTCCCTTTATTACCAGCTCCCCCTAGCATGTCGATGCCTACGGGCAGTCAAATGGCTCCAAGTAGTGGAGGCCAGGCGGTCAATTCTAACACCATGCCTGTAGCTCAACAGCTTGTGCCTAATCGAATTGTTAGGCCGATTGAACGACATGGTAATGACCAAGGCTATGAGTCAAGTTCTTCCAATGTTCTTGGCGAGGTTAAGGACATGATGAAGCATTATACCGATATGATTACGGAGCAGTATCGACAAATAGCCGTTGATGTCAACTTCCTTAAAAAACAACAAAATTTGATAGGAAGTAGATACCTAGATGAGGGTGCACCTTCGAGGTTTAGTTGCAAATGGTGTGGCGGGCAGCACTATCCAAGGAATTGCCCAAATGTTAAGTGCGACATTTGTGGAAAATCCGGCCATTTAGCAGCTACTTGCTGGAGTAAGGTTAGTTCCCTCCAGCGAGGAAGTCGGCAACCAGGGCCTGTTAATCATCGTGCTCAAGGAAATGATTCCCAGCGAGAGGATGGGCCTAAACAAATACTTCAATGACCAAAGACTACAGTGGAGGAGCTACCTAGTGGTAGTGGGGTTAGTTTGATTGAGGCTGTACGCGTTAATGATGCTGAAACCTCTAATCTGTGAGCTGTTCTTACAAGAGGTCAAAAGGGTAGAGGAGCCGACAAGGATAAGCCTGTCGACGGAAACCCTAAACAGGGCGATAAAGGAACGCAAGTTTTGGATCCTACCATGGAAGGGGGACCTTTGAAGCCCGTAGAAAGTAAAGCCGATAAGGAACCACCAAAGAAGAAGGTGAAAGTCAAGAAAGAGGCAATAAAGCCGGTTCAACGACCTAAAGAGCGGATGGTTTGGCGTGAAAAGCGAGCTCTATCGAACTATCATGAATTCGATTTGGCGGGCTCTCTTTGCGAAGTCAAGCCGGATGTGAATCTTTTACAGCTTATTAAGCTTTCCCCAGGAGTACGTAAGGAATTTAGAAAGATCCTACGTACTGGGTATATCGTAGAACCTTTGGGTATTGCGCGAGTTGGTGATGACTGGTTCGAGCATGCTGAGAAGCATTGCCCAAGGGTTGCAGCCTATGTCGATGGGATATTAGTAGATTATGCCATTGTCGACACAGGATCATCTGTTAACATTATGAGTTCTGAACTGATGGAAAGGTTGGGTCTTGCGATTCAGAAAGATACCTCCACAATTCTCAGAATGGCAGATTACAGTTTGAGACAGCCGGAAGGCTACATTACTAAGGTCCATGTCACTGTTGCAAATGTAGAATGCATGTTGGACTTTAGGGTGATTCGTTTTGCAGGGCGGCAAAGTTACCAAGTATTACTTGGACGACCTTGGATCTTGCAAGCAGACTGCCAAGTGGATATACCCGCCAGTCGATTGATATTCGGCAGAGGTGCCCAGCGTGTGGTGGTTGATGCTTATCCTGAGTCCCCGCGGAGTGAGAGAGCTCCTCTATCTTCTACAGAACTGGAGACATTAGAAGATTTATCTGGCAGTGAGACATCATCGAGTGATGAGTCCAAAGAGGGATCCACCACGGAGGACATCTATCAGATCACTTTGAATGAGCCGATAGAGGGCCAAGATCGTATAAGAGATGCAGATGTCATCGAGCTAGACCTTGGTACGCTTGGTGATTCGCGGCCAATCAAATTAGGTTCTATGCTCAGCACAGCAGAAAGGGAGGACTATGTGGCCTTGATCCAGGAATTCCGTGATATTTTTGCCTGGAGTTATGATGAGTTGAGAGGCATTCCTCCTAGCCTTGCTGTTCATACAATTCCGTTGAAAGAGGGCAGTCGTCCTGTACGGCAGAAAGTAAGGCGTATGCCTTTCGAATTGAGGGACGGCCTATTTGAAGAGTTACAGAAGCTTCGAGAAGTGGGTTTGATTTTTCCTGTGCAACACACGGAATGGTGTTCGCCAGTTGTGATTAGAAAGAAGAAGAATAATCAGATCCGTTTATGTGTAGACTTTAGGGAGCTGAATAAGCAGACAGTTAAGGACTACTACCCGTTGCCATTTATTGACCAGATTTTGGATCAATTAGCGGGTAGGGAGATATATTCGTTTATGGATTGCTTTGCAGGATATAACCAAATGGCAATTGCAGAAGAGGACAAGTTGAAAACAACTTTCATTACTGTATTTGGTACTTTTGCGTACCATGTGATGGCCTTTGGTTTATGCAATGCGCCTGGTTCGTGGCAACGAAGAGCAGATAAGACATTCGGTGACATATCCCCTGAAGAGTTGAAGGTGTTTATTGATGACTTAGGGGCTGCCACCGTGAGAGAAAGGCAGTTGATCATTTTGAGAAAATGCTTTGAGCACTCTAGACAATTTTGCATCGCCCTAAACCCAGGGAAGTGTGTTTTTGGAGTACCTTATGGGCTATTGTTGGGTCATGTGGTCAGTTCGGTAGGAATTGCGACAGACCCCGAGAAGGTCAAAGTTATAGTCGCCATGGGTCCACCACGCACTCCGAAAGAGGTTCATAGCTTTCTGTCTTCGGTTGGTTACTACCGTAGATTCATCAACGCCTTAGCAGAAAGAACGTTGCCACTTACAAATTTATTGTCCTTTAGCTGTTCGTTTGTATGGGGTGACCCTTGTAAGGTAGCATTCGAGGATGTGAAACAAGAGCTGGCAAGAGCGCCCGTTTTAAAAGCACCTAAAAGAGGTGAGGTGTTCTATATATTCTCAGCAGCCACCATGTATAGTATCAGCTGCTCTTTAGCCCAAATTTGGGAAGAGAAGTGGTACCACCCGATTGCTTTTGCTAGTCGGAAGCTGGGGGTATCCGAAATCAATTACACCTACATGGAGAAGCTGTGTCTAGCGATGGTCTTTGGGACCAAGAAATTTAGGCATTATATTCTCTATGAGAAAGTCGTGCTTTATACGAAGGCGGAGGGACTTTGATTATTGATGAATAAGCTACAGCCGCCTGACCGTCTAGCGAAGTGGTTGATCACTTTGCAGGAATTCGATTATGAAATCAGGAGTAAGCCACCAAGGTTGCAAGGCATCGTGGAATGTCTTGTGGACTTTGGGGAGCCGAAAGAATTTGTGGCTGAAGGTAGTGACATGGAGTTGTTATTTAAAATAGATACGGCATCTATTCCCTCCTGGTATGCTGCAATAACGCTTTATTTATCAACGGGAGAGGCGGGATCCGAATTATCTAAGGCTGAGAAAAGGAAAATTAAGTAGCAAGCGTTAAAGTTTGCATTGATCGCAGGTACATTATATCGGCAAGGGGTTGATGACATCTATCTCCGGTGTGTGATGCCTGACGAGGTGCCATTCATTTTGGAAGAGTGCCATGATTCTGCTTGCGGTGGCCATTTTGCTGGACGGCTTACAGCACAGAAGGCTTTAAGAGCAGGTTATTGGTGGCCTGCCATCTTCCAGGATGCGTTTGCGTATGTTAAGCGATGCGATATTTGCCAACGACACGATAGTCGAGAGAATAGGAAACGACCACTCACCCCTATTATGGCGATACTTCCATTTGAGAAGTGGGGAATAGACTTTGTGGGTCCTATTACTCCGTCGTCGACTACGCAAAAGAGGTACATCATTGTCGCAACTGACTACTTCACAAAGTGGTCAGAAGCACGTGCAACAAGGAAAGATGATGCTAAAGAAACTGCTAGTTTCCTCTTAGAGCAGATAATATGCCGGTTTGGTCCGCCGAAAGAATTAGTGTCGGACCGCGGAACCCATTTTCTAAATAAGGTGATCAAAGGTTTGACGGAGTTGTGGCACATCAAGCATAACAAGACAACCCCATATAATCCGCAGGCCAATGGGCAAGTTGAAAGCACCAACAAGCAGCTTGTGGGCATCCTGTCCAAAATTGTGTCGGAAAAGAAACGGGATTGGGATAAAAAGTTATACGTGGTAGTGTGGGCCTATAATACGACTTTCAAACGAGCCACTGGCCATACCCCGTTCAAGTTAGTATATGGGGAGGAGTGTGTCTTGCCTTTAGAGATTGAGCTGCCGACTATTCGGTTTGGCATCAATCATTCTTTGAGTGATGAAGACGCACTTTTTGAGCGCTTGACGACACTGGCACATTTAGATGAGCTTAAGTTGCAGAGCTTATTGCACCAAGAAGTGGCGAAGCGCCGAATGAAGCAGTTACACGACCTCAAAGCCAAGAAATACACCTTTAAGAAAGGACAGCTTGTTCTGTATTATGACGCACGACGTGAATTATTCCCAGGCAAGCTAGAACCCAAATGGGATGGGCCCTATAAGATCGTTAGGATAGGAAAGAATAAATCTACAGTGTTGTTAGCTGACCTTGAGGGGATAGAATTTAAAAATAAGGTTAATCTTAATAAGATTAAACCTTATTACTTCTGATTGCACTAATGCTATGACTGCCTTGCAGGTCTAGGCAAGATCGATCAAACATCTGCAAGGAAATCGTGATAGAGGTTGATGGGTCGTCTGATCCCTTATTTAGAACACCCATATTTAGAACAGAGGTATCATCAGGGGAAGCTCATTTGGTGGAGCAAAGGATACAAGGTGATTGAGCAAGAAGGCGGGACATTTATTTGGGAAATCAAGGTCTTCTGCCATCACTGCCTACAAATTTTGACGAGCATCCCTGTTGAATTCAATGATGATGGAGGGATGGAGCCTACAGTCCACCCGTTGAATATGCTGAATTTCGATTACCATAATTACGAGTAGAGTCCGGGATGGCGGGATATGTAAACCCTTTATGGACGTACACCTTGTACTTTGATGGGGCGTCCAGGGGTGCATGTAAAAAAGGAAGTGTAGGAGTTGTCATCCGAGACCCCCGACGACGCATTGTCATGAAGTTAACTGCTTATCTCAGGGTGAATTTTACTAATAATATGGCCGAATACAAAGCCCTGATCATGGGTTTGAATATTGCAAAGAAGGGTGGTATCCGCCAGTTGTTGGTAAAAGGGGACTCTCAGTTGGTTTTAAATCAACTCAATGGGACGTACATGGTACGAAACCCCATCCTTTGTATGTACCATCATACTGCCATAGCCCTGCTAGACGAATTCGATAGAGTGTCTTTTCAGTTGATTCCACGGAATTGGAATCAGTTTGCCGATTCATTGGCTAATCTTGCGTATGAAGAAGACCTCTTCTTTAATTGTGGCCCTTGTCCCGATATATCTATTGACGATGAGACAGGACCTGGTTGCTTGTGGGGTATGCTTTCTGAACATGCCCTCTTTGGCAGACGATGGTTGATCTGGGTGATGCGGAGGGTAAGCGAGACTCATCTGCCTTTATTATCTTGGACCCACAGACTGGTTAGACGACATGTGATGCGAACACCTCTTGCGATATATGCAGGAGGGATAGGTCATAATTTAATGCACTTAGTATAGGGCTACGAGCCTCTATTCCCTTGGGAATAGTATGCTTTGATGTCTATCATGGTTGTTCCCAGGTGGATGTTCTACATAGTATTGTTTTATTTCATTAGGCCAAGAGGGCCGATTCAGTTTTGTAGGGAAGTGTTTCATTTCATTAGGCCAAGAGGGCCATTTCCCTGTCTAGTGCGGGTGCGTTTAATCGGGTTTTTGTTTTAAGTGTTGTGCTGGACAGATTTCGTGGTTAGTGGAATATGGTGGAGCCTGGAGGAGCCTTTGCTGCGATGGAAGCTTCTTGTGGTCAATCCAGGTGATATTTCTCCTTTACGACTACCTTTCCTTCCTGTTATATGTGTATTTGTACTTGTCGAGGGGACACATTTTTGTTGGGGACTGGCAACCAAGGCATGAAGTCCCAGGTTTAGGCTAAGTATGTTTGAGGGAGGTCGGAGTAGTCATTGCCTCCTGTAAAGACATTGTTAGACATTGAAAGACCTGTTTGAGAAGGAAGTCCTAGTGGCCCTGTTCTGCCAGCCTGCTAGGCAGCCGTTCTAGGAGTTCTTGTTAGTAGTGAGGCAGTTAGAGAAGCCTGCTAGAAGATAATAATAATGATGCCAAGAAATCCTGAATATCCTAAAAGATGAATATCAATACGAAGGTGTGTAAAAAGGGGTTCTAACCCCTATCAAAGAAAAGAAAAGAAATGAAAATATATAAGCCGTTGCTCATTGCCTTGCGAAGGCCTGGTAGGTTCCTGGGGACGAGTCAGACCCGGGGCCGATACCTTGTCTTCCTAGGGGTGGCTTCTTGCTGGATAAATAATACCAAAACAAGGAAGGGTGGAGCGAAAATAAAAGTGAGCGTTAGAAAAGGATTAAGTGTCGCCTTGCGAGGGCTTGGTAGGTTCTTGGGTGCCGAGACAGGTCCTGAGACCGATGCCCTGTTCTCCTTGGGTCACTATGCTCAGCTCCCTCCTTTTTACATGCCCAAGTATGTTCATCCAATACAAACCCCAAAAGAAGACATATACTGGAAGAAAGTACACTTTGATCAGGCTATAGGAGTCCTCGCCTTGTAGGAGCTCCTAGTTGTGTTGTCTTTAGTTGGTCAGTAGTTCAGACTACCACTTCAGGCAACCTCTTTGACAGTTCTTTTTAGTTTGGCTGTGTTGGAGCAGCTGGTTAGTGACTTGCTTCGGATCTTCTATTAAATGATGCTAGGCCTACTCCTTGTGGATGTTATGCCTTGGTTCTGCCAGGGGTAGGGGGAGCATTGTGCTGAGTTTTATGATGATAATTGTTTTGTATCAGTTTGATGCTTCTTTGGTTGTTTATGTGCAGATATGTTCGTGGATTTGACGGGCTGTGTCGCCCTATCCCGTGGTCGCCAATGAGAGCGGAATTTAGGTGACGGGAAGTGCTTAAAAATAGCTAAAAATTATGAATATCAAGGGAAAAATATTCACTGTCAAAGGCGGCGGCTCGATCTAGGACGATTTTAAGCGCCAAAGTGCTTTAAAGGCGCCCGAGCGACACTTGTTGATTTTTTATAATTTTTTAGACAGTCGTGCGGGTTGACACGAGCTACTGGCCAATGCGGGATGCTAAGCCGGACGCCCAGGATTTTTCAGAGCTCGATTCCGAGTCTGGACGGGGAAATGGCCAAGAAACCGGTCAAGGTACGAAGGGGTGGACAAAATTTGGCCAAAATGGGCAAGTGACCCTTGGGAGCCCAAATTTTAATGTAGCATGAAACTTTTCATGCATTTGGAGATGAAGAAATCGTGGAGAGGAGCACGCAGACAGGCGCCGATTTTTTCGCCCCAATGTTGATCATGCCATCTCCAGCCTCAATGCAACCCCCCCCAATGATCATTGCCACTCATTCCCCTCTGGATGCAGACTCTATCGCCGCCCTTCGCTCGCGCAATGATGCCCTCTTTGGAGAATTTTGATTTCAGTCTTTCTCTCTCCTCCCTCTCTCTCTTCTAAAGGCAAGTTCATGTGGGGAGAAGAAGGAAGAAGAAAGAATGGTGGAGGCTTGTCCGGTATGGATCGGATTGCTCCACGGGCTGGAAATGGTGATTGGTGATTGTGCTGGACATGAAGTGCTGCTGATTTCCAAATCTACAGCCATGGACATGAAACCCGAAACACGCAAATAAGCGGTAATTTAAAATTTTCAAAGGAAATTTGAGCTTTTATGGGTTTTGATGGATGAAATGTTGTTCATGTGGGATAACAATTGTTCATGTTACTGTTTTCTATGAGTTCTTGCTGGTCATAATCAAAAAATCAAAAAAATATGCATTTTGTGGTTCAAAATAATATGTTAAAACACGTAAAACATGGAAAAACAAGGAAAAATGAGGGTTTTTGGCATAAAAAGGGGGAGGTAAATAGGAACATCAACTAAACTTTCATTTTTTCTGCAAGAAGGAACTAAGGGCCACAGCCCATAACCTGTTTTTAATTTTCAGCAATTAAATAATGCATAAAAATAAGGGAAAATACAAGAAAATGGTGGAAAAACCCTAAAAAATAGGGGAAAAATACATTTTGGGTTCCGAAAAATAAGGATAAATAAGAGCAATGTTTGTGAATGTTTGTGGGGACTGAAGCATGAGGATTTGCCTCAGTTCAACCCCGCCTTCTTGTTCTAGTGTGTCTTTTTCTAGTTTTTTCACATAAAATGATGTCAAAATACCCTATAAACCTATCCAACTATGCAATATTTAAACGGGGAAGGGTAGAGAAGTTGAAATATGTCTAAATGCCGTGTGAAATGATGGGAAAGTTGCTGATTTCTATGCATAGCATTTAGGACGGATGATAATTAAAATTAAGAGCTTAGTAGCACGAGGATCACCTCGGTGCTAAGCCCATGCAACGAAGCATGAATGGTAGTTGGAAACCATTAAAAGAATATTTTTGCACTTGTGCACAATATTGTTTGCTAAATGTTTGAGCACTAGACATCCACCAAATGCATGAAGCATGAAAAAGAATTTAAAAGTATCAGTGATCAGCTCTTGGACATGCATTGCAATTGTTTTTGGAACACGACCTACGTTGAGAGGCAGTGAGATACCCATGCTGTAGGCTAGTCGTGGGATCCTAAAGGGGAAATTAAGTAAGGACAATGGTACATTCCTGGACACGCTTATTGGGTACCTTGAGCGACGTTTGTGAGAAATGTCTAAATGTTGAGCGACGCATCGAGGGGCCAATCCCCGAGGTGTAGGAGAGTCGCAGAGGGTTGACGGCATTCAGCCGTAGGAGGAACCCCATGTGTATGTGATTCGAGCCTTTTGGCTATGTGAAAGGGACTCCCTCTGAGGAGTAATATTGGGTTAGGGTCAGTTGGACTACAACGTATTACAAACGCAATGTGCAGGAAGGCAGAGATTTTGATAGACGCTCCTGGCCGCGAGGCCGAGGGGTTGTCTTGTGCATAGTGACGAGGTCCGGCTAGTGCATGAGCCAGTGCCGGCCCGTTTTTAGGTCCATCATGCTTCCCTTGCCAATTCTCTTTCCACCAAAAACTGCAACCAGGTAACTACATTGCTTTCATCGATTTTTGGGGTGTGCCCCTGGGTGGCAGTGGTGGGGGGTGTCACCATGAGGGGGGTGGCTTGCATGGGTGGCACGAGGAGAGGGGAGACTGGCCTGACTGGTTCTTTTCCTTTCCGTTCTGCAGGAGGCAGGTGCACAGTTTCCGGCACACCAGTGCTGGGACCGGGTGCTTCAGGTTGGTATGGACTTCCTGCTCCTTCCATATCTTTTCTTCGCTGTTCCTCGATGGAGCGATGGGTCACTAGCTCCAAATCCTCTTCTTCCCTCCTTCTCAGCTCCTCCTCAGCCCTCTTTCTTCTTTCCTCCTCTTTCTTTACCGACTCTCTTTGGGCCCATTCGAGCTCTTCCTTCTCTTTTCTCCTTCGCTCCTCCTCTCTTTTTCCGTGTAAGGCTTTAGTCCGTTGCTCCGCCTTCCTTTTTGGTGTAGCCTGGGGTTCTCCCTCCTCGTCGGTGTCCGTTTTTGTTTCATCAGATTGCTCTTCCGCCTGAGGCTGGGACTGCGACCGCGATCCGCCACCTTTCTCGTCATCTCCCTGTTTGTCTTCTCCCGCTCGTCCCTGCCCTATTGCTTCGTGGATGATCGCAGTGAGGGCACCTCCAAAACCTATGGTGGAGGCCTTGGAGGATGAGGCTTTGCAAGTTGATCGGGGTGAAGGGGATTCTCCTACTATGGCCCTTCCTCCTGTTACCAGGGCCTTTGCCGAGGCCTCAATCGTCTTTCTTACAAACCCGTTGAGGTTCACCTCGTCCAGTGCTTGAGCAGCGATGCTTTTGAGTAGAGGCACATTGATTCTGGACATGATGCTATTGTATCGCTGACTCAAAAATAGGGTATGCATCATCTTCGCCTGCAGTTGAATCTCTTGATCGGGGATGTCTGCCAGGCTGACTCCGTCGTTGGTGTGGACCTTCACTTTGTCCATTCCCAACATGGCATAGACGTCCCTTTTTGGTTTCTTCTCCACCTTGTTCGGAAGCCCTAGTGCCCTTTCTATCAGTTCGGCAGTCAGTTCGACCTGCACTTGCCTGGTGGCTTCCCTGTCCCGCACCATGACGGTGCCCCTATTTCTGTTGAAGGTGTGCAGGAACTCGGCGCACAGGGTGTAGTTTATCCTCTGGCCCACTGCGTCCAGGTATCTTTGTAAGTGGCATTGCTCTATAATTCATCGTATTGCTGGTTCCTTAATAACCACGTCTTCTAAGTTGAATATGTGGTTGAACTTCAGCTGATTGAATGCTTTGGTTTCCACAGTGAGGCCGTACCGCATCTGTTCTTCCTCCGTGAAGGGGAGTTTGCCAGCTTTGTCTTGACGTGTCATGGTCGCCACCTGTACATTCAGTCAATTAACTTTTTAGTATTTTTGGCAACCAATTTGCTAGATGACCATAATCATAGTAGATTTTAACGTTCATAAATCTAACTTTTCCTTTCAAACTTCTATCACCTATTTTTGTATGGCATTTCAATTTTGAGCCTTTTCATGCTTGGTTTACTTTTTCGTTTTAACTCTCATGCTTGGTTTACTTTTTCATTTTAACCCCGTTCACTTTAGTTTTAACCCCATTTACTGCCCCATCCCCCTTGTGGAAAAGAAAAATCCGTCCCAGGATTGGAGGTTGTGGGCCCAAGGCGTTCATGTTTATTTGTGGAGGAGCCAATCATAGAAGTTGGGGTTATATTCCAAGTGTGTAGCACAGTCCAGGTCACAGGGTCGGATGCCTACATGGGTGATGTATGTGAGGACATTTGTGAGCAAATCACCGGAGTTGACCCGACTTGCGATGTGGAGCTCTTCCTCTGTCAAGATGTGGTCGAGATAGGGGTGCCCTAAGTCCATGGTCCGACCTCGAAGAGTGGTTAACACTCGATACGAGGTTGGCGCGATGTAGGTGGGATCATACTCGGCTGTTTTGATGGCTCGGCGTTGTTCGGCGTTGGTCATTATGCGGCATCCATCAACTTCCCATTTCAATCTAAGAGCGTACCACTGCTGCAAGAAGGGTGATTCCGTGTCCGCCACGTGGGACAGCCTTGCTTTCTCCTAGCTAGTGATGTCGGACGTCGTGCGTGGGTCAAATGACGTGATGAGGCATTGCTTAATGGCTTGCTCTTTGGAGACCTTGCGAGCGAGCAGCTCAGCGGCAGCCGAGCGAGAAGCTTGTGCGAAGGTGAATTCAAAAGTCTCCCAAGAGCAAGGCATGTTGCGCACGTCAGTTGCAAGTGGTTCTGCTAATAGTCCCAAGTCTAGGCCGTCATAGCTGAGGGCCAGTGCAACAAAGGTGGCATCAAGCTGTTTGATGCAGTCGACCACATCATCCCCTGTGTCCTCTGGAGGTCAGCGACCAGCGTTAGGAATGACTTCCATTCATAGGAAGGCTTAAGGCTGGCGGGTGGTTGGGGTTTGCTGGAGCTGGAGGTTCTGACAGTACAGAGCTGCAGCTGGGGGTTTGTTTGAGTCGGCAACCCGGGCGTTGGTTGGACGGATGGGTCGGGTTTGATCTTAGGGGCTATGCTACTGCAGTCAGTAGGGTTGCTGAGCTGCGGGTCGGGTTGGTTGGATAATGCCACCTGTGGTGATGGCTGTTGCTTGGGTCGTTGGGCGTGTGTGACACCCGTGGGTTGACTCGCAGAGGAGCTGGATGACTGGGGTGGGCCCTGCGATTCATGGTCTTGAGGTGTTGGGGGACAAGGCCTTGAGGTCGACATAGAACTAGGGCCTGTGACAATTGGGATTTTGGGGATCCACAGCGAGGCATTCCCCTCATAGTAGCCTTGTGCACGCAGGAGGACTTTAGGGAGCCACATTTGTTTAATCACCCGGCGCTTGCGATGATGGCGTCTTGGTTTTTTAGGTTTAGGTTTGTAGGTGTACCGCGGACACGCGTGTCTAGTTCTAGGCAGGTCTCGAGGCTTCTTAGGCACCCATTGCAAGCGAGTCTATTGGGGTTTTGCTTTGGGTGCGGCGGGCCACGGTGCGTGGGGATTTGGGTGTGGTAGATATTCATGGCCCTTCTCCTTAGTCCTAGGTGCGGCTGTTTCTATCGGTGGCCCCATGAGCGGTGATGGGGTTATGAGGCCCTTGCTGAAAGTCGTGACAATAGGCACGCTCTCGATTGTTAGGTGGATGCGTTGTGACTCATAATCAACATTGCAACGGGTCTGCTTTTTAAAAGTTCGCCCGAGCAATGACTCTGTGCTTGCATCCATGGCATTGGGTAAGACATAAAACAACATGGGAATAGTTTCAGTCTCGATAGAAACGGCAACTCTGCACGTGCCGAGGATTGGGTAGGATTGGGCTCCGTATGGGTTCAATCTGGCTGTAGTGGGATGAAGTATTGGTGCGCCAAGTTGGGTCTAGTGCTCATGCGTCAAAATGTTAAAATCTGCCCCCCTCGTCAATCAGGGCATTGAAGGAGCATGTTTGCTTGGCCGTGACCGTGATGCGGAGGTAGGCGGATTCTACAGGCTCCTCCTCATTTTCGCAGATTTTCGTAAGTGTGGCTACTCGTATGCGGTTCCACCATTGGTGGTTCATGCAGTGGATGAGTGGGCAGATAGTACTTCTTGATTCGTCTACCACCATTGAAAAAGCCCATTCCCTCACCATCCAGTGTTTCCAGCTCGACATTACCAGTTCGACTGATTGTGCGGACCTTAAAGGGTCCGAGACCTCTGAATTTCATCTTTTGCTTATGTCCTTTAACTGAGTAGAGGAGCACTAGGTCATCCTGCTCAAACTCTCGTTGCTTGACATGTTTGTCAAACTAGCTTTTGCGTCGGGCTTTCTCACAGATAAGTGCATGGGTGGCTAGGAGACACAAACCTCTGACAGGCGTTCTAGCTCAACCAAGCGTTGCCTCCATGCTTCCTTCCCTTCCCATCATTCTTGGAGTGCTATCCTCAGGCTAGGGAATAGCTTCAGTCCCATAGGTTAGCCTAAAAGGTGTTTGATCGACGGCCGTCTTATAAGCTGTTCGATAGGCCCACAAGGCTGCCATCAACTTGTTATCCTAGTCACTTCGTGAGGCTGAGACTACTTTGGTTAGGACAGTGATGAGAATTTTTTTGATTGATTCAGCCTGGCCATTAGCCTGGGGGTAGTATGGTGAGGATTTGCGATGGATGATGAGAAAGGTGGATAGGAGATGGGCTATCACTTCGTTGATGAAGTGCATTCCCTGGTCGCTAACCAGTTCGATAGGGCAACCAAAACACGAGATTACTTGCTCCCATAAAAACTTGGCAGTCATCCTAGCATCGTTTTTTCGCGTGCCTCTCGCCTCTGCCCATTTGGTGAGGTAATCCATGGCCACCACGATGTACCTAGCTTGTGAATATTGTGCCGCGGGGCTGATGGGTCCTATGAAGTCAATCCCTTGTTTTTTGAAGGGTTGGCGAGCGATAACAGGGGTTAACTCCATCTGATCTTTACAAGCCGGGACCTTTGTCCGTTGGCACTCGTTACAATTCTTGAAAAATTGTGTGGCATCGCGGAAGAGTGTGGGCCACCATAGCTGGGACTGCAACACCTTTCGTGCTGTAGTGTCTCTGCTAAAGGGTCCTCCTGCAATACCGTTGTGCGCCTCTGAGAGTACATCGTGCATCTCATGCTCACACACGCATCTATGTAGCAATCCGTCTTGCCCCAGCCTATAGAGCTGGCCTGCAATCAGCTGATAGGGCTGGATTTTCAGGATTAAGCGCCTAAGCCGTGCCCATTCTATTGGTCGTTCGGGCAGCCCATGCTCGAGCACCTGGACTATGTCGTCTACCCAATATGGTGTCAGATCGGCCCTGAATAGGTCTCTTTCACTAGACACATGGAATAAGTGGTTATCCGGTAACTCGTCCATGATGCCTTGTCCAGCAGCTTCTCCTGTGGGTATACGGGACAGATGGTCAGCCATGTAACGTTGTTTTCCCTTCCGTACCACCACTGAGAAGTCGAACTCTAGGAGCAGGAGAAGCCATCAGGCTATACGTCTGTAGCGCAAGGTTTGTTGACTAAATAGAGCAGGGCTTGATGGTCTACGAAGAAGGTGAAGGGGGTGGCCAGTAGGTAATGCCGAAACTTCTTCACGGCGAATACCATGGCTAATCCCTCCCGTTCTGTTGTCAAATAATTTATCTCTGTCTCAGTGAGTTGCCTGTTAGCAAAACTCACAAGGTAATCTAAGTTATGCTCGCCAGGTTGGCACAGCACTACCCCCACGGCAAACTTAGAGGCGTCGATGTGTATGTGAAAAGTCATAGTCCAATCTGGGGCTCGTAGTATGGGTGCCGTTGTTAGGGCTTTTTTCAGTTCCTCCTAGGCCCATTGGCACGCTTCAGTCCACTTGAAGACAATTAGCAGTTTGTACAATGGCCTAGCGATCAGAGCATAGTTCAGTACAGACCGCCGATAGTATCCTGTGTGACCTAAGAAGCATTGAACTCCCCTGTAATTACTTGGGGGTGGAAGTTCCACGATGACCTTGACCTTCGAGAAGTCCGTGGCAATGCCATTCTTGGACACCACGTGTCTCAAGATGCATCCGTGCTTCACCCAAAACTGACATTTCAGGGGGTTGAGGGAGAGACGGTATAAGCGACACCGTTCAAAGACCGCGTGGAGTTTGTCGAGATGTTGGGTCCATGCCGAATGGACACACAGGTCATCGACAAAGACCTCTAACTCCTTGCGAAGCATGTCCTTGAATATGGTGCTCATGAGGCGTTGAAAGGTGGCGGGGGCATTGGTTAGCCCAAAGGGCATGATTACGTATGCAAAGACGCCCCACTCAGTGGCGAAGGCGGTCTTGTGCCTATCTGCAGGATGCACTTGCACCTGATTGTACCCCGAGAAGCCATCCAGAAAACTGTAGGCTTCCTTACCTGCCACCCTCTCAAGCATGTGCTTGGTGTACGGTAAGGGGTAGTTGTCTCTCTTTATAACGGCGTTTACTTTCTTGTAATTGACGCACACTCAAATCTTGCCGTTTTTCTTCATCACAATGACTATGGGTGACACCCAGTCTGTGTGCTCAATTTCGTAAATGAATCCGGCTCTCATCAGCTTGTCAATTTCCTCCTTGACAGCATGAGCGTGCTTTGGATTCATGGGGTATGATCGCTGCTTGACCGGCGTTGCATCCGTTGTCATGGGTATGTTGTGAGTCACAACACTCGGATCTACCCCTCGTAGCTCCTCTAAAGACCAAGCAAATACATCTCGCTACTCTCGCAAAAGAGTGACAAGACTGGACTCTTCTTCCGCGGTCAAGTCCTTGGCAATGAACACTGGTCGGGGTACTTCCCCTTCCAGGGCTAGGTTTACCTCCTTGACCTTGGCTGGCCCTTTGATTGGTTCGCGGGTTTGCCCTTGGCGCTTGGCACTTAGCAGAACCACTACCCTGTCCCCTCTTTTGAATCTCCAAAAGCGCTTAGGGAGGTCTTGTGGCTTCCTTTGTTCCTTTGATCGCGCATCGTTGGGACGCTTAGCCTCATTCTGCCGTAACCGTCTGCGCCTCAGGTGGACAGGTAAGTCTCCCTTGGTGTGTCTGGTCATGGGTGGCCTAGGGATTTCTGGGTCACCATCTAAAGTAACTTCAGATTCAGAGTCGAATTCCCCATTTTCACTAGAGGAGGTGGTCTCCCCTGGCGGCCGCAGTTCGGATGGCGATTCGGTTCTGAGCATTGCTGCTGTTCCTGGTTGGGCCAGGTCGGCTTGCTCAAAATCCACAGCTCCCATCTGTTCCAACCAAGCACGATCGCATTTCATACACATGACCCCTTGGTCCACTCTAAGGGCCGGTCTCATCTGCGGCTTAGCATCTGCCCGGATTTGCTCAATGTCTCGACCTTCGGTGTCGTATTCTATGGTGTCCACCTCACCCTCACTTCCTTCATCAAAGGATTGGCAATCTTCGTATTCGTCACAGGAATCTGCATCGCTAGACTACTCATCGTCCCCCAAGGCCTGCTCCGCCTCATCTTCTTGGTCGGGAACCAACGCCCAGTTGTATGTGAGGTTCAGTTCATGTACCCTGGTCCACTTCCACTCTGGTTCCTCTAAGAGGTCCTGGAGAGGCTTGAGATTGGCAGCTGCATTGCATGCCAGTCGATCCGTTAAGTGCCCCAGTATTCCCTGGAGTTCCTTCCTGTTGGTAGGCACTTGGAAAGTGACAGGCTTAGGCCCTTCATGGAGGCTTGCTGCCATCATGTAGACATGTACAGGAAGTGTTTCTTTTGGCTTGCCGATTGTTTTGACAGCCTGCTCGTACACCTCATGATCTGAGAACAGCAGGTCGAGTGTAGCGAGAACGTGCATCCAATCCCGCTCGTCCTCTGGGCATGGGATATACTTAGTTAAGGACCCATAGGGTTCCTTGTCCTGGGTGTTTCCCTTGAGTAGAGTAGAGATGGCGTCTAGGCCGACTGGCGAGGTCTTCCAAGTGTCCATCTCTATTCTCATAGCATTAGTTCGGTTGCCCAGGAAGATCAGGCTGTTACCCCAGTCTTCGATAACTCTAGCATTACGCATCCAGGGTCGACCCAATAAGATATCATAGTCCACTCCCTTCATGACGATAAAGTCGACAGAGAACTGGACTCCTGCAATCTTCACTGGCCAATTCTTTAAGACCCCGAATGGTTTCACTCGCATACCATTTGCTAGCGTGACGTTAAACCGAGCAGCTTTGATAGGCGGGTTTCCCCACTTCTGTAACACTGTGTGACTAAGCACACTAACCCCAGCTCCTGTGTCTACAATCCCCTTTCTCATTGCGTCTCCCAAGGCTAGGACTGGCAGGACTGCGTGCATCTCCGAGCCCTCCCAGAAGGCATTGACGTGCAAGGATTTAGGCCCGGAGTGTAGCGTCAAACTTGGCAAGTGCGTTTCCGCATCCTGGTCTTGAGTATCTGCCGGAGCTTGCTCGTGTGGTCTCTCGACCCAATGCTTGAGGTCCTGCCATATGGCAGAGTGCTGCCTAAGCAGCTCTCCCAGGCTAACCGTTACAGGGGTGGTCACTAGTGTTGTCAGGAGATTGCTAAACATTCGTCCTTCCCTTAGTTCAGACTGTCCGGGCCAATGGCTGCGGCTGACCTGCAGGTCTGCTACGTCTAGGCTTGGCCTTGACAGCACTGCTTGTGGCGTAGCAGCCTCGACAGACTTAGGTTGGGGCAGTGATAGTGGCGTGCTCATGCTGGAGAGATCATCAATCTCGTCCTCCGTGATGGGTTCAACATCCTTGAGGTGCTGTTGAGTCTCCCTCACCCATTCCTTCACCTTTTCTATGGCTTCCAATTGCCGCTTGGGGTGTGGGTATTCCCCTATCCTAGCGCTTCCCTTCTGGGCTATTTTAGGGGCTCAGGTCTCTACCTCTGCGTCGGAGACTTTCTTCCCCTGGGGTAAGGTCGTAACGCTGTCAGTTTTTAGTGCGACCTTAGTCTCCGATCTCTTCTTTTTTCGCCTACGGCTTTTCTTTCCTACTGAGGTCGTGTCGAGATTGCTAGGTCCTGGCAGAGAGACGTCGGCCTGCTTCATTTGTGCTCGGGTCATAACTCGCAAGGGAATAGGTGTGGCCTCCCCATCGGGGTTTTCAACGCCAAATAGCCCCAGTGGGACATATGGCAAATTAGCTGAACCGGAAGGCGACTTCCGTTTTGGGCAGTCTATAAAAAGATGGGTGATTCCGCACTCTGCGCACCTCTAGTCAGCTTTGTCCCTGCTTTGCTGCTCTCTTTCTGGGCAGCGTGAGGAGACGTGACCAGGATGTCCACAAGTCCAACAAGTGACTGGATCCTGTGGCTGCCCTCTTAGGCCTCTACCCCGTCCTCATCCTAATGCCATCACCGGCACGGGTCTGTAATCCATGAGGATTGCATTGCCCTCGTCGTCATGCAAGACGTAAGGGTATATGTAGGTTTCTTCATCACTGGGCTCCTCTACGTAGTGCATGGGAGCATCGCTTGGTGGGTGGGTCACATAGGGACCAGGCGGTCTAGGAATACCGGTAGGATTTATGTCCAGCCTGGGGACCGCTGGTTTCATATCGTTAGGCGCTGGTAGGGCTAGCGGGGCTACCCTTCCGAAGAATGGCTATGGCTTGTTAGCCAGGTAAAGCTGGCCGTAGGGTTGCGTATATGGTAGTCTTCATGGTAGTCTACAGTGTGCGGCATCGTGGCCGAACCTACCGCAGTTAGCGCAGGGTCTTGACCTAGGGTCCTGACACTCTACTGGCAGGTGGCTTCCTCCACAGTACACGCACTGGACATGCGGACGCGTTGGTCGCTTCAACATGTCTTGTATTTTGGCCAACTCCGTCTTGACCTCGGCCAAGCCGTGGTCCGTCTCGGTGGCCTTTCCCTTATCTTGGGATGATGCATTTGATCGCTCGCTAGAGATTGGCGTTCGCTCTGAACTCCGTGGGTTGATTTCTTCTAGGTTTGAGCTCCTGGAGCTCCGCTCTTTCAGCTGGTCATCAACCCTAATGGCTTCCTCAAAAACCCTAGCCACCATGTCTCATTGCAAGCTTGAGTTGCCTGCTAGTGCCTTGTATAATTCCTCATTCCGAATCCCGCTGATGAATATGGTCGACACTGCCCTGTCAGTCGACCTTTCGCCTAAGGGGATTCTTTTAAGGAGGCTTCTTACATGGGTCACATAGTTGCGGATGCCCTCCTTCTCTTTCTGCTTGACGTTCATCAGGCGTACTAGCAGGTTGTCAGAGTATCCGGGTTCAGCAAACCTCTTGACAAAAAGATCATTGAGGTTATTGAAGTTGGCTCGTTCTATGGCGTCTAGGCTTGTATACCATGTCCTACCCTTATTGCTTAAGCAAAGTTCGAATGCTTGCGAACGTTGGGCCTGGTCGTTGAGGCCATTGGCTTCGCAGACTTGCTCAAACTGCTTGACAAAGCTGTACGGGTCGTCCGGTGGCTAGTACTTGTCGAGTTGCTTGGCGAAAATAGGTATTTTGGCTTGGCTCTTTGAGCCCTGGTTTGCCCCCAGCCCTGCAAGTAGCGAGGTTGCTAGTGCAGTGGCATTCTGTTCTACCGCGGTGTTATCGAGCAGCCGTTTCATGAGGAGCTCGCCCAGCGTCAAGTCTTCCTCTAGTGCTCTTTCCTGGTCTGTCTGGTTTCGGCCAGCCAAGTTCAGCACTCGCTGCACCTCATACAGCTCCATGCTTTGCCTTAGGCTTCTGGCTTGCTGGTCCCTATTGTACTCGGCTATGCCCTGCAATGCCTTACGAGCTAGCCTCCTCTCCTTCTCTAGGTCCACAATGATTGCCTTTGTCATCCTGCCACAGTGTTCGCACCTGGTATGTGCATCATAACTACTCACCATTTGTTGTATGGCATCTGAAATTCGCTGACATCTAGCTCCCCTGTAAACCGACGATCTGAGCCTCCCTCTATCATGGTTGGATTCTTGCACCTGGTCGTATCCCTGTTGTTGACGTTCTTTGCTTGATCCTACCCTGCGCTCCGCGCGTTTGCATACACCTTGGGTCTTCTCCTAGTGGTGGGTTTTTTGGTGATTTATCTGAGTGAGTTCTTTTTAATTTTTGAATGCAGTGCTCAACTTATGGTCACTCGTGAGTGTGTTGTTCCTCGTGCACTTGTGCTCAATCAAGATTTCGGCTTTCCTAAGTGTACTTCAAGTGCGGAAATTCAACCTGAGTGCTGTGAGTGATTCCCCAGTGTCTCACTCACTTTTGCTCGTTTTGGGCCTGACGGGCTTAGTTACAGTACAAAGACATAGCGAAGACAGAGGGTCTACAGAAGGTCATTAGAACCTCATAACTTATAATCAAACCATTATAAACTATCAAAAACTATCCAATAAGCTTTCAAAACATCTCAATATTCATCAATAATCAATCCATGCTTCATATAGAAGACAATCAGAACAAAACAGAAGCTATACAGAAGGTATACAAAACCAATCAAAAGCTATCAGAACATCATAGAACCTCATATCTCCACTGAGAATCATCATGAACTTCCAAAATATTATCAATATCATCCAAAACACTCTCAAATACTTCCTTTAACAACCATATATCACTCTAAACCCAAAAAAAATCAAGCATTCAGACCTTAAAAACAACAAAAAGCAGTCAAAAATTTAGTCTTTTTCCACTCCCAACACTTGTACACAAGTTAATGTCCACATCATGATGTCATTTGGATCTTACACAAAAGCTTACAAGCATGGACCCCCTCTGTCACATGCTTATATGTATATAATGAATTAAAGTCAAAGTATCTTTTGGAATTATTTTTTAATAATTTTAATAAATCCCAAGAAAAATCAAATTTTAAGAAAATTCTCATGTTACCCAATCGATTTTGATCTGGTCTACAAAGTTGCAGAAGAAACTTTTTTCAGATTCTTCAATGATTTGAAGTTACGACTGCTGGCTGGCATGAATTTTTCTTCTCTCTTTCACCCTTATCACATCAAATTTTCATTTTATCCTTATTGTAAATATATTATAATAATGTTCTTTGGGCATCCACATCTTGTAATCTAGCTCCCTTTCTCTAGCTTGTCTACCACCACTCTTGGCTTCTTGCATGATGACCAAGGTGGGGACTTTTCCCATCCACTATTATTCATATTATCAAAGATGCCATACATAATCTAGGATTATGTTAATCAAGAAGATTAGCTTAATCTAATCCTTCATGGAGGCTATATAAGGTGCCCATGGAGATGTAAAGGGAAATACAATTACAAGCACATGAGAGCACTCTAGATCACCAAGTCCAAAGGGGAGCCACTAAGAGCACATTATGCAACACCCTCATGCTAGTCCATCTCTTTGAGGTAAGATATAAGTGAGTCTCTTTTTTTAAATGTAATATTCCATGAATACATAATGACAAGATTCCTCTACCTCTTCTCATCTTGTCTCCCTCTCTTCTCATCTTTTTTCCTCTCTCTCATATTCTAATATGATGTCCAGATCATATATACTCTTTTCTAATCCTCCCTCTATATTCATACTTAAACTTATTAAGTAAGACTTTCCATATTCTCTATTGGTGGGTAATCCTTATTCTCTCATGTTATACATATGTTCATGGGAGAAATTAGGAGCCATCACCTCTCTTAACCTTCCATCATCTTCATTTTCCTTAAGACGGGCTACAAATTCTCTCTTGTGAAGTTGTGGAAATGGATGTTCTAGCCCATCCTCCCTTTGGCTAGGTGGTGCCCTTCTTTAGCTTTCTTAGTGAGGATTGGAGGCTGGGTGGGTAAGAGGCAACCCACTCATCTTTTCAATTTCCATTTTTTGTGCCCTCACTCAGGACTTCTCAAGCTACGCTCTACAATTTCTATGAATAAAGAAACATCTAAGGAGTTGTCATATTCTTCAATGAGTGTTTGTCAAGGGATCACTAAGGAGGAATCTTCATCAAATCCTATTCAAGGGATTCATTGCTCAAGATGACTCCCATGGTCTCCAAAAGAAGCTCAAGAGAAGAAGAATCTTTATCAGAAAACGGCATGTATATGAGTAAATCAAGTTAATTACACACACCCTTCTTTACTTCAAGAGAAATCTTGCTCTCATCAAGTCTCTAGGTCAAGGCATTGTGTTGAGTGCTTTGTGTGTAGTGTAAAGACACTCCCTAAGGAGCCTCATCTCTTCAAGTAGTGAAGACACTTTCAAATTCAGGGATTAATAAGTTTTTGGAGGGGGAGTTACACATCAATGGTGTGTGGTATTGGCAAGATGCTATATATGGTGATGCGCTTCAACCACTACTAGTGGGAAGGCTCAAAGTAATTGAGAAGGTAGCTATCAAAGCCTACGAACTTTACAAGGCTTATGATGGTCACACCAAAGCTCGGCTAATCATTGGTGAGAAAATCCTTTGCATCTCTCGAATGGTGGGATCTAAGAGGCCAGAGCTTCAATAACACGCTTCATGAAAGTTTTTAGTGAAAATTTGTAGTTAATGCATAAATAAATTATCCTATTTTTTACAACTTTCAATCGGTTCAAAACATTAGGGTAGATGTGTGCATTAGTAGAAATATATATTTTCAACAAAGGTTGGTATTCTATTTTGAAGCTAAGAGGTTGAGAGAGATCTTGTTGTCCCCTAACCCCATAATATTTCCTATTTTGGATTATAACATCTTCTTTAATGCGTACATATTCATTCTACTCTAAGTGCATCCCATGAACCATAGGGATTTGTACAAACCTATCCGTCCTCTTGCTAGGCAAACCATGCACATAATAGCTAGCACAAAGCTCACGTTCCAAAATATCATAGGGACTTATTGGGCCCTCGTCATCTTGTTGAGATTAATGCATTTGTGAATCCATTTATTCTACCCTTAATAAGATATGACTTGGGCCTAGACATGTTCATCTTTGTTTTGTATTGAGCTAGATCAACATCTTTCTATCATGGCTTTTCCAAGATTTTTTGGGCACAAAGAGGAGAAAGCTCCAGACTTTCTAGATGACTTAGAAATGGCATTCCTAGTCACAAGCCGGGATGATGAAGAAACCAAAGTACGGGCCTTCTCTTTAGTTCTAAAGGGTAATGCTCGAGTGTGGTATCAAGCTCTCCCAAAGGCTACAAGGGGTAATTGGGAGGATCTCAAGACTGTATTCTTGCACGAGTACCAGGATACAGAGCCTCCTGAAGATTTTTGGAGACAACTCCTAGATCTTCGCCAAACCTTACCAGGAGAGTACTAAGCATATGAAGACATGTTTATAATCTCTCCCCCTTAGCCAAGATAGAGAGAGTACCTGATTTCCTTAAGATAGATTTTTTTCTGGCTGGAGTGTATCCTCTGCTAAGGGAGAAGGTCAAGGGAAAAATTTCCACATCCTATGAAGAATCAATCACTTATCTAGGTAGAAAGATATGAAATTGAGGTATCAAGCCCAGTTGAAGGGGGGAGTTGAGCCCATGCAGGTTTTATCAACCATTCCAAGGCCTAGAGAAATAGTAGAGGCCTTACCCGAACTAGAGATGCCACAGCAAGAGCTCCTACAATGCATTACTAATCAACTTGAAAGCCTTTCATTGAATTTAATACAAGGAGTACGACCCCCTTCCCTCACAAATGAAGGCAATTGGGACCCAAGGAGATAAAAAAGAGAGTATGTTTGCTATAATTGTAGGGAGACTAGCCATGGTATATACTTTTGCCCTCATCCCAGGCGTCTGCAAGGAAATGGGTTCCAACTAAGAAGGAGGGGACAACAAGTGACACCACCTAGGGACAGGCTTGTTCCACCGAATCTAGGGCCTCCACCACACGGTTGAAGTTCTCCAGCATCCTCGACCACTTACAGGGATGTTGCCCTTGCCTATCCAATCGCTAGAGAATCGTGACGTCAAGATGATCAGTTTGGATGAGAGTGATGTCAAAGTGAAGGAAAAAGTAGCAGAGGTTGAAGCAATGCCGATGAAGAAAGCCTGTAGAATTGAGAGGATGGAGCCTGCACCACCAGAGGAGGTTGAAAATATGGAAGAAGAGGCAGTCTTCTAAGGCTTCAATGACATGCGACAATAAAAAAGAAGGGCTTCCTAACTCTGATACATTGAGCTAAATGATTTTTTCCTGGGTAAAGGTACTAAAGATTATGATTTGCTTGCTAATGTGAGGGATCAAGGGCCAAAAATTTCATGGCCACAATTACTGCATCTATCTCCAACAGTGTGGCGACAATGGTCAAAGATGGTAAACATTAGACCCATGAAGAATAGACATGTGAATGCGATTAAGGCTAGAAAGACGAAAAATATTGTGTATGTAGTGGAAGCCAAAATCAATGGGCAGAGAGTATCAAAGACATATGTGGATGGAGGTGCAATTTTTTTTGTCATGACGGAAAAGTTGATGCATTGTTTGGGATTAGAGGTAAGTGAAACTACTAAATTTGGGGCCAAAATGACTAACAATGTAGTAGTAAATTGTTTGGGAGTTATAAAGAAAGTCAAGGTAAAGGTGTGTGGAGTACAATTGGAGCTTGACATGTATGTGATGCCAGTGAAGGGGGACAACTATCCACTCATTCTTAAGCAACCATGGCTAATGGGAATGAAAGCCAGACAAGATTGGGAGACAAGGACTGCTGCGAAGTGGAACACATGACAAAACTAGCAAATCAAATCTCAATCATAAAAAAATAATTTAGTGGAAAAATCTAATAAATCAAACATCTCAACTATTAAATACACCTAACATTATAATACATAAGAGGATTTGAATAACTCAATAGATTGAGAAAGAAAAGAGAAAAAATGCACGATTGGGGCCAACCTCCCCCATGGCAAAAGCCATGGTTTGCCATCCTTAATTATATATTATAGTTTTACATGGATATTTGCATACATATCTTACATGTAATTACAAAGAAAGTACAAATATCAATTGAAATACAGAGTTTTAAGAGTAAAGAGGTATCATGTAACATGCTGCAGTTGCTATAAAAAATTCAATGCTCTAAATCTTGATGTTTTGACATCACCATCGCAACCGAAGCGTGCCAAAACCCCCAAAAGGACTCTTAAAGCTCTGAATTCCGATTCTGGATGAGGGAAAAATGAAAAAACTAAGTTTTCACCCTGTTCTCTTGTTTTGCGTCGCGCGATCTTGTTGCTTTTATAAAGAAAGCTAAAAATACACTCTAAACTTAATCACATTTAAAAAAATAGCAAGGTATTCTATAAAGAAAGCTTATTTCAATAAAAGCATATCTTAAATCTTATATTCTAAACTAATCTAGATTAAAAATAAATAAATTAATAGTACTAAGGACAATGATCTAATTATTACTAAAGAAATTTAAACTTATAACTTACAAATATATTAATAATTTTAATAATATAACATTATATAAATATATAATATTATATATTATACTTAAGATAACTAATCATAATTATAAAATTTACGCTTGGACTTACGTTAACGCCGAGTGCTATCCAAAGCTACTGCTACTTGCTTTACACATCAACTGAAGCATTCAAAATTGTTTATAAATACAAAAAACAAACAATAATGAATACATAGCAGTCTTTAGTTACAAATCAACTTCTCACACAAGGAATCCACCTTGTGTACGAGCCCCTACAAATAAATATAGCTTTACGAAATCCATCGCAAAACCGCACGGAATCCACCATGGAATAAAAACTCACGGAATCCACCATGGAATATGCCTCTCATGGCATCAGGGGATTTAGAGCTAAGGCCACAGAAGGGGCTACAAAAAAATGGAAGAGCACTATCTACAACATGAAGGAGGGCCGACATGAGGATCTTGTGTTAGAGACCACCGCTGATGAATGGAGTTCCAGCGAGGATTGGTCATCTATGATAGAGAGGGCAAGTCTTCTAATGAGGAGGAAGAAAGCTCTCTAGAAGTGATGGGGATTACATTGAAAGGGCCTTCTAGTAGTGAAAGTCCGCAACAGCTTCGAAAGGTCAAGAAATAAGGGGCTAAAAAAAATGTTGGCTAAGGATCTATCAGTTGAGGAGAAGGCAATCTACATGGAAGTGGTGATAAAACACTCTATACTTTTTATTTTTGATTATGAACACATCACATGTGTGACGGTAGTACAATATCACATTAATCTAAAAGATGGAGCGAGGCCAGTGGTGCAACGGCTACAATGGTTGGGAGTAGTTCAACAAAACGCTCTACTCATTGAGGTGCAAATTTTGAAGGCAAACTTCATCTATGCAGTAGGGGATTAGAGTAGGTTTCACCTGTAGTGGTGACACCCAAGAAGAATGACAAATGGTGGATTTGTGTGGACTACAAGTCGCTAAATATTGCAAACAAAGAGAGATCACTTTCCTCTTCCCTTTCAGGATGAATTACTCAATGAGATGGCTGAGCATGAGAGATATACTATTTGTGATGGGTATTCACGTTATTTTCAGATCCAAATAGCTAAGGAGGATCAACAGAAGACAACCTTTATCATGCTGTGGGGTGTTTTTCTTACAAAGTAATGCCATTTGGATTAACAAATTTCCTAGCTACCTTCCAATGATTCATGAATTATGTCTTCTAACCATATTTTGGTAAGTCCATCAAAGTCTTTATTGATGATTTTTTTATTTATAGTTCTAAGGCTCTACATCTAGGAAAGGTGAATGAAGTTTTCAACCACCTCACACAAATGGGGGGGCAGTTAAACCATGAGAAGTATCGTATTGGTGAAATTAGTGTAACTTTGTTAGGGCATGTCATAAGTGAGAGGGGCATTGAAGTAGATCCAAACAAAGTTAAGGCTCTATTGGTGGTGCCATCACTGTCTTCTGTGAAGCAACTAACCTCTTTCATTTAGAAGGTGCAATATATGGGGCGGTTCATTCATCTCCTTTTCCAATTAGTGTTTCCATTGCAATAGTTGACCCACTATGAGGAGCTCCTGTGGAGTGACGAAAGTGAAAGGTGCTTTCACAAGGTGAAGAAGACTCTCATTACACTTCCCATAATTTTACAACCTTGATGGGATCAAGAGTTTTTTGTCAACTCGAGTTTTGGGGAAGATTCTCTAGGGGTAGCACTAATACACAAGGATGCTAAAATTGGCCTGATGAGGCCGGTTTACTTTTCTAGCACAGTAATGACAGCATCAGAACAAGTGTACAAGATGGTGGAGGTGATGTTTTTGTCTCTAATGTTTGCTGTAAAAAGTTTCGTTCTTATCTTCTCCCTAGGCCATTCATAGTGATCACGACAGAAGAGCATTTTCCCTATCCCTTACAACACATGGATGTTTCAGCCAGAATCGCTAAGTGGGTGATACAACTCCAAGAGTTTGACTACACCTTCAAGGTGGACAACTCTAATCTGACCTGCCTAGCTGATTTGTTGACCCATAGATGCCATCAAAAGGAGGAAAAAGAGAAGGGAAAGGTAAAAGAGGAGACACCTCCTCTTGAGGACTCGCCACGGGTGGAGAATGCTCATGCCCTCTACTTTGATGGGACCTACAAGAATATTAAAGATAGAGTGATAACATGAATAGTTGTGTTCAGTCCTGAAGGTGACAAACATTATGGAGAAGGTATCAGCCTAGAGGATGTCCATTCTGACAATGAGGCAGAATATCAAGCCTTGCTTTTAGGTTTGAGGTGGTGTCTCTCACATGGTGTCAATCGACTTAATGTTTTTGGGGATTCTATGCTAATTGTTGAGCAAATGAAAAGAATTTGGGCTTGTAAAAATGATAACTTAGTCGTGAAAATGAGAGAAGCTAAAACTCTCATGAGGAAGCTATAGAAAGCCCAAATCTATTTTGTGCCAAGGCACACAAATGACGACACAGATGCTCTAGCTAAAAAAATGAAAGAGGTAATGGTGGGCATCATTGCAGTAAAGCTCCCCTTATTTCAAGGTAAGTTTCAACTACAAGATGTGCTTTATTTTCTTGAGCATGGTGAGGCGCCTAGACATATGAATAAGAGTGAGAAAATGTGGTCGGCTACTAAGGTCACTAAATACCGCTCGATAAATGATGTGTTGTATTGCAAAGGAAAGGATGCAATGCTTAGAAAGGTGCCAAAAGCAAAGGAGATTATGGATGCGATTATAACTTCCATGAGGGGGTTTGTGGCGGACATTTTGCTCAAGAAATAACCAGTAGAAAGATTCTCCAAGCCGGTTTTTGTGGCCTAGTCTGCATCGAGATGTGCAACATTGGTGCCGCACTTGTGATGCTTGCCAAAAGGCTAGACCAAGGAAGCTAGTTCATGAGGAATAAATCCCATAACTACATATGGCCCATTTGAGCAATAGGGGATTGATGCAATAGGGCCACTCCCAAAACTCATTCTGGCAAGGAATACATCATAATGGGTGTGGACTACATGACGAGGTGGGCTAAGATTGAGGCTTGAGCAAAACTAGAAGGATCATAGTCCAAGAAGTGGGAAAATTTGTGTTTGAAAACATTTGTTGTAGGTTTGGCACACCTTTAGAAATTATCTCTAATCGGGGTCTTGGTTTTAGGGCTAATCTAGTGGGGGAGCTAATGGAAAAGCTAAAAATCAAGCACATGCATTCTACTCCCTACTACCCATGATGTAATGGTTTGGTCGAAAAGATGAATGGGCTGATTTGTAAGATAATTATCAAGCAAGTAAACATGCACCCCAAGCACTGGGATAAAAAATTGATTGCAGATCTTTGGGCCTACGGGATTTCATTCAAAACCTCACTTGACTATACTCCAATTCACCTCGTTTATGGCCAGGAGGCTTTGCTTCCTATAGAAGTAGAACTGGCTAGCTTACATGTTGTAGTAGCTAGTAGAGAGAAGAATCAAGATAAGAAGTTAGAGGAAAGGACCTTGGATCTAGAGAGGCTAGAGTTAGACAGAGAAGCAATAGTCCAACACTATTCCATAAAGGCTGAAGAGAGGATGAAGACATTTAATAAAAAGCTGGCCAGCAAACACATAAGGAAAGGATCACTTGTGCTACGCTATGATAACCGCTTTGATAACAAAAAGGATGCTAAACTTGTGTTCAAGTGGGAAGGGCCATTTAGGGTCATAAGGAGATATCCAAATGGTAGCTATAAGCTAGGTGACATGGATGGGAAGGTTCACAAGACAAGGGTAAATGGATGACAAATCAAGCCTTATTTTCAAAGAATTAAGGACACTTTAGAGCACTCATTCGACAAAGAGCCACCAATGAGGGGGTGCAGTCCTCCTTGCTCTATTGGACCATCATTAGTAAGCTAGAGGCATGAATGCCTTTAGCCTAAGGGGAGGGCTAATGATCCGAGTTTTAACAAATCAGATTTCTACCACAAAATTTGGCCAAAACCCCTGTCAAGAGGCTTACCCATAGCTTAAACCCTACATCTTATCACCTTGGGTTTACTCTTCAAGCACTAGGTATGCTACATTCCTTCTCGGTTATGATAACTCTAGCAAGTGGAAAAATAAGTTCTTAGGAGGGATGCCAATGTAAAGGGTAAAAGGGATGGGTTATCTTGGTGAAGGTGGAAATGGATTACACCTAGGGGTTGAGTGAGTGCATAGATTTTTTCAAAGGACTAACCTCCAACTACACTTGGGTTCCACCTACATCACCAAGATTTGGGATCTACCACTATCATTAGAGGACACCTCACCCTTGTACATATATCAATGTCCAATCATGGTGTCATTTAGATCTTACACAAAAGCTTACAAGCATGGACCCCCTTTGTCACATGCTTATATGTATATAAGGAATTAAAGTCAAAGTAGCTTTTGGAAGTCTTCTTTAGTAATTTTAATAAATCCTAGGAGAAATAAAATTTCAAGAAAATTCCTGCGCTGCCCAACCTAGCCTACAAATTTGCAAAAGAAACTTTTTTTCCGATTTGAAGTTATAAAGGCACCGATTGTTGACTGCAGAAAATTTTCTTATCTCTTTCACCCTTATCACATCAACTTATCATTTTATCCTTCTTGTAAATATATCATAATAATGTGCTTTGAGCACCCACCTCTTATAATCTAGCTCCCTTTCTCTAGCTTGTTTACCACCACCCTTGACTTCTTGCATAATGACCAAGGTGGGGACTTATCCCATCCATTATTCTCCATATTATCAAAGATGCCATACATCATCTAGGATTATGTTAATTAAGAAGATTATCTTAATCTAATCCCTCATGGAGGCTATATAAGGTGCCCATGGAGATATAAAGGGGGACACAATCACAAGCACATGAGAGCACTCTAGATCACCAAGCCCCAAGGGGAGCCACTAAGAGCACATTATGCAACACCCTCATGCTAGTCCATCTCTTTGAAGTAAGATATGAGTAAGTCTCTTTTTTTTTATGTAGCATTCCATGAATATGTAATGGCAAGATTCCTCTACCTCTTCTCCTCTTGTCTCCCTCTCTTATCATCTCTCTCATATTCTAATATGATGTCTAGATCATATGGTGTCTAGATCATATGTACTCTCTTCTAATTTTTCCTCTACATTCATACTTAAACCTATTAAGTAAGACTTGCCATATGCTCTATTGGTGGGGAATTCTTATTCCCTCATGTTCTATATATGTTCATGGGAGAAATTAGGAGGCATCACCTCTCTTAACCTTCCATCATCTTTATCTCCCTTAAGAGACGGGCTAACTCTTGAGTGAGCTTCTCCTTGTGCATTCTGTGTGTGTTCGGTGCAGCATCTTGAGCAAGTCTCCACACCATGCGATTCTTGACATGGTATCAGAGCCGCACCACTGAGAGAGGCTAATTTCGAAGATTGAAGCGAAGGAGAAGAAGCAAGGTTTGAGCAAGCAAGCCACGGGTAAGAAGCTCTTGCATTCTTCCACTCTCTCTCTCTTGGATAGTGCCTGTGGAGGTACCGGAAGCAAGGTCGAGCAAAAATCTCAGATTGCAGTGAGATTTGGTATGCACGAAGATCGCTGTGTATACTACAGAAAATCCCTTTAGGGCTTATCCTCCCGTAGTTATTTTGGGCATCTGAGGCCGTTTCAGGCCCCGTTTTAGAGCCGCAACGTTGCGGACAGTAGTTTCAGGGTACACTGTGACTTCATTTCAGATCTGTAAGTTAAAAGGTGTTTATCAGTGAGTAAACACAAGGTTTATCTGCAAACTGGTTGCAGATTGCATGTATTGTTGAGCAGACAGTGAAAAAGGCTGTCTAGTATATTGCTGTGCACTACAGGTCGAAGGTTGCAGAAGATTTGCTTGCTGTTTGGTATTAATTTTGTGATAATGGCAGAGAACAGTGGAAGCACCATCATTCAGAAGCTCGACAAGAATAAGTACCCTTCATGGAAGTTCCGTGTCACGAACTTTCTTATTGGAAAAGGCCTCTACGAGTTTGTTTCAGGTGAAGAAAAGGAGCCAGAGGTGAGTGATCCTCCAACTGCAGAAGAGACAAAGGCATGGAAGGAATGGAATGCAAAATATCAAAAGGTCATGTATTGGTTGTCTACAGTAATTGACAATAATATGCTGGGACACATTAGAAATGTAGAGAATTCATATGCAGCTTGGACCATACTTGAAAGTATGTTTTCTGTATATACAAAGGCACGAAAGATTCAACTGAAGCAAGAGTTGAATACATTGAAGAAAGGGAAGATGTCTATCAATGAGTATGCACTGAAGGTAAGGAGCATTGCAGATGCATTGGCAGCAATTCATGCAATGCCCGATGATGATGATTTGGTGTCGTCTACCTTGGGTGGACTTAACAATGAAAAGGCTTGGAAGTCTTTTGTAACTTCAGTATATGTTAGAAAGCCATTTCCAAATTTCGATGAGTTGGTCTCCCTTATGATCACTGAAGAGATCAACATGCAGAGTGAGACATATGAAAAAAGTGGTGAACAGGTCCAAGCTTTCTACTCCAGTTCAGGAAGGGGATGTGCTAGGTTCTCTTCAAGAGGCCGTGGTACAAGACGTGGTAGTGACAACCAACAAAATAGATTGAATCAGCAATTTGGTGATATGCAGATTTCAGGAGGTCATGGTAACTTTAGAGGCAGGGGGAGCTTTAGAGGAAGAGATGGATGGCAAAACAGAGGTTCTAACAACTCTAGTATTGTGTGTCACTACTGTGGCAAAACAGGTCATATTGCAGCCCAATGTTATGCTAAGAAAGATGATATCCGCAGTGGTAAGTTCCAACAAAGGAAACTATGCATCGTCTTCACGACAGAATGAAGACAAAAATGAACGTCTGTTTGTTATGCAACATATGTTGAATGCTGTTACAGGAAAGGGAACACATGATGATGTTTGGTCAGTTGATTCAGGTGTATCCAATCATATGACCAGCCATGCAGAATGGTTTGGAGAGATGCAGGATTTGCAAAATGTAGGTTATGTCCAGACGGGTGATGATTCATGCCACCCAATTTCACACATTGGAACAGTTCCCTTGTCCTTGCATGATGGTAAGACAAAGAGTCTTTCAGATGTATTACATGTGCTATCTATTACAAAGAACTTGGTGTCAGTCGGTCAAATGGTAGAGCAAGGGCTGCAAGTCAGATTTAATGCAAAGGACTGCTTTGTAGAAGACTTCAATGACAAGTGCAGGTTAGTTGCAAAGGGAAGTAGAGTTGGGCGTATGTTTACTCTGGATGCCAGAATTCCTACTATAAATGCTCCTATGTATGCTAAAGGAAAAGGTGTTGTTGCAAATATTGAAATTTGGCACAAAACGCATTGGACATGCAAATGTACAAAGGATGAAATTAATGCAGTCCAAAGGGTTGGTTACAGGTTTGCCTACATTTAGAGTTGCAGAATTTCATAAGGTATACGAAGCATGTCAATCTGGTAAGCAAGAAAGACAACCCTTTTCACATGACAGAGATGTAAGCAGAAATATCCTTGATGTTGTGCATACAGACATTTGGGGGCCTACACAAAATGTATCTCTTGGGGGCAGTTCATACTTTGTCACATTCATTGATGATTGTTTTAGAAAGCTGTGGGTATATTTTATGAAGGAAAAGAGTCAAGTGTTTGAGCACTTTAGAACTTTCAAGGCTACAGTTGAAAGAGAAACAGGCTTCAAAGTAAAGTGCTTGAGGTCAGATGGAGCGGGAGAGTACCTCTCAAATGAGTTCAGTGATTTTCTGAGGTCTCATGGGATAAAGAGACAGTTCACATGCAGGTATACCCCACAGCAAAATGGGGTTGCAAAAAGGAAAAACAGGCATATTGCAGAAGTTGCACGCGCCTTAATGGCTGAAAAGAATATGCCTAAGCATTTTTGGTCTGAGGCTGTTCATACTGCTGTTTATATTATGAACAGAACTCCCACAGCTACAGTTCATCATATGACCCCCGAAGAATGTTTTACAGGTAAGAAGCCTGATGTCTCACACTTGAAAGTGTTTGGCTGCATTGCATATGTTCATGTGCCAGATGAGTTGCGGAAGAAACTAGATCCAAAGGCTGAAAAGTGTGTCTTTATTGGATACTCTTTAGAGCAGAAAGGGTATCGTTGTTATAACCCTGTCACATGTAAGTTCAGAGTGAGCAGGGATGTCATCTTTGATGAAATGAGCAGTTGGTATGCATCTAGTAGTGATACATTGGATGATGATGATGATCATGACACTTATGTGCAGGCTGAAAAGCAAGAATCACGGACTCTTGGTGGACCAGAGACATCGTCTGGTAGTCCTTGGTCTGGGAGACTAAGGAGTACCTCTACATCTTCGGGTGCATCTAGTAGCACTACAGGTAAAGACAAAGGAAAGAATAAAGTGTCCAAAGGCATAGATGTAGTCCTTGATGGAGACTCCAGTGGCTCAGAGAGCTTGGATGATGAGCTTGCTATTCCTTCTGTCAGGACACTAGGTGTACAGAGAGCTCATAGTAATGTAAAGGCTCCATTGAGTGATCCGGTGGTACGCAGATCTAGCAGGGTCAGATACCCTGTTAAAAGATTTGGTTTTGAAGGTTATGTAGCTCACCATTATGCTTATATGGTGAAACTAGTTGAGGATGTTGATCCCACTTGTTTTGAGGATGCTGTTGGTCATACTCGTTGGGATGCAGCAATGGATAAGGAGATGGCTGCATTAGAGGCCAATAAGATTTGGGATCTAGTATCATTGCCGAAAGGTAAGAAAGCTATTGGATGTAAGTGGGTTTATAAGATTAAGCACAATTCTGATGGTTCTATTAGTAGGTACAAAGCTAGGCTAGTTGCAAAAGGCTATGCCCAGACATATGGCATAGATTATGATGAAACCTTCAGTCCAGTTGCTAGGATGGCAACTGTCAGATGTGTGATTGCTTTGGCAGCAGCCAAAGGTTGGAGGTTGTAACAAATGGATATGAAGAATGCCTTCTTGCATGGTGATTTGTAAGAAGAAGTGTATATGGATCAACCAGCAGGTTATGAAGATTTAGAGCATTCCACGTATGTGTGCAGGTTGAAGAAAGCGCTCTATGGCCTCAAGCAAGCACCTAGAGCATGGTCTAACAAGATTAGAGAGTATCTTGTCAATATTGGCTTTTATCTTTCTGATGCTAATCACTCACTTTATGTGAGAAAGGGAGATGTAGGTTTGGTCATCATAGTCATCTACGTGGATGACTTGATTATTACAGGTGATAGTGATAGTGGGATTACTGAAGTCAAGGATTTTTTGAAGAAGAAGTTTGAGATGAAGGATTGAGGTGAGCTAAGGTACTTCCTTGGCATTGAGGTGATCAGATGTGATGATGGCATATGGTTGTCCCAAAGACAGTATGGCTTGGATATGTTGTCCAAGTATGGTATGACAGCATGCAAACCACTTTCACTTCCATTGGAGCAGAATGTAAAGTTGAGTGCTGATGTTGGGGATGAGATAGAAGACCCTACTATGTTCAGGAGGATAGTGGGGAGTTTGATCTACATGACCATTACAAAGCCAGACTTGAGCTACGTTGTTGGTCTTGTGAGTCATTTTATGCAAGTACCTAGAAAGCCACATTTGGATGCAGTTAGACGCATATTGAGATATGTGAAGTCCACATTACATTATGGACTTTTCTATGAGGCAGGTATAGATGTATAGGTGTTTGGATACATAGATGTAGATTGGGCTAGTAGTATGTCTGATAGAAGATCTACCAGCGGATACATGTTTTCTCTTGGTAGTGTAGCAGTTGCTTGGAGCAACAAAAAGTAATCTACAATTGCTTTGTCGAGTACAGAGGCTAAGTATAGAGGTGCTGTTGTTGCAGCATGTGAGGTAGTATGGCTACAAAAGTTAATGGCTAATTTGGATGTGGAGGTGGAGGGTCCAGTTTTCATTTATTGTGACAACATGAGCAGTATACAATTGGCTAGGAGCCCTGTGTTCCATGCCAGGACAAAACATATTGAGGTACACTACCACTTTATGAGAGAGAAGGTACTAGCAGGTGAGATTGACTTGGTGTATGTTAGCACACACGATCAGATAGCTGACATCTTCACGAAGGCATTGGGTACAGAGAAGCTTCAAAATTTTTGAAGCTTACTTGGAGTTGTAGAGATGCAATTGAGCTTGAGGGGGAGTGTTGAGATGACAAGCTAAACACATGTGGACATTGATGATGAACCGCTGTCGTATTGCTGCGCATTCGAGGTGTGTAAACCACCCAAAAGTCGTGTGTGTGATTTGATACTTTGTACATACTTAGTTGTTATGTTTGCTCTTTCATTCTATGCCGAAGATGGAGAAGAATAAGGAATTTTGGTAGATTGGTGACTCGAGATGCAATCTCATGGACCACTTTGATTGTGACCAAGGGTTTGTTTGAAAGCCTGTGGCAGCATAGGAGCATTTCCAATGGGCCAAGAGATACATGCTGAGATCATCCTAAGGGTCTAGGAAGAGACTCTGTTGTTGGTGACATGCTCGTGGACATGTATGGAAAATGTGGTTTTATCAAGGAAGGACGAGAAGCGTTTGAGAAATTGAGTGTCCATGATGCTATATCGTGAACAATAATGCTAGATGCCTATGTTCATAATCGTGAAGGTGATATGACTATGTGATGCTATGAGGAGATGCAACATCAAGGGGTGTGCATGCCAATTCTATTACATATGTTATCTACTTGAAAGCTTGTGCAACCATAGGAACAGGATAAGTCGACAGAAATTTGATTGAGGTCTTCATTAAAGGAAACGACGAAGATATGGTTGTGCCTCTTTGTTGTGCCAAAGAGGCTCACGAAAAGAACAAATTTAAAGATGGTTATTTTCAGGAGCCGCTTTACTGGAGGGGCAGAAAAGGTATTCCCAGAGATAGAAAAAGAAAAGAGTTTTTTTTGAATGGGACAAGGGGGGGAAAAAGCAGATTTGAAAGGGGAGAAAAGAAAGGGCCGCTTTTGGAGAGGAATCGGGAAGAAAGTAGGATGGCATGGGGGGCGCAGGAAAATTCGAAATGGTGGCTAATGTAAGCTGGGGATTCAAGATCGAAGGTACTCTACGCTGGACGAGGGAAGGAGAAAAAGGGGGAACATGCAAAGTTTTTTTTAGGGAGATCGAGAGAGAGTGGAGAGACCTTCGTATTGAAGGAAGGACAGGCATTCCAGAGACAGAGGTGAGAGCATTCCAAGGCAATCCAGAAACACAGGTGAGAGCATTCCAAGGCAATCCAGAAACAGAGGTGAGAGCGTTCCAAGGCAATCCAAAAACAGAGGTGAGAGCGTTCCAAGGCAATCCTTGTAGCCATAGAAGCTGCCAGGCGTGCTCCAAGCATTGTCAGGGAGTTTTTGCTATGATCTTGTCATCGGGAGGAACCAGTCTACTGCAACAAAGAAGGGAACGATGAAGTTGAAGATGAAGCTAACAAGGGAGTTTAATGAAGCTGCTAAAGCGATGACAGTGAAGAAGAAGACGAAGTTCAATGGTGACGATCATCAGCGAACATAATACTCGATAGAGGACGATTCCAACTAGGAAGCGGACAGAGAAGATCAAGACGACGGACTAGGGGGAAAAGATCGCATTCTAGTTGGAGACGGAGCCCATCACATCGCAGCCATGATAAACCTGCAATTCTACATCCTCTGACAGGGTGTTTTCTCCCTCGCACAGAGGTCACAGTGGCAATAGTAGTTTGATCAAAAGAGGAGGCTGTAGAACTTCGCTGGAGTATGGAACAATTATAAGTTGCAATTAAAGAGCGTGAGGTATCCGACAAGCTAAGGAAATACAAGAAGAATGTCATACATGCTCAAGCCTTTCATCCAACTCTACGAAAGCAATCCTTCGATTCTTCAGGATCCTTCTTTGCGCTTCTTCTGGAACTACCTCGAGAAGCTTGATGCAAAAGTACTACCAGCTGCTTACTCCAAATCGAATTCTGCTCTGCACAACGATTTAAAGCTCACAGGTTGCTAAATCACAGCAATAAGGATGGATTCAGCTCTCCTTTGGAGTTCAGTACTGCCGCTTGTGCCAATCCTTCCTTTGTTGATGGTGTTGCTTCAAAGGGCATACACAATATAGCTTCCCTCTCCCTCAGAATTTTCTTGCCCGAGTATGATCTTCCACATGAATATGGACACACAGGCTTATTTGGACACCTGCCCAAGGTTTTCAAGACTGTGAACTAAATATAATGCAGGGATTCAGCACAAAAGCTCACCTGAATGCACGTCATAGCAGCTATGGTGGTGCAGCTCAGGATATGGATGCACTGAGTGGCACGTAAAGAATAGGGCTTACTTCAACTCTTCAGTTTTTGCTTCATGCCAGGGTAATAGGCTTTTTGAGATTCATTATCTGAACACATTGAAAGCTCACAATGTTTCCACCATGTGGTACATAGTAAACAAAAAATTTTTAATCACTGACGGGAATCAGATTGCAATATTGTCCTAACAACTGCAACTGTGAGCATGTATAGTAACCGTAGTTGCATCATTGAAGCTCATCTAGAATTCCAAAACTTTACTAGTGCGAGATGCCATCTCATGGAATGCTATGATTTCTGCTTACACATAGTGTGGTAAGGACGGGATGCCTTTGTTTGTATGTTATGATGCTGCAAGAAGGAGTTTTACCCAACAAATCCACCTTCAAACGTGGAATATGCAGAGAGTACTACAGAGAGTTTATGTGCAGGATTCTTTCCTTGTTATGCATCCAGAGACTACAATTTCTATGAGAGATGAGTAGATAGCTGAGATCACTCAGCAAGAGACAGAGTTTGCTATTGTATGTCAGCATATTGAGACATAGGCTGTGATTTTATGGTTTCCAAAGTTATTGAGACTGATATCTATCAGCGAAAGAGTTGAGGACTGATATATATTGGTCAAGAGTTTCAGAGATTGTTGAAATATTTAGCTGATTGAATAGTGGATTCTGCAGATTTTTCTGGCACAATATTAGTGCTTTTGCTGCTCACAAATCCTATCATCTTGCTTATTTGTATGATTGATCTTCTATCCTGAAATTAATCAAGGTCCTTTGTGGTCGCGACTTTGCTTTCAAAAACCCTTCGACATCTTTGGTGAACGCGACGTGAAAGCGTCGCAGAAATTTCAGGATGGGAGACACTTCAGCCTCTATTTCAGCTTCTTCTACAATTCCAGCTACGTCTACTTCAGCTCCATCTATGACTGCTGCGTCAAGTACTTCAATGGAGGATCTAAAGTAGATTTTGCAGAATATGTCCATGTATATGCAGCTCCAAAATCAGCAAACACAATTGTATATGCAGCAGCAACAACAATTGCATCAACAGCAGTTGTCTCAGCAAAGGCAACTCTATTCGGAGCAGGAGAATGCAAACAGTGCGACTAAGGCTATTGAAGCAGTTGAGAATGAGAAGAAGCTATTTGACGGGCGTAATGTTTCAGCATATTTGAAGACATATGAGATCAAGATGGGGTTTTTTGGAGTCCCTGCTGGACTTATGAGTAAGTACTTCCTTCGTCTTGTCACATCCACTTTGAGGACAAAAGTGACTGATCTTTTTATTCAAAATACACATTGGCAAGATTTTAATAAGGCCTTGAAAGAAGAATACTTTCTTGAGGACTTTGGTATGGCGACTCGGCGGTCATTCCGAGAGTGGGTCTACATGCCAAACAAAGGTCTAGCTGCTTCGATGTTTTCGAGAATTCGAAGAAAGGTATAGTCAGCTTGATGCCATTGAACAAAGAGCATTGGATGTTGAAAAAGTTGAGCTTTTCTTGCAAGCAGCAGATCCTACTCTTCAAGAAGAATTGGGTGAGCTTCTTGAAGATCGCACGAAGCCTATGGGTCTTAAAACTGATTGGCAGGATGCTCAGGATGCAGTCTCGACTTTGACCAAGAGGAGGATATGGAAGACTCGCCTACAGAATGGTTGCATGACACCTACACCATCATCAGCTCCTATGCCTACTTCTATCCCTGTTATTTCTTCTCCTCCTTAGCCAGTTTCTTGGCCTATGCCAGTGCCTACTGTTTCCACTCCACCTATTCCTCCTGTTCCACGACCGGTGCCTACACCTTCTGCTCCAAAACCATCCGCTCCATCGGTGCCTACTTCTCTTGATGACATAATCAAAGGCATCACAGATTTGAGACTGGAGTCATTCAAAGCGGAGTTGGTAGGAAAGTTGAAGGAGCAGTTTGCATCGACTGCGCCTGCTACTTCTTCTAGTGCTCCTACTGCACCTAGGAGTGCTCCTAGTGCACCTAGGAGAGATCGGAGATGTATTTGGTGTGATAGTACGGACCATCAGCATTGCAGGGATTGTGACTCTTTCCACGATGCAAGGAGGCAGAATTTGGTATATTGGGGGCAAGATGGTAAGATTTGGTTGACTGAGACAGGAGCTCCACTTGCTACCAACTTTGGTAAAGGTGGAATGAAGAAGTTAGTGGAGGACATGGTTGCGCGTACTTCTTATGTGACAGCTAGAGGTGATGCTTCTGCATATGGAGTCCAGATTGAGAAGGGATCAGAGACTCAGTCAACGCTATGGACTTATGCTATGGAGACTGCAAACAAGGGGAAAATTCAGCAAACTGTTTTGACTAGTGCAGGCTCTAGCATCAGATCAGAGACAGGTTGGGACTCGCCTGTTGACAGGTATTCTATTTATGCTTATTTGGCTAAATCTCATGGTGCAGATGTACTTGTTGAGGAGAAGCGTAAGAGGGATGAAGAAAATCCAAGCACAGCTAAGAAGACTAGAGGGGGTGAGTTTGTTACTCCACCTACTGCAGGACCGTCTTCACGATCATGGCCAGATCGACAGATGGAGGATGCTCAAAAGAGAGAAAAGAGGCAAGAGCCTAGAGAGAGAAAGCAGCCAGGATTTAGATTGATGTCCGATATTGAGATATCTACAGATATGAAGAAAATCTTTAATGATAAGATACTTGGCAGTGAGGTGACTTTCACTATTTTTGAGATTTTGGGCATCTCAAAAAGAGAGTTTCAGGATCAGTTTCAAGAGGTCCTGAAGAGGAAAAGGCATGCATTGTCTACCACTGATACACAGGGAGTTTTGATTGGGGAGTTGGATGAGGATGAGGATGAGGTTATGGTTGATAATGCTTCTGTTTTTCCGCAGGTAGAGAAGAGGGTTCAGCCTATGCATTATGCTGAAATTGATGAGCTTGTCATGATACCGCGTAGTCACTTTTCGCGGAGCCATTGGGCTAGGGCAACTACAGAGACGATGGTAAAGATTGGAGAGAAACAGGTGCCTTATGTTGCATTGGTTGATCATGGTTCAGAGATTAATCTCATAGTTCGTGGAGTTTATGAGAGTAACAGATGGCCTATGGATGTAGAGCATGGGTGGCGTATGAGAGCCGCCAATAACACTGCAGGTGATTTGTATGCTGCTTGTTCTAGTGTCAGGGTTTCTATTGGTGATGTAGAGGAGGATTTTCATTTCTTTGTGTAGGATTCATGATCTTATCCCATAATTCTTGGTCAACCATTCATTACAGAGATGCGCATGGAAACAAAGGTCATGGATGATGGATCTGCTTATGCACGGATTCGCAGTAAAGATGGTATGAGAGCAGTTCAGTTTATGACTGTATGTGTGAACCATGTTAGAAACAGAGATACTCTTAGAGATGCACCTTTGCCCACTGTGAGGGATTCGGGTTTTCATTAGGTACCGCCGTTTCGCGAGACGACGGTGGTACAGAGGAGAGGAGATTGGAGTTCTCGCCTCCTGGTAGCAGCGTTTTCTCCTCCGGTTATGTTGGGATTTCAGCAAACAGTTCGATGAGTTATCAGAAGACTTCTAGGTTGTCTAGAGCTGCCAGGCAGTATATATGCAAGAAGGATAAAAATTTGAAAAATGCAGGAATTTTGGAGGATGATGAGCACATAGATGGGATGTATGACAGTGTGATTTGTGCAGATACGATGACAGAGATGGGAGATATGCTGAAAACTGATATGGTGAATTGTCACGGTAATGTATTAGTGCAGTCCCTGGACATGTTTCATGAAATTGCAGATTTTATGTCACAGATTGAGTCAGAGGCTGAGGTAACTCAGCAAAAGTGTTGAGTGCTGAAGAAATTCGGCAAACAGAGTTTCTAGCTGGTTATGATCAGCTTTCAGAGAGACACAGGGCTGAAAATTTTCAGCCAACAGAGTTTACTGCTGAAATATTTTAGCATTCAGAGTTTGGGGCTGTTCCTATGCAGTCCATAGAGCAGAGGGCTGAGAATATTCAGCCATTGGAGTGCAGAATTGCTGATTTACAACAAGGTTTATGTAATGCAGAAGAGCATAATGAAGCCAGGGTTGACACGAAATACAAAACTGTGGATAAGAAGGTGAAGCCGGTTGCTGTACCGCTTCCACCTGACAGTGATCAACAAATAGAGAGGGCTACTAAACAACAAATTTTGAGGAATCCGGAGCATATTGGTCATAAGTTTTCAGTAGAGACTCTTGCTGAATTGAAAATTGGAAATGGTGATTTCCTGTTACCCATAGAGAAGCAATGCTTTCAGGATATGCTTGAGCGTCATGGAACGGGATTTACTTTTTTCCCGCATGAGATTGGATGTGTGAATCCTAATATTGTTGCTTCTATGGTCATTTTTACTATTCCTCATATCCCATGGAATCTCCGACCTATTCCAGTGCCTAAAGCACACTTGCCAAAGCTGATTGATTTACTGAATGAGAAAATGAAGATGGGAATTCTTGAGCCTTCCTCTGCACCATACTCAAACAGGTGGTTCACAGTTCCAAAGAAGAATGGTACTCTCCGATTTATTCAAGACATGCAGCCAGTGAACAGAGTTACTATTAGGAATGTTGGTATAGGTCCAGTTGTGGATGAGTTCGCAGAGGCATTTGCTGGACGCATCATCTATTCTTTGGGTGATTTGTATTCAGGATATGATCAGTTTCAGCTGGCTTTTGAAAGCAGGGACATAACCAAGTCATTAAATCCTGAATTTGAATACATAGCACGGAAGGATAATCCAGTGGCAGATATGTTGTCTAGAGCCAGATATGATGATGAGGAGACTCTACTTGCAGAAGAGGATTATGCAAAAATTTCAGCCACTATGGTTGATCATGTTTGTCATGTCTATGATATTGTGGCTTTCATAGAAGAACTCTATGTTGGAGATTGGTTGCAGATTGGCAGGTACCTTAGTACATTAAGCAAAAGAGATGAATGGACAGATGAAGAGTTCAAGAAGATCAGAAGGAAAGCCTATGGTTATTTTCTCAAGGACGGATTTCTTTGGAAGCATCCGAAGAAAAGAGGCGAATTACCTTTGCGGGTTGTCTGTGATAGAGAGACACAGTTACAGGTGATGAGGGAGTTTCATAAGAGTCCTTGGGCTGGTCATAGAGGAGTATGGGCTACTTATGAGAAAATCAAGGAGAAATATTGGTGGAAAGGCATGTATAGAGATGTTTCTCACTTTGTTGAGACTTGCAGAGACTGCCAGATGTATTCAGTAGTGCGTCATCGAGATGAGCTTCATCCGACCTATCCACTATGCATTCATTATAAGTGGGTAGTTGATTTGGTTACCATGCCTATGGGTCTATGGCAGATGAGGTACATTGTTTTGGCTAGAGAGGATCTTACCAATCATGTTGAGGGCAGATATTTGAGAACGAAGACCACTAGTGCAGTGTGTAAGTTCTTATTGGAGGAAATTTTCTGCAGGTATGGTTGTGTGGGTAAGATCACTGCGGATCGTGGTGAATTGGATGCAGATGAAGCTAGGGAGTTTTTCTCTCAGCTAGGAATCAAGTTGGCTCTAACCACAGCATATAATCCAGAGGGAAATGGGAAGAGTGAAAGAGGGCATCAGCCGATAGTGAAAGCATTAGCCAAAGCATGCAGAGGACGGATTGGAGAATGGCCAAGACTTCTACCATTTGCTTTGTGGGTTGATCGTACGACTCATAGTGTTACCACATGATATATGCCTGCAGAGTTGATGTATGGTCAGAAACCTGTTATGCCGATTGAGACTTGTGCTTTGACTTGGTCAATTTTACCTTGGCAGGAGGATTTGATGAGAGAAGAGCTCTTAGCTCTTCAGATTCGACAGTTGGAGAGGAGACCTGAGGATATTCAGCTAGCTATTGACAGGTTGAAAGTTGCTAGACTAAGGAATAAGGACAGGTTGGACAGTAGGCATCGTTTGCGGCCTAGAGCAATAAAAGAGGGAGATTGGGTAATGGTCTTTGATAGCAGCCTTGAAAATCAGCATACTGCACTTCGGAAGATGGTGAAAAGATGGATTGGACCGTACATAGTCAGACATGTCTTTGATAATGCAACATATGAGCTGACTGAATTGGATGGGACAGTGCTTAGAGTGCCTATTGCTGGAAAAAGAATCAAGATTTTCAAGAAAAGAAATGATGAGGATTATGCATTGGAAGAATTTTCAAGAGAAGAGCAATGACAAGAAACTCCAATGGAAGAGACAGATGATATGACAGATAATCTTGTTGATCTACCAGAAATGCATAATGAAGAGATTGATCTGTTTGTGAATCTTGATGATAATGATCATGGGTAGTTGGCCCATCTGGAGGATGCGCAGGATTAGAGGGGGTGGATGTCGTATTGCTGCACATTGGAGGTGTGTAAACCACCCAAAAGTCGTGTGTGTGATTTGATACTTTGTACATACTTAGTTGTTATGTTTGCTCTTTTATCCTATGCCGAAGATGAAGAAGAATAAGGAATTTTGGTAGATTGGTGACTCGAGATGCAATCTCATGGACCACTTTGATTGTGACCAAGGGTTTGTTTGAAAGCCTGTGGCAGCATAGGAGCATTTCCAATGGGCCAAGAGATACATGCTGAGATCATCCTAAGGCTCTAGGAAGAGACTCTGTTGTTGGTGACAAGCTCGTGGACATGTATGGAAAATGTGGTTTTATCAAGGAAGGACGAGAAGTGTTTGAGAAATTGACTGTCCATGATGTTATATCGTGAACAATAATGCTAGATGTCTATGTTCATAATCGTGAAGGTGATATGACTATGTGATGCTATGAGGAGATGCAACATCAAGGGGTGTGCATGCCAATTCTATTACATATGTTATCTACTTGAAAGCTTGTGCAACAATAGGAACAGGATAAGTCGACAGAAATTTGATTGAGGTCTTCATCAAACGAAACGACAAAGATATGGTTGTGCCTCTTTGTTGTGCCAAAGAGGCTCACGAAAAGAACAAATTTAAAGATGGTTATTTTCAGGAGCCGCTTTACTGGAGGGGCAGAAAAGGTATTCCTAGAGATAGAAAAAGAAAAGAGTTTTTTTTGAATGGGACAAGGGGGGAAAAAGCAGATTTGAAAGGGGAGAAAAGAAAGGGCCGCTTTTGGAGAGGAATCGGGAAGAAAATAGGATGGCATGGGGGGCGCAGGAAAATTCGAAATGGTGGCTAATGTAAGCTGGGGATTCAAGATTGAAGGTACTCTGCGCTAGACGACGGAAGGAGAAAAAGGGGGAACAGGCAAAGTTTTTTTTAGGGAGATCGAGAGAGAGTGGAGAGACCTTCGTATTGAAGGAAGGACGGGCATTCCAGAGACAGAGGTGAGAGCGTTCCAAGGCAATCGAGAAACAGAGGTCAGAGCGTTCCAAGGCAATCCAGAAACAGAGGTCAGAGCATTCCAAGGCAATCCAGAAACAGAGGTGAGAGCGTTCCAAGGCAATCCTTGTAGCCATAGAAGCTGCCAGGCGTGCTCCAAGCGTTGTCAGGGAGTTTTTGCTATGATCTTGTCATTGGGAGGAACCAGTCTACTGCAACAAAGAAGGGAACGATGAAGTTGAAGATGAAGCTAACAAGGGAGTTTAATGAAGCTGCTAAAGCGATGACCGTGAAGAAGAAGACGAAGTTCAATGGTGACGATCATCAGCGAACATAATACTCGACAGAGGACGATTCCAACCAGGAAGCGGACAGAGAAGATCAAGACGATGGACTAGGGGGAAAAGATCTCATTCTAGTTGGAGACGGAGCCCATCACATCGCAGCCATGATAAACCTGCAATTCTACATCCTCTGACAGGGTGTTTTCTCCCTCGCGCAGAGGTCACAGTGGCAATAGTAGTTTGATCAAAAGAGGAGGCTGCAGAACTTCGCTGGAGTATGGAAGAATTATAAGTTGCAATTAAAGAGCGTGAGGTATCCGACAAGCTAAGGAAATACAAGAAGAATGTCATACATGCTCAAGCCTTTCATCCAACTCTACGAAAGCAATCCTTCGATTCTTCAGGATCCTTCTCTGCGCTTCTTCCGAAACTACCTCGAGAAGCTTGATGCAAAAGTACTACCAGCTGCTTACTCCAAATCGAATTCTGCTCTGCACAACGATTTAAAGCTCACAGGTTGCTAAATCACAGCAATAAGGATGGATTCAGCTCTCCTTTGGAGTTCAGTACCGCCGCTTGTGCCAATCCTTCCTTTGTTGATGGTGTTGCTTCAAAGGGCATACACAATATAGCTTCCCTCTCCCTCAGAAGTTTCTTGCCCGAGTATGCTCTTCCACATGAATATGGACACACATGCTTATTTGGACACGTGCCCAAGGTTTTCAAGACTGTGAACTAAATATAATGCAGGGATTCAGCAGAAGAGCTCACCTGAATGCACGTCATAGCAGCTATGGTGGTGCAGCTCAGGATATGGATGCACTGAGTGGCACGTAAAGAATAGGCCCCTTACTTCAACTCTTCAGTTTTTGCTTCATGCCAGGGTAATAGGCTTTTTGAGATTCATTATCTGAACACATTGAAAGCTCACAATGTTTCCACCATGTGGTACATAATAAACAATTTTTTTTTAATCACTAACGGGAATCAGATTGCAATATTGTCCTAACAACTGCAACTGTGAGCATGTATAGTAACCGTAGTTGCATCATTGAAGCTCATCTAGAATTCCAAAACTTTACTAGTGCGAGATGCCATCTCATGGAATGCTATGATTTCTGCTTACACATAGTGTGGTAAGGACGGGATGCCTTTGTTTGTATGTTATGATGCTACAAGAAGGATTTTTACCCAACAAAGCCACCTTCAAACATGGAATATGCAGAGAGTACTACAGAGAGTTTAAGTTATGTGCAGGATTCTTTCCTTGTTATGCATCCAGAGACTACAATTTCTATGAGAGATGAGTAGATAGCTGAGATCACTCAGCAAGAGACAGAGTTTGCTATTGTATGTCAGCATATTGAGACATAGGCTGTGATTTTATGGTTTCCAAAGTTATTGAGACTGATATCTATCAGCGAAAGAGTTGAGGACTGATATATATTGGTCAAGAGTTTCAGAGATTGTCGAAATATTTAGCTGATTGAATAGTGGATTCTGCAGATTTTTCTGGCACAATATTAGTGCTTTTGCTGCTCACAAATCCTATCATCTTGCTTATTTGTATGATTGATCTTCTATCCTGAAATTAATCAAGGTCCTTTGTGGTCGCGACTTTGCTTTCAAAAACCCTTCGACATCTTTGGTGAACGCGACGTGAAAGCGTCGCAGAAATTTCAGGATGGGAGATACTTCAGCCTCTATTTCAGCTTCTTCTACAATTCCAGCTACGTCTACTTCAGCTCCATCTATGACTGCTGCGTCAAGTACTTCAACGGAGGATCTAAAGCAGATTTTGCAGAATATGTCCATGTATATGCAGCTCCAAAATCAGCAAACACAATTGTATATGCAACAGCAACAACAATTGCATCAACAGTAGTTGTCTCAGCAAAGGCAACTCTATTCGGAGCAGGAGAATGCAAACAGTGCGACTAAGTCTATTGAAGCAATTGAGAATGAGAAGAAGCTATTTGACGGGCGTAATGTTTCAGCATATTTGAAGACATATGAGATCAAGATGGGGTTTTTTGGAGTCCCTGCTGGACTTATGAGTAAGTACTTCCTTCGTCTTGTCACACCCGCTTTGAGGACAAAAGTGACTGATCTTTTTATTCAAAATACACATTGGCAAGATTTTAAGAAGGCCTTGAAAGAAGAATACTTTCTTGAGGACTTTGGTATGGCGACTCGGCGGTCATTCCGAGAGTGGGTCTACATGCCAAACAAAGGTCTAGCTGCTTCGGAGTTGATTCGAGAATTTGAAGAAAGGTATAGTCAGCTTGATGCCATTGAACAAAGAGCATTGGATGTTGAAAAAGTTGAGCTTTTCTTGCAAGCAGCAGATCCTACTCTTCAAGAAGAATTGGGTGAGCTTCTTGAAGATCGCACGAAGCCTATGGGTCTTAAAACTGATTGGCAGGATGCTCAGGATGCAGTCTCGACTTTGACCAAGAGGAGGATATGGAAAACTCGCCTACAGAATGGTTGCATGACACCTACACCATCATCAGCTCCTATGCCTACTTCTATCCCTGTTATTTCTTCTCCTCCTCAGCCAGTTTCTTGGCCTATGCCAGTGCCTACTGTTTCCACTCCACCTATTCCTCCTGTTCCACGACCGATGCCTACACCTTCTGCTCCAAAACCATCCGCTCCATCGGTGCTTACTTCTCTTGATGACATAATCAAAGGCATCACAGATTTGACACTGGAGTCAGTCAAAGCGGAGTTGGTAGGAAAGTTGAAGGAGCAGTTTGCATCGACTGCGCCTGCTACTTCTTCTAGTGCTCCTACTGCACCTAGGAGTGCTCCTAGTGCACCTAGGAGAGATCGGAGATGTATTTGGTGTGATAGTACGGACCATCAGCATTGCAGGGATTGTGACTCTTTCCACGATGCAAGGAGGCAGAATTTGGTATATTGGGGGCAAGATGGTAAGATTTGGTTGACTGAGACAAGAGCTCCACTTGCTACCAACTTTGGTAAAGGTGGAATGAAGAAGTTAGTGGAGGACATGGCTGCGCGTACTTCTTATGTGACAGCTAGAGGTGATGCTTCTGCATATGGAGTCCAGATTGAGAAGGGATCAAAGACTCAGTCAACGCTATGGACTTATGCTATGGAGACTGCAAACAAGGGGAAAATTCAGCAAACTGTTTTGACTAGTGCAGGCTCTAGCATCAGATCAGAGACAGGTTGGGACTCGCCTGTTGACAGGTATTCTATTTATGCTTATTTGGCTAAATCTCATGGTGCAGATGTACTTGTTGAGGAGAAGCGTAAGAGGGATGAAGAAAATCCAAGCGCAGCTAAGAAGACTAGAGGGGGTGAGTTTGTTACTCCACCTACTACAGGACCGTCTTCACGATCATGGCCAGATCGACAGATGGAGGATGCTCAAAAGAGAGAAAAGAGGCAAGAGCCTAGAGAGAGAAAGCAGCCAGGATTCAGATTGATGTCCGATATTGAGATATCTACAGATATGAAGAAAATATTTAATGATAAGATACTTGGCAGTGAGGTGACTTTCACTATTTTTGAGATTTTGGGCATCTCAAAAAGAGAGTTTCAGGATTAGTTTTAGGAGGTCCTGAAGAGGAAAAGGTATGCATTGTCTACCACTGATACATAGGGAGTTTTGATTGGGGAGTTGGATGAGGATGAGGATGAGGTTATGGTTGATAATGCTTCTTTTTTTCCGCAGGTAGAGAAGAGGGTTCAGCCTATGCATTATGATGAAATTGATGAGCCTATCATGATACCGCGTAGTCACTTTTCGCGGAGCCATTGGGCTAGGGCAACTACAGAGACGATGGTAAAGATTGGAGAGAAACAGGTGCCTTATGTTGCATTGGTTGATCATGGTTCAGAGATTAATCTCATAGTTCGTGGAGTTTATGAGAGTAACAGATGGCCTATGGATGTAGAGCATGGGTGGCGTATGAGAGCTGCCAATAACACTGCAGGTGATGTGTATGCTGCTTGTCCTAGTGTCAGGGTTTCTATTGGTGATGTAGAGGAGGATTTTCATTTCTTTGTGCAGGATTCATGATCTTATCCCATAATTCTTGGTTAGCCATTCATTACAGAGATGCGCATGGAAACAAAGGTCATGGATGATGGATCTGCTTATGCACGGATTCGCAGTAAAGATGGTATGAGAGCAGTTCAGTTTATGACTGTATGTGTGAACCATGTTAGAAACAAAGATACTCTCATAGATGCACCTTTGCCCACTATGAGGGATTCGGGTTTTCATTAGGTACCGCCGTTTCGCGAGACGACGGTGGTACAGAGGAGAGGAGATTGGAGTTCTCGCCTCCTGGCAGCAGTGTTTTCTCCTCCGGTTATGTTGGGATTTCAGCAAACAGTTCGATGAGTTATCAGAAGACTTCTAGGTTGTCTAGAGCTGCCAGGCAGTATATATGCAGGAAGGAGAAAAATTTGAAAAATGCAGGAATTTTGGAGGATGATGAGCACATAGATGGGATGTATGACAGTGTGATTTGTGCAGATACGATGACAGAGATGGGAGATATGCTGAAAATTGATATGTTGAATTGTCACGGTAATGTATTAGTGCAGTCCCTGGACATGTTTCATGAAATTGCAGATTTTATGTCACAGATTGAGTCAGAGGTTGAGGTAACTCAGCAAAAGTGTTGAGTGCCGAAGAAATTCGGCAAACAGAGTTTCCAGCTGGTTATGATCAGCTTTCAGAGAGACACGGGGCTGAAAATTTTCAGCCAACAGAGTTTACTGCTGAAATATTTTAGCATTCAGAGTTTGGGGCTATTCCTATGCAGTCCATAGAGCAAAGGGCTGAGAATATTCAGCCATTGGAGTGCAGAATTGCTGATTTACAGCAAGGTTTATGTAATGCAGAAGAGCATAATGAAGCCAGGGTTGACACGAAATACAAAACTGTGGATAAGAAGGTGAAGCCGGTTGCTGTACCGCTTCCACCTGATAGTGATCAGCAAATAGAGAGGGTTGCTAAACATCAAATTTTGAGGAATCCGGAGCATATTAGTCATAAGTTTTTAGCAGAGACTCTTGCTGAATTGAAAATTGGAAATGGTGATTTCTTGTTACCCATAGAGAAGCAATGCTTTCAGGATATGCTTGAGCGTCATGGAAGGGGATTTGCTTTTTTCCCGCATGAGATTGGATGTGTGAATCCTGATATTGTTGCTCCTATGGTGATTTTTACTATTCCTCATATCCCATGGAATCTCCGACCTATTCCAGTGCCTAAAGCACACTTGCCAAAGCTGATTGATTTATTGAATGAGAAAATCAGGATGGGAATTCTTGAGCCTTCCTCTGCACCATACTCAAACAGGTGGTTTACAGTTCCAAAGAAGAATGGTACTCTCCGATTTATTCAAGACATGCAGCTAGTGAACAGAGTTACTATTAGGAATGTTGGTATAGGTCCAGTTGTGGATGAGTTTGCAGAGGCATCTGCTGGACGCGCCATCTATTCTTTGGGTGATTTGTATTCAGGATATGATCAGTTTCAGCTGGCTTTGGAAAGCAGGGACATAACCACCATGAGAACTCCTAGTGGGCTTGTCAGGATGTGTACCTTGCCTCAAGGTGCCACTAATTCTGTTGCGCATATGATGAATGCCATGCATAAGGTCCTTCGTGATTACATACCTCAGCTTACTATGCCTTTATTGGATGATGTGCCCATTAAGGGGTGTGCAGAAGAAGAGAAGAATGAGAGCCTAAATGAGCAGGGATGCAGATACTTTGTGGCTGATCATATTTCAGCATGTGAGAAGATTTTAGCCAGGTTAGAAGAAGTGAACTTGACACTTTCAGGGCAAAAATATGTTTTTCGAGTGAATGAGGTTGTCATTGTTGGGCATATGTGTGGATATTATGGCAGAAAACCCTCACCTGATAAGGTGAATGCTATAGGCAAGATTGCAGAGTATTGTTCTACCACTTCAGAGGTACGGAGATTCATTGGTGCTTGTGTGTTTTATATGATTTGGATACCTCATTTTGCACACATAGTAGATTGTTTGTATCAGCTGCTTCGAAAGGGGCAGAAATTTTATTGGGATGAGAGTCACACTAGAGCCATGCGGAAATTGAAGAAGTTATTGCAGAATGCTCTTACTCTCAGGAAAGCGGATTATAATTGTGAAAGGCCTATTGTATTGACAGTTGACACTAGTCCAATTGGCATAGGTTGGGCTGTGGGTCAAGATGATGCAGATGGAAATAGGTATGCTATTCGGTTTGGGGCGAAAGTCCTAAACGAGAGACAAAGGAGATATCCGCAAATCAAGAGGGAGTTATTGGGGATTGTCACGGCTCTCAAATGTGACAAGGAGTACTTTATTGGAGCTTCAGTTGTGGTAGAGACAGATTGCTTGCCATTGATTGGTATGATCACGAGTTGCTCTACTCCGGATATAGCTATGCTGAGATGGATTGCATATATCAAGTCATTAAATCCGGAATTTAAACACATAGCAGGCAAGGATTATCCAGTGGCAGATATGTTGTCTAGAGCCAGATATGATGATGAGGAGACTCTACTTGCAGAAGAGGATGATGCAAAAATTTCAGCCACTATGGTTGATCATGTTTGTCATGTCTATGATATTGTGGCTTTCATAGAAGAACTCTATGTTGGAGATTGGTTGCAGATTGGCAGGTACCTCAGTACACTAAGCAAAAGAGATGAATGGACAGATGAAGAGTTCAAGAAGATCAGAAGGAAAGCCTATGGTTATTTTCTCAAGGACGGATTTCTTTGGAAGCATCCAAAGAAAAGAGGCGGATTACCTTTGCGGGTTGTCTGTGATAGAGAGACACAGTTACAGGTGATGAGGGAGTTTCATAAGAGTCCTTGGGCTGGTCATAGAGGAGTATGGGCTACTTATGAGAAAATCAAGGAGAAATATTGGTGGAAAGGCATGTATAGAGATGTTTCTCACTTTGTTGAGACTTGCAGAGACTGCCAGATGTATTCAGTAGTGCGTCATCGAGATGAGCTTCATCCGACCTATCCACTATGCATTCATTATAAGTGGGTAGTTGATTTGGTTACCATGCCTATGGGTCTATGGCAGATGAGGTACATTGTTTTGGCTAGAGAGGATCTTACCAATCATGTTGAGGGCAGATATTTGAGAACGAAGACCACTAGTGCAGTGTGTAAGTTCTTATTGGAGGAAATTTTCTACAAGTATGGTTGTGTGGGTAAGATCACTGCGGATCGTGGTGAATTGGATGCAGATGAAGCTAGGGAGTTTTTCTCTCAGCTAGGAATCAAGTTGGCTCTAACCACAGCATATAATCCAGAGGGAAATGGGAAGAGTGAAAGAGGGCATCCGCCGATAGTGAAAGCATTAGCCAAAGCATGCAGAGACGGATTGGAGAATGGCCAAGACTTCTACCATTTGCTTTGTGGGCTGATCGTACGACTCATAGTGTTACCACAGGATATATGCTTGCAGAGTTGATGTATGGTCAAAAACCTGTTATGCCGATTGAGACTTGTGCTTTGACTTGGTCAGTTTTACCTTGGCAGGAGGATTTAACGAGAGAAGAGCTCTTAGCTCTTCAGATTCGACAGTTGGAGAGGAGACCTGAGGATATTCAGCTAGCTATTGACAGGTTGAAAGTTGCTAGACTAAGGAATAAGGACAGGTTGGACAGTAGGCATCGTTTGCGTCCTAGAGCAATAAAAGAGGGAGATTGGGTATTGGTCTTTGATAGCAGCCTTGAAAATCAGCATACTGCACTTCGGAAGATGGTGAAAAGATGGTTTGGACCGTACATAGTCAGACATGTCTTTGATAATGAAACATATGAGCTGACTGAATTGGATGGGACAGTGCTTAGAGTGCCTATTGCTGGAAAAAGAATCAAGATTTTCAAGAAAAGAAATGATGAGGATTATGCATTGGAAGAATTTTCAAGAGAAGAGCAATGACAAGAAACTCCAATGGAAGAGACAGATGATATGACAGATAATCTTGTTGATCTACCGGAAATGCATAATGAAGAGATTGATCTGTTTGTGAATCTTGATGATAATGATCATGGGTAGTTGGCCCATCTGGAGGATGCGCAGGATTAGAGGGGGTGGATGTCGTATTGCTGCACATTCGAGGTGTGTAAACCACCCAAAAGTCGTGTGTGTGATTTGATACTTTGTACATACTTAGTTGTTATGTTTGCTCTTTCATTCTATGCCGAAGATGAAGAAGAATAAGGAATTTTGGTAGATTGGTGACTCGAGATGCAATCTCATGGACCACTTTGATTGTGACCAAGGGTTCGTTTGAAAGCCTGTGGCAGCATAGGAGCATTTCCAATGGGCCAAGAGATACATGCTGAGATCATCCTAAGGCTCTAGGAAGAGACTCTGTTGTTGGTGACATGCTCGTGGACATGTATGGAAAATGTGGTTTTATCAAGGAAGGACGAGAAGCGTTTGAGAAATTGACTGTCCATGATGTTATATTGTGAACAATAATGCTAGATGTCTATGTTCATAATCGTGAAGGTGATATGACTATGTGATGCTATGAGGAGATGCAACATCAAGGGGTGTGCATGCCAATTCTATTACATATGTTATCTACTTGAAAGCTTGTGCAACCATAGGAACAGGATAAGTCGACAGAAATTTGATTGAGGTCTTCATTAAAGGAAACGACAAAGATATGGTTGTGCCTCTTTGTTGTGCCAAAGAGGCTCACGAAAAGAACAAATTTAAAGATGGTTATTTTCAGGAGCCGCTTTACTGGAGGGGCAGAAAAGGCATTCCCAGAGATAGAAAAAGAAAAGAGTTTTTTTTGAATGGGACAAGGGGGGAAAAAGTAGATTTGAAAGGGGAGAAAAGAAAGGGCCGCTTTTGGAGAGGAATCGAGAAGAAAATAGGATGGCATGGGGGGCGCAGGAAAATTCGAAATGGTGGCTAATGTAAGCTGGGGATTCAAGATCGAAGGTACTCTGCGCTGGACGAGGGAAGGAGAAAAAGGGGGAACAGGCAAAGTTTTTTTTAGGGAGATCGAGAGAGAGTGGAGAGACCTTCGTATCGAAGGAAGGACAGGCATTCCAGAGATAGAGGTGAGAGTGTTCCAAGGCAATCCAGAAACAGAGGTGAGAGCGTTCCAAGGCAATCCAGAAACAGAGGTGAGAGCATTCCAAGGCAATCCAAAAACAGAGGTGAGAGCGTTCCAAGGCAATCCTTGTAGCCATAGAAGCTGCCAGGCGTGCTCCAAGCGTTGTCAGGGATTTTTTGCTATGATCTTGTCATCGGGAGGAACCAGTCTACTACAACAAAGAAGGGAACGATGAAGTTGAAGATGAAGCTAACAAGGGAGTTTAATGAAGCTGCTAAAGCGATGACAGTGAAGAAGAAGACGAAGTTCAATGGTGATGATCATCAGCGAACATAATACTCGACAGAGGACGATTCCAACCAGGAAGCGGACAGAGAAGATCAAGACGACAGACTGGGGGGAAAAGATCTCATTCTAGTTGGAGACGGAGCCCATCACATTGCAGCCATGATAAACCTGCAATTCTACATCCTCTGACAGGGTGTTTTCTCCCTCGCGCAGAGGTCACAGTGGCAATAGTAGTTTGATCAAAAGAGGAGGCTGCAGAACTTCACTGGAGTATGGAAGAATTATAAGTTGCAATTAAAGAGCGTGAGGTATCCGACAAGCTAAGGAAATACAAGAAGAATGTGTAATATTTCCGCACACTGCGTGCCGTAAATATTGACTTCCCGCACGTCGTGTAAATCTCGTGCAAAGATTATCACCAGTGCCAGCAGCTAATCTATAACCACACGCGAGAAATGGAGACACTCCACCTTAGGAAAATAAGGCCGGGGATTCAAACCTGCATAGCCGCGGGTAAACAGCCTCTTGGGAAGAGGTCAAGAGGATAAGGTAATTGCAAATTTTTTTATTATCTTCCCCAGCCGATGTGTGGCTGGGGGAAAGGGATGGGCTAGTATGGGCAGCATGAGGAGGTGGGTGGAGAGAGCCATGCAAAAGGCCACGTGGGGAGGTCCCCTCTCCCCCCTTGGACTATAAGAACCCCCTCTTGGGGGGGGGGGGGGGGGGGGGGAAGGGGGAGAGGGAGGAGGACGTGCTGAACGCGTCGTGTGAAGGCCGTCGCTGTGGAAGGGAGGACAAGGCGGCAGAAGGCTGTCGCCGTGTGAGGGAGGTGGCCGTGTGGAGGAAGGACGGCTGTGGAAGGAGAGGACGGGCTGCTGCCGCCGTTGGGAAAGGGGAATGAGACCAGGCCGTCGCCACGTGAAGGAAACGCTGCCGCCCAGTCCGCCAGCCGCCCGTCGCCACAGTCCGCTGCCGTGAAGCCGCCCAGCCACTTCAGTCCGCCGCTGGATCACGAACCCTCCCCTCTCCCGACGTGGACGTGCTGACAGAAGCTTCTTAGAAGCTTCTCTAGGAAGCTTCTAAGGGGGCTTCCTTAAGCCCCCTTCCCACTACATTTCCCCCCATAGGTCTATCCACACCCCCCCGGGACTTTGAAGAGAAGAAAGCTACGAGCCTTCTCACCAATCACCCAATAAGTCCATCCGAGACTTTGAAGAAGAGGAGGCTACAAAAACCCCTTCCCACCAGTCTTCCCTGGGCCGGGATTTTGAAGAATAAGAGAGGAAGCCCATAAAGGCCTTCCCACTAATCACCTACAAGGCCGGTCCTAGGATATCAGGGAAGGAGAAGAAGAACTCTAAAGCCTCCATTCTTGCAAGGCCAATTTGCAAGAGGCCTTTCCGCGAACATCCTCGTAAGGTCCAATTGTTGAAAATCCATTCATAAAATCCCCATTTCCAGGAACCAAGCTCCAACCCCGCGAGGCCTTCCATAAGGCCAAATTCCCCAAGCTGGTATTCCCAGGGATCCACAATTTGAAAGGGATCTCCTGCGTACCAGGGAGAAAAGAACAAGATCTTGAGGCTGCGTACCAGGGCGAGCAAATTCACCGATTGCGTAAGGGAAAAGGCAACCTGGAAGTCCGTAATTATGTCATGATGGGCCCTAAAAATTCATAAGACGCGCCTGCGGAAGGATCTTCTCCTGGTATTTACGAGGATATTTCCCGGAGCCCACAAGTCCAGGTTTGATCTATCTGGATTCCACACAGAAGTATTGAATTAAGCACGATAACTTCATGGATTAGGAAGCACTCATGCATGTCAAATGCAACTAGTCAAGTTAAATGCAATTGGAAAAATGAATTGGCTATTTGAACATTTATTAGAAATAGCTTAAGATATGAAAATTGATCGTCGGTACGTTCAATGGAGTTAATGAAAAGAGCATGAGGTGTCTATGCATCTGCAGGACCTTATTAGTAAGTTTCCTTTTGTGTATTCAAAAGTGACGAGCCTAGGACAACTGTTGCCTCATTACAAGGTTGAAATTATTGAGGTACACCTTTTTACTAGGCATGGAAAGATTAATGGCATGTCCCATTTTTAGATAAATCTTCCTTGTAATGATTCATGAGGAAAAGTTAACACCCATAAGATGTTATTCGAAAAGGAATAGAAGGGCACGACAATGATCTATGGACTTGCAAGTGGCATGATTATTTGATGTACGTCCTAGTAGGACCTAGGAAAGTTAGTATCCAGATTATCAGGCATTTTTATTTTGCCAAGGAAAGATAGGGTTATTGTGAACCATGTGATGCGTAGAAGCAGTGAATCGCATGTTTACACGTATTGGTGAAGTTGTATCTATTGTTCTACTGTAGATTTAGTTTATTACCTTTAGAAGGTTCATCCTTGTCGCAATACAAGTATATTGAGTTGTCTAAGTAACCTAAACACAAGGGATTCATATGGGCATGGCTCAGTCGATATGATAGGTATCCCAAGTGCCAAGTGCAATAAGAATTCGACCTAGTTTTACACTTGTTGCCAAGTCTAAACCCGAAAACCCAAAGATCTTACACACGTTGACGAAATGTCGAATCAATTGGATATTCATGCATAAAATGATCTAAGGTTTTATCCTAAGGATCATTCGTTCTAATGATGAAACTCCGACGGAGTTGCAAATTTCTAGGACCATGGGCCAACATAATTAGGAATGGGTTGGAGGATACCCTAAACCCTGCTACTCGGCTAGAGGTAATTCCGTGGCCGGAGGACGCCATTCAATGGGTGGAATGATCCCGTGGAATGATGCAACACATGTGCAAAAAGGTTGCAACACCGTATAGACTTGAAATTTGTCCACAAGAGAGTTTTGTCATCCCTCGAAATGGGGTTGGCAAGTTATTGAAAGAATTTAACTTACAAGAGGATGAGTAATCATCCTGTTACTCACTTTTCTTGGGGGATAATTGCCAAGGAAAAAGGAAAGTTAGGTATTTGCCTTGAAGCAAATAACCAGACAATAAACTAAAGCGACATGGTCGCTGGAACCTACCACAACAAAACCTAAAGTATTGGTAGGGTATGACCCTAACCCAAGAATGATAGGAATCTTGCCAAGTTGCAATTGATTCCGGATCGAATGCGGGTTGCATTCGGAGAAAAGGAGTCACTCCTTAACAGTTTGCCAGCTAAACGACCACTGGAATTGATTGTGCTTGTAATAGTTTAGAAAGCACTGTTTGCATTGTTTGCTCAAGGAACTAAAGGATGAAAAGATATCTAAAGCTTCAGGTTGAAGCCTGAAGGGAGAGGCAGCTTCAGTTACCCCCGACTGCCTGCCTGACCCTAACCAAGGGGGTTGTTAGCCGCGTCGGGAACGTGGACCGAACCCGCCGCGAGAGGTCTCTCCGTTGAGTTCTACTTGGAGCAGGAGGACGCTTGGGTGCCAGGGGGGGCTCTGGCCGTAAATCCCTCGCCTTCCGGGCCCTGCACAAGAGGCTAACGTGACTCGGGATTGGATCTCGAGGCCCGCATACTAGTCTACGGGCGGAAACTTGGATTAGTGATCCCTGGTGGATTACTGGATAGCCTTCGGGCGGATTATGAATACGCCTACAGGCGGGAACTCCTTGTATTTCAAAGATAAAAGGATAAAATGATAATAAAGAAGTTGTTTGGCATTGTTTTCTTTATGTCCTGTGATAAGATTACGTGAAGGAACCAGTGCATAACAGGGTTAATCAAAGAAGCTGTTTGTATATGTCAAACTAATGTGGTAGGTAATTACATAACTAAAACAAACCGAGGAAAGTGCGGAGGATGGACCATGGGTCCGTCCTATGGATGGGTGGTCCCGGTTAGCCGGGAACTTTTCTCAAAGTCTTCAACGAACAGAGGATGATCGTCATCTCCGAAACAAGCAACGAGAACGATGACTTAGAATTAACTATTACCCGATTCACGCTGTTTTAGGGGAACGGAATGGGACTATGCCTTATGGCAGAGAGGTCGAGCCTTGCATCCCTCTCGTTTCCCATTCTCCTTGAACCAAGTGCAGCATGAATCCACTTCGGACCTGGCGTTTCTGCGTAAAGTAGTTCACTCGGGTCTGACGCTAGTTGTTGCTAGCTAATGACCAAACAGGAAAACCCAAACTCAGGTCGATCCTAAGTGGGAACGGCCAGGATACTTCCGCTACGTGGCAGACGCGGGAAGACCTAGATCGCAAGTCTCGTAACATTCCATGGGAGTGCCGGGCGGAGCTTTATAGACATCCTTCCCGATGGACTGCTAAGACGTGTCCGGGATGATTCTAGTGGACACGTTACAGTTGGTATCAGAGCCAACCAACAAAGGACTTGTTTTTAGGAAATTTTAATAAGAAGAAGTAAAGCAAATGTTGTGTCCCAAACATTTCCTTACTTTGATTGCTGTCTTCCAGAATTACGAAGCATGGAACAAGTTCTTAGTGTTCCAAGTCATGTTTATGACCGCGATGCATTCCAGAAATTATCGACAAAGGGTTGAGATGATGAACATCTTAGACCGCATTTACAATCCATCGCCTGTGTACGTGGAACAAAGATGGATGGGTGTTTCAGGGATCTATTACATAACTGCCTATCGACCTGCGTACCTTCAAATTAACTTGAAGAGAATCAAGTGGATGGAGGATTTGAGGATCGTAAAGCTGTTCGTCTTTGTTGAGGCTCATGCAAACGCGACCCTGCAGGTTGGAGGTCGAAGGGTTAACTAGAATAAGTATGTGTACGGAGAAGTGATTCAAAGAATCCCTGCCGACCGAATCAAAGTTTTGGGATGTCATGAGAAGAATGGATATCAAAGGAAAAGATACCCTAATCTTCCAATGAACTATCGATTCCTGAAAATCAATGACCCCAATCCGTACTACTACTCAGTTCCTGTAGCTGAATGCAATAATATCTTATTCTCCTTGAATTAATGTATTAACTTGCTCCATCGGCCCATGAAATAATTGTGCCCCGAAAGGGCTATGCTGATATGAATGGAATAAAACTTTTTCCCGATTGTCTTGACTATGAATATTGATAAAGAAGTAAAGTGAATTGGTCACTTGGCTGAAGGAATACGTGGACGTAGTTTCTGAAGAGTTAACAAAAACACCCACTTCAAAGAGAAGTAGATCATGAGATCAAGCCAGTAATAGGAGCTGTGCCAATTGTGAAGAGAACCTATAGAATGTCTATATCGGAAGCAATTGAGTTGAAGGAACAACTCAAGCAACTACTAGATTAGGGCTACATCCGTCCTAGCAATTCACCATGGGGAGCTCCAGTCCTATTCTAGAAAAAGAAAGATGGGACACTTCGACTATGTATTGATTACCGTGGGTTGAATCAATCAACAGTCAAGAACAAGTACCCTATTCCTAGAATAGATGAGCTTCTTGATCGCCTTCAAGGTGCAAAGATCTTCTCCAAAATTGATCTCAGGTCAGGTTACTATCAAATCAGGATCAAGGATGAGGATATTCCAAAAACGGCCTTCAATACAAGATATGGGCACTTTGAATTCTTGGTTATGTCATTCAGGCTTACAAATGCACCTGCCACCTTCAATAGATTAATGCAGGATATTTTTTAGACCATATCTTGATGACTTCGTGCTTGTCTTCTTTGACGACACTCTATTCCAAACAGGAAGAAGATCATGAACCTCAACTACGGATTGTTTTGGAGACAATGAGGTCTCATATGTTGTATGCAAAAATGAAGAAGTGTGCATTCTTCAAACGTCAGATTGAATATCTAGGATTCATAGTATCATCAGAAGGAATATCAGTAGACCCAGCCAAAGTCAGAGATGTGCTTGAATGGCCAATACCAGTATCTTTCAAAAAGATACGTAGTTTTCTTGGCTTGACAGGATGGTATAGGATCTTCATCTAAAACTATGCCTTGATTGCAGCACCTTTGACAGAATTATTGAGGAAGCAAACATCCATTGCATGGTCAACTGCCAAACGACCTAATACTTGAGCTAGCTAGAGAGGAAGGATGCCATGATCTAGCCTATCAAAGGATGCTAAGGGAAGTCTCTATCAAGGACCAGGAACAAAAGCTAGAGGCTAAGTATCATGAATTCTCTATCAGTAGTGGACTTGTCTACTATAGGATGAGAGTATGTATACGAGCAAGCCAGTTATTTAAATAGAAGATATTGTGCGATGCTCATAATTTCACTTTCTCGGGACATCAAAGCTGCGAAGGATAGACAGAAGGCATACACGGATTTGAAGTGTCAAGATAGAATATTTGAGGAAGGAGACATGGTCTTCATTCACGTATGCCCAAAGAAGAGTTCTCTATCCTTAGGAGATTGCAGAAAGCTAAGGTATTGTGGACCATACAAGATCCTCAAGTGCTTAAGACCTAATGTTTATAGTTTGCAACTCCTTGAAAACCTAAAGGTTCATAAATGTATTCCATATCAGTCTATTGAAGAATGAAGTATGTACCTAGCCCTAATCATGTACTTGATGACCCACAAATTATAATGCCTAGTCAAGGAGTCCTTGAACTAAGGCCGGACAAGATCTATTGTAGATTTAGTTTATTACCTTTAGAAGGTTCATCCTTGTCGCAATACAAGTATATTGAGTTGTCTAAGTAACCTAAACACAAGGGATTCATATGGGCATGGCTCAGTCGATATGATAGGTATCCCAAGTGCCAAGTGCAATAAGAATTCGACCTAGTTTTACACTTGTTGCCAAGTCTAAACCCGCAAACCCAAAGATCTTACACACGTTCACGAAATGTCGAATCAATTGGATGTTCATGCATAAAATGATCTAAGGTTTTATCCTAAGGATCATTCGTTCTAATGATGAAACTCCGACGGAGTTGCAAATTTCTAGGACCATGGGCCAACATAATTAGGAATGGGTTGGAGGATACCCTAAACCCTGCTACTCGGCTAGAGGTAATTCCGTGGCCGGAGGACGCCATTCAATGTGTGGAATGATCCCGTGGAATGATGCAACACATGTGCAAAAAGGTTGCAACACCGTATAGACTTGAAATTTGTCCACAAGAGAGTTTTGTCATCCCTCGAAATGGGGTTGGCAAGTTATTGAAAGAATTTAACTTACAAGAGGATGAGTAATCATCCTGTTACTCACTTTTCTTGGGGGATAATTGCCCAGGAAAAAGGAAAGTTAGGTATTTGCCTTGAAGCAAATAACCAGACAATAAACTAAAGCGACATGGTCGCTGGAACCTACCACAACAAAACCTAAAGTATTGGTAGGGTATGACCCTAACCCAAGAATGATAGGAATCTTGCCAAGTTGCAATTGATTCCGGATCGAATGCGGGTTGCATTCGGAGAAAAGGAGTCACTCCTTAACAGTTTGCCAGCTAAACGACCACTGGAATTGATTGTGCTTGTAATAGTTTAGAAAGCACTGTTTGCATTGTTTGCTCAAGGAACTAAAGGATGAAAAGATATCTAAAGCTTCAGGTTGAAGCCTGAAGGGAGAGGCAGCTTCAGTTACCCCCGACTGCCTGCCTGACCCTAACCAAGGGGGTTGTTAGCCGCGCCGGGAACGTGGACCGAACCCGCCGCGAGAGGTCTCTCCGTTGAGTTCTACTTGGAGCAGGAGGACGCTTGGGTGCCAGGGGGGGCTCTGGCCGTAAATCCCTCGCCTTCCGGGCCCTACACAAGAGGCTAACGTGACTCGGGATTGGATCTCGAGGCCCGCATACTAGTCTATGGGCATGAACTTGGATTAGTGATCCCTGGTGGATTACTGGATAGCCTTCGGGCGGATTATGAATACGCCTACAGGCGGGAACTCCTTGTATTTCAAAGATAAAAGGATAAAATGATAATAAAGAAGTTGTTTGGCATTGTTTTCTTTATGTCCTGTGATAAGATTACGTGAAGGAAGCAGTACATAACAGGGTTAATCATTGGACCATGGGTCCGTCCTATGGATGGGTGGTCCCGGTTAGCCGGGAACTTTTCTCAAAGTCTTCAACGAACAGAGGATGATCGTCATCTCCGAAACAAGCAACGAGAACGATGACTTAGAATTAACTATTACCCGATTCACGCTGTTTTAGGGGAACGGAATGGGACTATGCCTTATGGCAGAGAGGTCGAGCCTTGCATCCCTCTCGTTTCCCATTCTCCTTGAACCAAGTGCAGCATGAATCCGCTTCGGACCTGGTGTTTCTGCATTAAGTAGTTCGCTCGGGTCCGACGCTAGTTGTTGCTAGCTAATGACCAAACAGGAAAACCCAAACTCAGGTCGATCCTAAGTGGGAACGGCCAGGATACTTCCGCTACGTGGCAGACACGGGAAGACCTAGATCGCAAGTCCCATAACATTCCATGGGAGTGCCGGGCGGAGCTTTCTAGACATCCTTCCCGATGGACTGCTAAGACGTGTCCGGGATGATTCTAGTGGACACGTTACAGTTGGTATCAGAGCCAACCAACAAAGGACTTGTTTTTAGGAAATTTTAATAAGAAGAAGTAAAGCAAATGTTGTGTCCCAAACATTTCCTTACTTTGATTGCTGTCTTCCAGAATTACGAAGCATGGAACAAGTTCTTAGTGTTCCAAGTCATGTTTATGACCGCGATGCATTCCAGAAATTATCGACAAAGGGTTGAGATGATGAACATCTTAGACCGCATTTACAATCCATCGCCTGTGTACGTGGAACAGAGATGGATGGGTGTTTCAGGGATCTATTACATAACTGCCTATCGACCTGCGTACCTTCAAATTAACTTGAAGAGAATCAAGTGGATGGAGGATTTGAGGATCGTAAAGCTGTTCGTCTTTGTTGAGGCTCATGCAAACGCGACCCTACAGGTTGGAGGTCGAAGGGTTAACCAGAATAAGTATGTGTACGGAGAAGTGATTCAAAAAATCCCTGCCGACCGAATCAAAGTTTTGGGACGTCATGAGAAGAATGGATATCAAAGGAAAAGATACCCTAATCTTCCAATGAACTATCGATTCCTGAAAATCAATGACCCCAATCCGTACTACTACTCAGTTCCTGTAGCTGAATGCAATAATATCTTATTCTCCTCGAATTAATGTATTAACTTGTTCCATCGGCCCAAGAAATAATTGTGCCCCGAAAGGGCTATGCTGATATGAATGGAATAAAACTTTTTCCCGATTGTCTTGACTATGAATATTGATAAATAAGTAAAATGAATTGGTCACTTGGCTGAAGGAATACGTGGACGTAGTTTCTGAAGAGTTAACAAAAACGCCCACTTCAAAGAGAAGTAGATCATGAGATCAAGCCAGTAATAGGAGCTGTGCCAATTGTGAAGAGAACCTATAGAATGTCTATATCGGAAGCAATTGAGTTGAAGGAACAACTCAAGCAACTACTAGATTAGGGCTACATCCGTCCTAGCAATTCACCATGGGGAGCTCCAGTCCTATTCCAGAAAAAGAAAGATGGGACACTTCGACTATGTATTGATTACTGTGGGTTGAATCAATCAACAGTCAAGAACAAGTACCCTATTCCTAGAATAGATGAGCTTCTTGATCGCCTTCAAGGTGCAAAGATCTTCTCCAAAATTGATCTCAGGTCAGGTTACTATCAAATCAGGATCAAGGATGAGGATATTCCAAAAACGGCCTTCAATACAAGATATGGGCACTTTGAATTCTTGGTTATGTCATTCAGGCTTACAAATGCACCTGCCACCTTCAATAGATTAATGCAGGATATTTTTTAGACCATATCTTGATGACTTCGTGCTTGTCTTCTTTGACGACACTCTATTCCAAACAGGAAGAAGATCATGAACCTCAACTACGGATTGTTTTGGAGACAATGAGGTCTCATAAGTTGTATGCAAAAATGAAGAAGTGTGCATTCTTCAAACGTCAGATTGAATATCTAGGATTCATAGTATCATCAGAAGGAATATCAGTAGACCCAGCCAAAGTCAGAGATGTGCTTGAATGGCCAATACCAGTATCTGTCAAAAAGATACGTAGTTTTCTTGGCTTGACAGGATGGTATAGGATCTTCGTCTAAAACTATGCCTTGATTGCAGCACCTTTGATAGAATTATTGAGGAAGCAAACGTCCATTGCATGGTCAACTGCCAAACGACCTAATACTTGAGCTAGCTAGAGAGGAAGGATGCCATGATCTAGCCTATCAAAGGATGCTAAGGGAAGTCTCTATCAAGGACCAGGAACAAAAGCTAGAGGCTAAGTATCATGAATTCTCTGTCAGTAGTGGACTTGTCTACTATAGGATGAGAGTATGTATACGAGCAAGCCAGTTATTTAAATAGAAGATATTGTGCAAAGCTTATAATTTCACTTTCTCGGGACATCAAAGCTGCGAAGGATAGACAGAAGGCATACACGGATTTGAAGTGTCAAGATAGAATATTTGAGGAAGGAGACATGGTCTTCATTCACATATGCCCAAAGAAGAGTTCTCTATCCTTAGGAGATTGCTGAAAGCTAAGGTATTGTGGACCATACAAGATCCTCAAGTGCTTAAGACCTAATGTTTATAGACTGCAACTCCCTGAAAACCTAAAGGTTCATAAATGTATTCCATATTAGTCTATTGAAGAATGAAGTATGTACCTAGCCCTAATCATGTACTTGATGACCCACAAATTATAATGCCTAGTCATGAGTCCTTGAACTAAGGCCGGACAAGATTTTAGATGCTAGGGTGAGACAACTAAGATCCAGAACCTTGAGAGAATGCCTCGTCCAGTGGAAAGATTATCCTGAAGAGGATGCTACCTGGATGGATGAAAGCTCTCTCAATCTTCAATATCCCCAGTCTATCTCGAGATGAGGACATCTCGATTCTTCTAAGGGGGAGAGAATGTAATATTTCCGCACACTGCGTGCCGTAAATATTGACTTCTCGCACGTCGTGTAAATCTCGTGCAAAGATTATCACCAGTGCCAGCAGCTAATCTATAACCACACGCGAGAAATGGAGACACTCCACCTTAGGAAAATAAGGCCGGGGATTCAAACCTGCATAGCCGCGGGTAAACAGCCTCTTGGGAAGAGGTCAAGAGGATAAGGTAATTGCAAATTTTTTTATTATCTTCCCTAGCCGATGTGTGGCTGGGGGAAAGGGATGGGCTAGTATGGGCAGCATGAGGAGGTGGGTGGAGAGAGCCATGCAAAAGGCCACGTGGGGAGGTCCCCTCTCCCCCCTTGGACTATAAGAACCCCCTCTTGGGGGGGGGGGGGGGGGGGGAAGGGGGAGAGGGAGGAGGACGTGCTGAACGCGTCGTGTGAAGGCCGTCGCTGTGGAAGGGAGGACAAGGCGGCAGAAGGCTGTCGCCGTGTGAGGGAGGTGGCCGTGTGGAGGAAGGACGGCTGTGGAAGGAGAGGACGGGCTGCTGCCGCCGTTGGGAAAGGGGAAGGAGACCAGGCCGTCGCCACGTGAAGGAAACGCTGCCGCCCAGTCCGCCAGCCGCCCGCCGCCACAGTCCGGTGCCGTGAAGCCGCCCGGCCACTTCAGTCCGCCGCTGGATCACGAACCCTCCCCTCTCCGGACGTGGACGTGCTGACAGAAGCTTCTTAGAAGCTTCTCTAGGAAGCTTCTAAGGGGGACTTCCTTAAGCCCCCTTCCCACTACATTTCCCCCCATAGGTCTATCCACACCCCCCCGGGACTTTGAAGAGAAGAAAGCTACGAGCCTTCTCACCAATCACCCAATAAGTCCATCCGAGACTTTGAAGAAGAGGAGGCTACAAAAACCCCTTCCCACCAGTCTTCCCTGGGCCGGGATTTTGAAGAATAAGAGAGAAAGCCCATAAAGGCCTTCCCACTAATCACCTACAAGGCCGGTCCTAGGATATCAGGGAAGGAGAAGAAGAACTCTAAAGCCTCCATTCTTGCAAGGCCAATTTGCAAGAGGCCTTTCCGCGAACATCCTCGTAAGGTCCAATTGTTGAAAATCCATTCATAAAATCCCCATTTCCAGGAACCAAGCTCCAACCCCGCGAGGCCTTCCATAAGGCCAAATTTCCCAAGCTGGTATTCCCAGGGATCCACAATTTGAAAGGGATCTCCTGCGTACCAGGGAGAAAAGAACAAGATCTTGAGGCTGCGTACCAGGGCGAGCAAATTCACCGATTGCGTAAGGGAAAAGGCAACCTGGAAGTCCGTAATTATGTCATGATGGGCCCTAAAAAGTCATAAGACGCGCCTGCGGAAGGATCTTCTCCTGGTATTTACGAGGATATTTCCCGGAGCCCACAAGTCCAGGTTTGATCTATTTGGATTCCACACAGAAGTATTGAATTAATCACGATAACTTCATGGATTAGGAAGCACTCATGCATGTCAAATGCAACTAGTCAAGTTAAATGCAATTGGAAAAATGAATTGGCTATTTGAACATTTATTAGAAATAGCTTAAGATATGAAAATTGATCGTCGGTACGTTCAATGGAGTTAATGAAAAGAGCATGAGGTGTCTATGCATCTGCAGGACCTTATTAGTAAGTTTCCTTTTGTGTATTCAAAAGTGACGAGCCTAGGACAACTGTTGCCTCATTACAAGGTTGAAATTATTGAGGTACACCTTTTTACTAGGCATGGAAAGATTAATGGCATGTCCCATTTTTAGATAAATCTTCCTTGTAATGATTCATGAGGAAAAGTTAACACCCATAAGATGTTATTCGAAAAGGAATAGAAGGGCACGAAAATGATCTATGGACTTGCAAGTGGAATGATTATTTGATGTAAGTCCTAGTAGGACCTAGGAAAGTTAGTATCCAGATTATCAGGCATTTTTATTTTGCCAAGGAAAGATAGGGTTATTGTGAACCATGTGATGCGTAGAAGCAGTGAATCGCATGTTTACACGTATTGGTGAAGTTGTATCTATTGTTCTACTGTAGATTTAGTTTATTACCTTTAGAAGGTTCATCCTTGTCGCAATACAAGTATATTGAGTTGTCTAAGTAACCTAAACACAAGGGATTCATATGGGCATGGCTCAGTCGATATGATAGGTATCCCAAGTGCCAAGTGCAATAAGAATTCGACCTAGTTTTACACTTGTTGCCAAGTCTAAACCCGCAAACCCAAAGATCTTACACACGTTCACGAAATGTCGAATCAATTGGATGTTCATGCATAAAATGATCTAAGGTTTTATCCTAAGGATCATTCGTTCTAATGATGAAACTCCGACGGAGTTGCAAATTTCTAGGACCATGGGCCAACATAATTAGGAATGGGTTGGAGGATACCCTAAACCCTGCTACTCGGCTAGAGGTAATTCCGTGGCCGGAGGATGCCATTCAATGGGTGGAATGATCCCGTGGAATGATGCAACACATGTGCAAAAAGGTTGCAACACCGTATAGACTTGAAATTTGTCCACAAGAGAGTTTTGTCATCCCTCGAAATGGGGTTGGCAAGTTATTGAAAGAATTTAACTTACAAGAGGATGAGTAACCATCCTGTTACTCACTTTTCTTGGGGGATAATTGCCAAGGAAAAAGGAAAGTTAGGTATTTGCCTTGAAGCAAATAACCAGACAATAAACTAAAGCGACATGGTCGCTGGAACCTACCACAACAAAACCTAAAGTATTGGTAGGGTATGACCCTAACCCAAGAATGATAGGAATCTTGCCAAGTTGCAATTGATTCCGGATCGAATGCGGGTTGCATTCGGAGAAAAGGAGTCACTCCTTAACAGTTTGCCAGCTAAACGACCACTGGAATTGATTGTGCTTGTAATAGTTTAGAAAGCACTGTTTGCATTGTTTGCTCAAGGAACTAAAGGATGAAAAGATATCTAAAGCTTCAGGTTGAAGCCTGAAGGGAGAGGCAGCTTCAGTTACCCCCGACTGCCTGCCTGACCCTAACCAAGGGGGTTGTTAGCCGCGCCGGGAACGTGGACCGAACCCGTCGCGAGAGGTCTCTCCGTTGAGTTCTACTTGGAGCAGGAGGACGCTTGGGTGCCAGGGGGGGCTCTGGCCGTAAATCCCTCGCCTTCCGGGCCCTGCACAAGAGGCTAACGTGACTCGGGATTGGATCTCAAGGCCCGCATACTAGTCTACGGGCGGAAACTTGGATTAGTGATCCCTGGTGGATTACTGGATAGCCTTCGGGCGGATTATGAATACGCCTACAGGCGGGAACTCCTTGTATTTCAAAGATAAAAGGATAAAATGATAATAAAGAAGTTGTTTGGCATTATTTTCTTTATGTCCTGTGATAAGATTACGTGAAGGAACCAGTGCATAACAGAGTTAATCAAAGAAGCTGTTTGTATATGTCAAACTAATGTGGTAGGTAATTACATAACTAAAACAAACCGAGGAAAGTGCGGAGGATGGACCATGGGTCCGTCCTATGGATGGGTGGTCCCGGTTAGCCGGGAACTTTTCTTAAAGTCTTCAACGAACAGAGGATGATCGTCATCTCCGAAACAAGTAACGAGAACGATGACTTAGAATTAACTATTACCCGATTCACGCTGTTTTAGGGGAACGGAATGGGACTATGCCTTATGGCAGAGAGGTCGAGCCTTGCATCCCTCTCGTTTCCCATTCTCCTTGAACCAAGTGCAGCATGAATCCGCTTTGGACCTGGTGTTTCTGCGTAAAGTAGTTCGCTCGGGTCTGACGCTAGTTGTTGCTAGCTAATGACCAAACAGGAAAACCCAAACTCAGGTCGATCCTAAGTGGGAACGGCCAGGATACTTCCGCTACGTGGCAGACGCGGGAAGACCTAGATCGCAAGTCCCGTAACATTCCATGGGAGTGCCAGGCGGAGCTTTCTAGACATCCTTCCCGATGGACTGCTAAGACGTGTCCGGGATGATTCTAGTGGACACGTTACAGAATGTCATACATGCTCAAGCCTTTCATCCAACTCTACGAAAGCAATCCTTCGATTCTTCAGGATCCTTCTCTGCGCTTCTTCTGGAACTACCTCGAGAAGCTTGATGCAAAAGTACTACTAGCTGCTTACTCCAAATCGAATTCTTCTCTGCACAACGATTTAAAGCTCACAGGTTGCTAAATCACAGCAATAAGGATGGATTCAGCTCTCCTTTGGAGTTCAGTACCGCCGCTTGTGCCAATCCTTCCTTTGTTGATGGTGTTGCTTCAAAGGGCATACACAATATAGCTTCCCTCTCCCTTAGAATTTTCTTGCCCGAGTATGCTCTTCCATAGGAATATGGACACACAAGCCTATTTGGACACCTCCCCAAGGTTTTCAAGACTGTGAACTAAATATAATGCAGGGATTCATCACAAGAGCTCACCTGAATGCACGTCATAGCAGCTATGGTGGTGCAGCTCAGGATATGGATGCACTAAGTGGCACGTAAAGAATAGGGCTTACTTCAACTCTTCAGTTTTTGCTTCATGCCAGGGTAATAGGCTTTTTGAGATTCATTATCTGAACAGATTGAAAGCTCACAATGTTTCCACCATGTGGTACATAATAAACAAATTTTTTTTAATCACTAACAGGAATCAGATTGCAATATTGTCCTAACAACTGCAACTGTGAGCATGTATAGTAACCGTAGTTGCATCATTGAAGCTCATCTAGAATTCCAAAACTTTACTAGTGCGAGATGCCATCTCATGGAATGCTATGATTTCTGCTTACACATAGTGTGGTAAGGACGGGATGCCTTTGTTTGTATGTTATGATGCTGCAAGAAGGATTTTTACCCAACAAAGCCACCTTCAAACATGGAATATGCAGAGAGTACTACAGAGAGTTTAAGTTATGTGCAGGATTCTTTCCTTGTTATGCATCCAGAGACTACAATTTCTATGAGAGATGAGTAGATAGTTGAGATCACTCAGCAAGAGACAGAGTTTGCTATTGTATGTCAGCATATTGAGACATAGGCTGTGATTTTATGGTTTCCAAAGTTATTGAGGCTGATATCTATCAGCGAAAGAGTTGAGGACTGATATATATTGGTCAAGAGTTTCAGAGATTGTCGAAATATTTAGCTGATTGAATAGTGGATTCTACAGATTTTTCTGGCATAATATTAGTGCTTTTGCTGCTCACAAATCCTCTCATCTTGCTTATTTGTATGATTGATCTTCTATCTTGAAATTAATCAAGGTCCTTTGTGGTCGCGACTTTGCTTTCAAAAACCCTTCGACACCGCCTGGTTAGATGGGTCCACATGTCTACACTTAGCACGTTGGTGGTCATTATGACTCTCACATAGCCACTGACTCATTACTTATTATATTCAGGTTGTTACACCTATTTACAACTGGCATAGTTATAGCACCAGTCGACTAGTGTAGTCGGTTATGCATTGTTTGACTTAGTAGGCCGCTTTCCTTTATGTTGTATCTTATCTATACTTTGTGTACATTGTAAAGTGTGTGGAAGAAGAATAAAAAAGTAGCAAGAAAACGTTTTGGCCTCCATCTCTCTTCTTGTCTCTTGAGTGAGCTTCTCCTTGTGCATTTTTTGTGTGTTCGACGCAGCATCTTGAGCAAGTCTCCACACCACGCGATTCTTGACATTGAAGCACTTGTGGAGAGAATGTATAAGACAGTTGACAAAAAGGTGAAACCAATCACTTTTCCACTTCCACCAAAGAGTGAGGGTATGTATGAAAAAGTGTCAAGGTAGCCAAGCTTACGGGATCCTAATGATATTGGTCATCAATTTACATCTGAAACATTATAGGAATTGAAAGTTGGTGCAGAAGGGTTTCTTTTGCATGCTGATAGAGACTGTTTTATGCGGATGTTGGCTAGAGATGGAAAGGCATTTGCATTTTAGCCAAGTGAAATAGGTTGTGTGGATCCAAATGTTGTCTCGCCTATGGTCATATTTACGGTGCCACATGTACCATGGAACTTGAGGCCTATTCCACTACCTAAAGCTTACTTGCCAAAGCTGATGGATTTGCTAAATGAAAAGATTCACATGAAGATCTTGGAGCTTTCTTCAGCCCCGTACTCAAATCGTTGGTTTATTGTGCCCAAAAAGAATGGGGATTTGAGATTTATTCAAGACATGCAACCAGTCAAAAAAGTAACCATAAGAAATGTGGCTGTAGGTCGTGTGTGATTGATGAATTTGCAGAGGCTTTTACAAGCAGAGCGATCTATTCTTTGGGTGATCTTTACTCGGGTTATGATCAGTTTTAGCTTGCAATTGAAAGCAGGGATATCACAACCATGAAGACTCCCTTGGGGTTAGTATGGATGTGTACTCTCCCACAAGGAGCAACAAACTCAGTGGCACACATGACAAATGCTATGAATAGGGTACTCACAGGGATTTTATACCACAATTGACTATGCCCTTCTTGGATGATGTTCCAATCAAAGGGTGTGTAGTGGATGAAAAGAATGAAGAGATGGATGCACATGGATGCATACAGTTTGTTGCAGACCATATTGTGGATTGTGAGAGGATTTTGACATGTCTAGAAGAGGTGCATTTAACTTTTTCTAGATAAAAGTCTGTCTTTGGAGTTGAAGAGGTTTTGATTGTTGGGCATATGTGTGGGCCTTATGGGCAAAGGCCATCACCAGCAAAAATAGATGGGATTGATAGAATGCAAGACGTATGCACGAATGTATTAGAGGTGTGTAGATTCTTTGGTGCATGTGTGTTCTATTTGATATGGATTCCTCACTTTGCACATGTAGCCAATGCTCTTTATTAGCTTCTAAGGAAAGATCAAAAATTTCATTGGGAAAGGAAGCATAAGAAAGAAATGAAGAAATTGAAGCAACTCTTAAAATCTGATCCTACATTGAGAAAGGCTAACTATTCACATGGAAAGCCTATCATTATTACTATTGATACAAGCCCAATCGGGATTGGATGGGTAATTGGGCAAGATGATGAGAAAGGGAAAAGATATGCAATTTGCTTTGGTGCTAAAGTATTGACTGAACGGTAGAGAAGATATCCATAGGTTAAAAGAGAATTATGGGGAATTGTGACAACCCTTAAATGTGTTAAGGAGCATTTTATGGCTGCTCATGTAGTCATTGTGTGTTGCCGGTATTGGGTATGATTACTAGTTGTGCTACTCTGGACATTGCTATGCTCCGATGGATTGCATACATCAAATCTTTGAACCTTGAATTTTAGCATATTGCAGGAAGATGTTGAGATATCGAGCTCCACTCATGATATGCCAGGGTGACCGTTGTGCATTTATGTCACCGATGTGTTAGTTGCAAATGCGGTTGGTACACCGCCCATGAATAATAGCTACATGATAGCTATCCTTATCTACTCTAGTTTGTGGCTCAGTTAGTATGCCACCTTAGCTATTTGAGTTTGGTTTAAGACCCATATATAGGGTTCTTCTATTTCTTTGTATGAGAGTTCTTTTTGGCTTACACAACTAAGAAGAGGAAAACTGTTTTCAGCCTACACCTCTGTGTGTATTCCCCCATTGTGCAAGCAAGAAAGCTACAAGTGAGACTCCTTCCTTCTCTCCCACAATCTTGACATGGTATCACAGCCTTGTTCGTGGTAAGGAGCTAGCACAGCCGGAAATTGCAAGAGTGCATTGTCTCAGGTTGAGACGCCCTTCGCGGTGAAGCAAGAGGGCAGTATATGCTACGGGAGAAAGTCTTTAGCCCTCGTCGACCCTGTTTTTTTTATTTGAGGCCATTTCGGGGCCTGTTTTGGAGGTGGAAGTTTTCTGCACGCACTCAGGAAAAGGCCCAGTTTTATGCTGTGCGACCACTGTTCTACAGGTCGGTGAAAAGTTGCTATAGAAATTGCATCGTATGCTTGTGTGGAGAGACATTGGGAGTTACAGAATCATCCTTGTTGCCTGTTGATGCAAAATCGTCACTAGGAAGTGACTGTGTGGTCAAATACCACTTTCGCCAGTTTTGCAGATTTGCCCTTGTGAGGGTGAAGCTGAGTTTTTTGCAGTGACAGAATTTTTTGCAGTGTTCTGTAATGGCGTCTGATTCTCTTTCACAGATTGTAACTGAAAAGCTTGACAAGAACAACTTCCAGGCATGGAAGTTTAGAATGACGAATTTCCTTATGGGAAAAGGATATTGGGAATTTGTTGCAGGAAATGAAGAAGAACCAATTCTTCCTGATGTTCCCAATCAACAGCAAATGCAGACATTTAAAGCATGGCATGAGAGAGCCAGGAAAGTTATGTACTGGCTGTCTATCAGTATTTCAGACTCTATGATTGTGCATATTCAGGATGCAAGTACGCCAAAGGAGGCATGGGATACTTTGTCAAAAATGTATAGCACAAATACTCAAGCCAGGAAAATGCAGCTCAAGCAAGAGTTGCATAATGTGCAAAGAGAAAATATGAGCATCAATGACTACCACATGAAGGTGAAGAAGATTGCAGATGCACTTGCTTCCATTGGGTCGCCAGTGGAAGATGATGATTTAGTTTCTGTGACCTTGAATGGTCTAGGAAAGGATTATGCACAGTTTCGAACATCCATTTCCATCCGTGAAAGATTTCCTGATTTTGAGGAGTTGATTGTTCTTCTAATTTCTGAGGAGCAGAGAAATGGTGGTGCATCTTCTTCAGGAGGAACTTCAAAAGAAGCTCTCTTCTACTTAAATGTTGGAAGAGGTAGAGGCAGAGGTAGAGGAGGCCGATATGGAGGCCGTGGTAGAAATCAGAATATGCAGCAAACTCAAGAAAACCAGTCCTATGGAGGAGGGCGTGGTAACTCTAGAGGCAGGGGGAGCCAAAGAGGTCATGGTGGATGGCAAAGAGGCCAAAATACAAATAGTAATGTTGAATGCTACTACTATGGTAAAATGGGTCATATGGCTAAAGACTGCTACAAAAAGCAGAATGACATCATGAATGGAAAACTGCAACAAGGAAATTATGCATCTTCTAGTAGACAGGGTGATGACAGAAATGAGCATTTGTTTATGGTGCAGCACATGAACAATTCTGTGACAAGTGCAGAAGAAAGCAACGATGTGTGGTATGTTGACTCAGGTGCATCAAACCACATGACAGGTCATGCAGAATGGATGGAGGATGCAAGGAAAATGGAAAAACCAGGATTTGTGGAGACTGGTGATGATACTGCACATCCGATTGTGCAGATTGGAAAAATTCCTTTGTCTATGCAGGATGGGAAAAAGAAATACCTGTCCGATGTATTTCATGTCCTGAATATCACCAAGAATCTGGTCTCTGTTGGTCAAATGGTTGAGCAGGGCTTGCAGGTCAGATTTAATCCTCATGGATGCTTTGTTGAGGATATGAAAAATAAAGGTCGCTTGATAGCAAAAGGAAAGAAGAAGGGCAGAATGTTTACATTGGATGCAGACATGTCTGAATTGAGTGCAGCAATGTTTGCACATGGGACCGGTGTAGTTGCAGATATTGATATCTGGCATAAACGCATTGGTCATGTTAATGTACAGCGACTTAAATCAATGCAGGCCCAAAATATTGTTGCAGGATTGCCAAAATTCAAGGTTGCAAAAATGCATAAGGTATGTGAAGCCTGTCAGTTTGGAAAACAGGCAAGGAAACCATTTCCTAGACATGTTCAAGAGAGTGAGAAGCCATTGGAATTAATCCACTCTGATGTGTGGACTACTAAAGCTGCATCTCTTGGAGGCTGTCATTATTTTGTCACTTTTATTGATGACTATAGCAGAAAAGTTTGGGTGTATTTTATGAAAAAGAAAAGTGAAGTTTTTGGGCATTTCAAAACCCTTAAAGCTATGGTTGAAAAAGAAACATGCCTGCAAATAAAATGCCTAAGGTCAGATGGAGGGGGAGAGTACCTCTCAAATGAGTTTGCAAGGTTCCTGCAGGAGCATGGCATAAAGCAGCAATATTCATGCAGTCATACCCCACAACAAAATGGAATTGCAGAAAGGAAAAATAGGCATATTGGAGAGGTATCTCGTGCCATGCTCAATGAAAAAGACTTGCCAGATTTTTATTGGGCTGAAGCAGTTGCTATAGCAGTCTACATAATGAACAGGACTCCCACTGCAGCAATACATGGAATGACTCCAGAGGAGAGGTATACTGGTAGGAAACCAAATATTTCTCATTTGAAAATTTTTTGTTGCATTGCCTATGTACATGTGCCAAATGAGTTGAGATCCAAGTTGGATCCAAAAGCTGAGAAGTGCATCTTTATTGGTTACTCTCTGGAGCAAAAAGGGTATAGATGCTATAACCCTTCTACTCGTAAGTTTACAGTGAGCAGAGATGTTGTTTTTGATGAGATGAGTAGCTGGTATAAACCAGTAAATGTGATTGATGATGTAGATGCACAAAATGAAAATTCTACACAGAATTCACAGCAGCAGTCACAAAATATTAGTGGACCTGGAGCGTCCTCTAGCAGTGGTTCACATTCTTTGCCATGGATAGGCAGATTGAGATCAGGAGAATCTTCTCAAAGTAATGTAGATAGTGGTATTCAAGTATCACGAAAAGGAAAAGAGAAGGTAGATCAGCCCATGTTTGATGTGAATGCAGGTCACTCTTATGTGGATGGTGAATCCAGTGGCTCAGAACAGAGCATTGATGATGAGTTGGGTATTCCTTCTATTGTTACACTTGGAGTAAGAAAGACCAGGGATGTTCTGAGAGCACCTGGGAGTGAACCTACTTTGCGCAAGTCTACGAGAGCTAGGTATCCTGTGGATAGGCTGAAATATGATGGATTTACAGCCATTCACTATGCATATATGGTCAAAGGGATACAAGAACCAGAACCCACTTCTTTTGAGCAAGCCATGGGAAAAGAAAAATGGAAGAAAGCCATGGATGAAGAAATGGATGCCTTGGAAGCTACATGGGAGTTAGTACCTTTGCCTAAAGGTAAGAATGCAATTGGTTGTAAGTGGGTTTATAAGGTGAAGCACAATGCAGATGGTTCTGTGAACAGATACAAGGCAAGATTAGTAGTCAAGAGGTATGCACAAACATATGGCATTGACTATGAAGAAACATTCAGTCCGGTTGCAAGGATGGCAACCGTAAGAGCAGTCATTGCTATGGCTGCATCAAAGGAATGGTCTTTACATCAGATGGATGTAAAGAATGCCTTCTTGCATGGTGATTTTCAAGAAGAGGTCTATATGGAGCAGCCACCAGGTTATGTGCATGCTGTTCATCCTGAGTTTTTTTTGCAGGTTGAAGAAAGCCTTGTATGGCTTGAAGCAAGCACCTAGAGCATGGTCTGACAAGATAGGACAGTATATTGTCACTATTGGCTTTCAGATTTCCAAGGCAGATTTCTCACTTTATGTGAGAAAAACAGAGAAAGGTATTATGCTACTTGTCATTTATGTTGATGATTTGATTATGACAGGTGACAGTGATGAAGATATCCTTCATGTGAAAATGCTATTGAACCAGAAGTTTGAGATGAAGGATTTGGGAGAGCTGCGTTATTTCTTGGGCATTGAGGTGATTAGATCACCAAGTGGGATACAGCTCTTGCAGAGGCAGTATGGATTGGACATGCTGTCCAAATATGGGATGACAGGCTATAAGCCTATTTCAGTTCCTTTGGAGTAGAATGTGAAGCTGAGCGCAGATGCATGTGAGCTTTTGGAAGACCCTACTATGTACAGATGCATAGTAGGAAGCTTGATTTATATGACTATTACCAGGCCAGATTTGAGCTATGCTGTTGGATTGGTAAGTCAGTTTATGCAGGCTCCAAGAAAACCGCATTTGGATGCGGCTAGACGCATACTCAGGTATGTGAAGTCCACATTGCAGTATGGACTATTTTATGAGACTGGGGTTCAGATACATTTGCATGGATACACTGATGCTAATTGGGCTGGTAGCATTTCTGATAGACGATCTACTAGTGGATATGTGTTCTCTTTTGGGAGTGCTGCAGTCACTTGGAGCAGCAAGAAATAGCCTACAGTTGCCTTGTCGAGCACAGAGGCTGAGTACAGGGGTGCAGCAATGGCTGCATGTGAGGTAGCTTGGTTGCATAAGCTACTTTATGATATGCATCAGCCTACAGATGGGCCAGTTGTCATTTATTGTGACAACATGAGCAGTATACACTTAGCAAATAACCCAGTCTATCATGCTAGAACAAAGCACATTGAGGTGCATTATCACTATGTGCGAGAGAGGGTTTTACTAGGTCTTATTGATCTAGTTTATGTCAGCACAGAGGATCAGGTAGCTGACATATTCACGAAGGCATTGGGCGTAGAGAAGCTGCGCAAGTTCAGAGACCTGCTTAGTGTGTAGGAATTGGGATTGAGCTCGAGGGGGAGTGTTGAGATATCGAGCTCCACTCGTGATATGCCAGGGTGATCATTGTGCATTTATGTCACCGACGTGTTAGTTGCAGATGCGGTTGGTACACCGCCCATGAATAATAGCTACATGATAGCTATCCTTATCTACTCTAGTTCGTGGCTCACTTAGTATGCCACCTTAGTTATTTGAGTTTGGTTTAAGACCCATATATAGGGTTCTTCTATTTCTTTGTATGAGAGTTCTTTTTGGCTTACACAACTAAGAAGAGGAAAACTATTTTCAGCCTCCACCTCTGTGTGTATTCCCCCATTGTGCAAGCAAGAAAGCTATAAGTGAGACTCCTTCCTTCTCTCCCACAATCTTGACAGAAGAGACAACCCAGTGGGGCAGACATGTTATCTCGAGCACGTTAAGACAATGAAGATGGGATGATGGATGAGGAGGAAGAAGATGACTTTCTTATGGTTGAAATGATGTTGCAAGAGTGAATTTAGCAATGCAAGGTGTTGCTACAGCATTAACAGAAGCTTGGATAACAAAGAGGAGACACTTTAGATGTTTTGTATCTTGTGTAGAGGTGTTTCTGGAAGACAAATATGCAGGAGAGTGGCTGAGAATTGGTCAATATCTCAGTACATTAACAAAGAGAGATGAATGGTTAGATGAGGAGTTTAAGAAAATAAAGAGGAAGGCGTATGGGTTTTGTTAAAAAGATGGATACTTATGGAAACATGCTAAAAAGAAACAGGGTATGCCATTGCGAGTTTTGGGTGACAGAGCTTCACAAGTAAAAGTAATGCAAGAATTTCATGAAAGCTTGTGGGTTGGTCGTAGAGGTGTTTGGGGTACTTTTACAAAGATCAAAGAAAGATACGACATGTCAAATGTATTCATCTGTGAGACATTGGGATGGATTGCAACCCACATATCCATTAAGTGGGTGGTGGATTTGGTCACAATGCCTACAGGTCTTTGGAAAATGAGGTATCTTGTGCTTGCTCGTGAAGACTTGACTATTCAAGTGGAAGGGAAAGCTTTACGTACTAAGACAACAAATGTTGTGTGTACTTTTCTCTTAGAAGAGATCTTTTTTCAGTATGATTGTGTAGGAAAAATTACAGTAGATAGGGGTGAGGTGGATGCAGATGAAGCTCATGATTTCTTTGCACGGTTGGGGATAAAGCTTGCTTTAACTTCAACCTATAACCCTGAAGGAAATGGAAAAAGTGAAAGAGGTTATCCACCTATTGTGAAGGCATTGGCAAAATCTTGTGGAGAGAAGGTAAAAGAGTGGCTATGATTGCTCCCTTATCATTTGTGGGCCGATAGAACAACTCATAGTGCTGTTACAGGATATATGTCTGCAGAATTAATGTATGGTCAAAAACCTATCATACTGCTAGAAGAGATGACAGTCACATAGAGTTTTTTACCTTGGGAGGAGGAGTTAAATCGAGAGGAGTTGTTGGCCTTACACATTAGACAGTTGGAAAGAAAATTGGAAGACATAGAGGCAGCAATTGCAAAGTTAAGGGTAGCAAGGATACAAAACAAGAAATGGTTTGACAAAAGACATAGACTGAGACCAAGAATCATACAAGATAGGGATTGGGTATTGGTTTATGACACCAGTTTAGACAACCAGCATAGTGCCATGCGTAAAGTTTCAAAAGATGATTTGGACCCTATGTGGTAAGACATGTGTTTGATAATGCTACTTATGCATTAAATGAGCTGGATGGGACAACCATCAAACTTTCGGTAGCAGGGGAAAAGAATCAAATTATTCAAAAGGTGGGAATCTACTACCTATGAGTTGCTAGAATTGAAAGAAAATAGTGATCATGATACAAGGGCTAGCCAGGAAGATATGGAAGATGAAGAAGCAAAGGATATGGTTGTAGAGGATGAGGAGGACTCAAAATTTGGTGACAACTAGGATTTTGGCACGTACCGGAGGATGTGCAGGTTGAGAGGGGGTGGATGTCGTGATGTTATGAGGACACAGTGTGAAAAAGTATGGAATGCATCATCATCCGACTTCTTTATTGATCTAGAGAGTCAATGTGATCTGAGCCATTAGTACTAGTGTGAGTTGCATGGATTATCCAAAAATACTAGATTTTTGGATAATTTTAGCCTATTTTTGACATTATTTATTGTAAAAATATGAAAAAGTTAAAAAAAATTCTAGATTAGGATGGCATGAAAAAATCTAGTTGCTTTTTCAGCCAATTACGGGATTTTCACAAGGGGGACAGATTGACAAAATCGTGCGCATCGTGATCGCTGTAAACAAGTTGAAAACTACAGATTGAACTGAAAGAAGGAGTGATCTAGGAGATCCGTGACCAGGTGTCCTAGAGTTTTACCCCCCTTTCAAAGCCAACAGAGACATCAAATTTGGGTTTTGAGCAATAGAGAAGGAGCTGTAATTTTTATGCACGTTTTGTTCTACGAAGAAGCTCGAGGAGATCTAATGCCTGGAGATTGCTTCTGAGTAGTGCGAAGATTCCAGGTTCTTTCAATACATATTGATTCAATTCATTGTGCTTTGTCTTTGTAGTGTTTACCACTTGGGTATTCTCTATCTTCTCTTCCATCTCCTATCTCTACTTCCTTCTACTTATGATCCCCGGTGGATTTGACCTTTCGACAAAAACCCCTCTGACACCATCTAGGTCGAAACCACTTGTAGAAAAGTGAATATGCAAAAATAAACTAGATATTTTAATGATTAGTGTTAATGACCAATTAGAAGAGCTTTAAGCTCATTTTTCCCCCACAAGACAGGGAGGGGGGTGCAAATTTTTTTGCACCCTCTCAAATCCATCAAATTTTTATTTTGGTAATCAAGGGAGAGATGGAGAATGCTCCGAGGGATGGAATCCACAATTTCTTTGCTCCGTATTGCCTATAACCATGTAAAAAATGATGGAATGAATGCAAAGTTGTAGATTTAGTCTTTCTCTCTCCTCTTTCGCTCTCCTCTCTGCACCTTGTTCCTATGGGTTAATCTATGTGAGACGGGGATGGCCTGAAGTGATAGATTTTGGACATGTGATGATTGTAATGCTTTGTGGAGTTTAAATCAAAGGTTGAGTATGCATCAGCGGCCATGGAAGAGCATGAGCAGCTTCCCGACTTTAGATGCGTGTGGATTGGTATGAAATTAATCAAGTAAATGCTTGATTTTGTTGTTTTATGATTTATTTCACGCATATAAAGGGAAATGATTGAATATGATTTCTAGTGCTTGAAAATCAAAATTCTTAGTTGGTTCTTGCTCTTCATATAATTAAAATGAAAATCAAGAAAACTCGCAATGCAAGAATTGCAAGATTTTGGAAGATTTGAGGGTTTTATGAGTTTTCATGGTTCTTTTGGTGTTCAAATGGGGTCATATGAAATATAATGTGAATTCTTCATTCATGAAAGCTTTACGTGTCTAAAAATTAAAAAACCAATAATAAACAATAAGATAAATCATAGAAAGATCAAGAAAAAGAAAAAAAAATAGATTTTACACATGAAAAAATTACAAAAATTTATGAACATGTCTGTGAATGTATGGTGGGGCTAGGGCATGAGGTTTAGCTTTAGTTTATCCCCATTATTTATGTTATAGTATGTATTTATCACTTTTTATATACGAAAAACACATAAAAAATACTCTTTATACATACCAAATGAATGCAAAATTATAAACGGTAGGGAGGAGGGCTGTGAAAAGATGAGTACCATGTGGAATGCTAATTTTATGCATATCTTGATATAAAGGATTCATTCATTTTAAGTCCAAGAAAGGTAGTAGCATGAATTATTTTAGTGTTGCCTTAGCAAAATGACGCATTGTGTTAGGATGAAATCATGAAAAGAATTGTTTGTGCACAATTCACATTGTTTGATCTAGAAGTTTACTTGTTTGTGCACTTGATGAAGGCATTCACTTTGCATCTACATTCTATACGTAGTATTAAGAGAATTATCTCCTGGATGCATAACAGTTGTTTTCGAGTGATTGACCCATGTTGAGTGTAAGGTTCCCTAAGCCATAGATCTAGTTAGATCATTTCCTTTAGGACTAATGTAGAAAGGATTGAATTATCTCATGGAAAGAACATTAAAAGAGAGGACTATGTTGCATATGTGCTTTATGTTGAAACGATGTATCTTGGGGCTAATCCCTAGGGTATAGGGAGAGTCATAGTGAGGCCACAACAATCAGCCAGGGGATACTCCCTTCATTTGTACTACAAGGTGCTGGAGACCATTATGTTTGGGTACTTGAAGAAGCCATGGAAATTGTTCCAAATATGAAGTATGTTTCTAAGAAGATTCTTCCATAGGCAAACGCTTCCACTTTATAGGGTACTCCACAAGGAGTCAATTCCTTAGAAATTTCTCCTACTTACCAATAATATTTTTAGGTTCATAAATGATCAAGCCATCTTCATCAAGGGGAGGTAGTTCTTCAAGAACTTGGATTTCAGGGCCAACATATTTCTTGAGCTGAGATACATGAAAGACATTGTGGATGTATGTTAGTTGAAGGTAAATCAAGTTGATAGGCAAGATCCCCAACACTCTTAACGATTTGGTATGGACCATAATACCTATGAGCAAGTTTATTATGTCCTCCCTTAAGAGAAGCATAATGGATTTTGAAACCTTCAAGAAAACCCATAGTTCACCTTTATCAAACTCCACATGTCTTATTTTCTCATCCACATAGGCCTCCATTGTCTCTTGAGCTTTTCCAATGTTGTCCTTGCATTGCTTCATAAGAGCCTCCATCTTCTCTAACTCTTCACGAGCATTAGGATTTACGCCATCATGAAACAATGCAGAAGGCACTTGAACCTTGTAGCCATATAATGCTTCAAAAGGAGACATGCCAATACTCATGTGATGATTATTATTATAACAAAATTATGTAAGATGAAGCCAATGGTCCTCCATGCGTTTTGTGTATCATGGAAAAAATGATGCAAATAAACTTCTAGCCATTTGTTAACCCTTTCAGTTTGCTCATTTGTTTGTGGATGACAAGCCATACTGGGGGTCAAAATAGTCCCCATAAACTTGGTGTTACGATTGGACACAATCTTCATTGGCATTCCATAAAGCTTAAAGACACACTCCATAAATTAATCAGCCACTTTTTTTGTAAATTGAGCCTTTTTTGGAATGAAATGGGTTGGTTTAGTCAACTAGTCTACCACCACATAAATGCTATTCCACCCGTGTTTTGTTGTAGGAAATCCCATTATGAAATCCATACTAATATCAATCCACTTCCCACCATGAGGAATAGGTAGCGGTTGAAGCAAACCACTGGGTATAATTGTGGAAATCTTATTTTGTTGACACGGAAGATAACTCATGACATAGTCTTTAACATCTGTCCAAATAGATTTCCAATAAAACCTCTTATGAATATTATCAAATGTTTTAAACAAACCGTGATGTCCTACTAAAGGTGAAAAGTGCATCTCTTGCAAAATGCCCTCTTTAAAAGATGATTGAGTCAAGAAAACCTTTCCTTGATACCATAAAAGACCATTATGCCATCTATAATTTGGATACTCTTCTCATTTGCCTTGTTGAAATTCGTTCATCATTTTGGATGCTTTCTCATCAAGCAAATACTCTTCTTGAATGTTATGGATCCAATCCTTATGCATCGTTGAAATGGTAGAGATAGAACATGCCCACATTCTTGATAAGGCATTCACCACCACATTGTCTTTTCCAGCCATATAAGATATCTCAAAATCATATCCTTGAAGAGTAGCTAACGATCATCGTTGCTTGGGAGACAATTTTGGTTGTGAAATGAAGTATTTTAGCACTTGATGATCACTTTTGACCTTGAAATAGCTGTCATTTTTTAATAGCATTTTATTCATCTCAGATATGGGAAAATAGGGAAGCCATCAATCTTCATCAAATTTTGCTTTCTTGAGGCTTCAATTCATGGGACTTTTGTTGTCTACAACTCTGAGATGGTTTAATTGAAGGTATTCCATCAAGATTGAGCTTACATTGAAGAATTTCTTCAAGATTGAAGGCGTTTTCAGCCTCTTGAACATGGCAATGTCTGAAACTTCTTGGAATCCTTGATTCTATCAAGAATTTACACTCTTCAAAGCTCAAAGGATCTTCTCCAACAAGATATTGTAGACTTCTATCAAATCATTGGCTTCTCTTGATTGCATTTGAGCAATCTTATTGATTGGGAGCTAAAAATTACATGGGAGCAATCATATTGGACAAAGATTTCCTGAAGGCGGCCTTATAATCTTGGATCTTGGTCCATGGATGGTGTTTATGCTGGATATTGATTGGTTGGATTCATCTACTATGCTTCATCAACATTAAAGAGGTAATTCTATTACTTTCATCTTAATCTCTCTTTTCATCCAATTGTTGAACGATTCTTATTGTTGATAAGTGTATGAGTGTAATAGATCCTCTTACTCCCATTGAAGGGCATGTAGAATTCAGCCTAGGACTGATTATAATTGCTTGATGAATTTCTTGATGAGCTCTCTTTCCTGCTGCCCATTCAAATGTTGATGCTGAATTGATTGTGTAAATGCTAGTCACTACCTACTTAACTTGGATTTTGTTAGAAAATTGAACATTGATGCTATGGGACTGAAATAATGATGAAAATGGTAAGTGGAAATATTGAAAAATTAGTGAGTCACTGCAAAAGAGTAATGCCATATCCATAGCCTTTTCAATTCAGTCATTTCCCAATACCCACTTACATTTCATTGAAAATTTTAAAGACTTTTTTAGTCAATGCATAGCATCCTTGTTTGATTAGCCTTTAGAATGTACTTGCCATTTTGATTCCCGCAAGGAAAAGTGGATGCTAGGTGAGTTGGGAAGACAAAAGAGAGGTGACCCTCCCTTCCTGATTCTGACCTTAAAGGGGTGCACAACTCGGCTTGAGGAGGAACATTGCACACCCCTCTTGTCTCGAATCCCAAGAAATTTTCAAATTTAGGTGCAAGTACATTCCCCATTGTCAGTACAGTAGTGGCTAGCCCTATTCAGGGTACCACAAGTGGTTAAAGATTCCATTGGAACAAGATTGGAAGAGGTGTAGGGCATCTCCTATTTTTAGGACATGTACAGGTGATGGTCATAATAAGCATTCCATAGAGCTATTAAGCATTGGGGTTGGTGCTATATTCTGAGAGGAATAGGGGATTTATTGTGATAAACTATCTACTATTACAACATTGTCTCCTAATGGCTAGGAATAAGAAGAAAGACCCATCCTCTGGTGTTTTGCCATGTTTATGGTGTGCCCACACTTTGCAGTGTTGCTTTTACTAAAGCCTCTACACACTTTGTACTTTTGGTTGTGATTGAAGAGGGGTGTTGAGATATTTGCAATCACACCTACTTTAGTCCCTTTGTATAGGACAACTAGGCTAGGAAGATGCAGTCCATTCTATGAAGAGAGAAAAAATCCCATATGCACAGTGGATGTTAAGTGCTACCAAAGAGCTCTATATAATGATGTACTTGAACTATCACTTCATATGATGATAATGCAATAGTATTTGTCTCTTCTATCAAGTGTCTGTGTCATTGTTGTCCATACACAAGATTGTGTTTATGAGTTCAAGTCTCAATCTTGAAACCTAATTCACTTGTGTAACAGTTGTTTACATTGTCATGTCAACATGAGTTGTGTCTTTATCTTCCATCCTCCATAGCTTCCGCCTTTGCCATGCTCTAGATCTCGCATCTTTAACAATGACAAGCTTAAAGAAATGCATGTTAAAGGATTATGCTTCAAATGTGGGGAGAAGTGGTCACAAAATCATAAGCTAAAGTGCAAAGCTAAGATTTCAAAAATCAATATGGTGATCACTCAAGATGTGGAAATTGAAGAAGAAGAAGATTAAGAAGAAAATTTATTACATGTTGATGCTTACCCAATGGTCAAAGAGATTCATGGAGAAGAGGATGCCACTAATGAAGGATTCTATGATCCCATGGATAGATTTCCATTTGATCTAGGTGGCACTCATGATTCTCAGGTTTCCTTGTGTACCATTTCACATGATGCATGGACTAGTTGCAAAGGAAAAAGTACACTTAGAATCAAAGGTATCATTTGTCAAGATTGTGGGAGAGAAGGAAGGAGTCTCACTTGTAGCTTTCTTGCTTGCACAATGGAGGAAGACACACAAGGGTGGAGGCTGAAAACAGTTTTCCTCTTCTTAGTTGTGTAAGCCAAAAGAACTCTCATACAAAGAAATAGAAGAACCCTATATATGGGTCTCAAACCAAACTCAACTAACTAAGGTGGCATACTAACTGAGCCACGAACTAGAGTAGATAAGGATAGCTATCATGTAGCTATTATTCATGGGCGGTGTACCAACCACGTCTGCAACTGACAAGTCGGTGACATAAATACACAACGGTCACCCTGGCGTATCACGAGTGGAGCTCGATATCTCAACACTCCCCCTCGAGCTCAATCCCAATTCCTGCACACCAAGCAGGTCTCTGAACTTGCGCAGCTTCTCTGCGCCCAATGCCTTCGTGAATATGTCAGCTACCTGATCCTCTGTGCTGACATAAACTAGATCAATAAGACCTAGTAAAACCCTCTCTCGCACATAGTGATAATGCACCTCAATGTGCTTTGTTCTAGCATGATAGACTGGGTTATTTGCCAAGTGTATACTACTCATGTTGTCACAATAAATGACAACTGGCCCATCTGTAGACTGATGCATATCATAAAGTAGCTTATGCAACCAAGCTACCTCACATGCAGCCATTGCTGCACCCCTGTACTCAGCCTCTGTGCTCGACAAGGCAACTGTAGGCTGTTTCTTGCTGCTCCAAGTGACTGCAGCACTCCCAAAAGAGAACACATATCCACTGGTAGATCGTCTATCAGAAATACTACCAGCCCAATCAGCATCAGTGTATCCATGCAGTTGTATCTGAACCCCAGTCTCATAAAATAGTCCATACTGCAATGTGGACTTCACATACCTGAGTATGCGTCTAGCCGCATCCAAATGTGGTTTCCTTGGAGCCTGCATAAACTGACTTACCAATCCAACAGCATAGCTCAAATCTGGCCTGGTAATAGTCATATAAATCAAACTTCCTACTATGCGTCTGTACATAGTAGGGTCTTCTAGAAGCTCACCTGCATCTGTGCTCAGCTTCACATTCTGCTCCAAAGGAACTGAAATAGGCTTACAGCCTGTCATCCCATATTTGGACAGCATGTCCAATCCATACTGCCTCTGTAAGAGCTGTATCCCACTTGGTGATCTAATCACCTCAATGCCCAAGAAATAACGCAGCTCTCCCAAATCCTTCATCTCAAACTTCTGCTTCAATAGCATTTTCACATGAAGGATATCTTCATCACTATCACCTGTCATAATCAAATCATCAACATAAATGACAAGTAGCATAATACCTTTCTCTGTTTTTCTCACATAAAGTGAGAAATCTGCCTTGGAAATCTGAAAGCCAATAGTGACAAGATACTGCCCTATCTTGTCAGACCATGCTCTAGGTGCTTGCTTCAAGCCATACAAGGCTTTCTTCAACCTGCAAACAAACTCAGGATGAACATCATGCACATAACCTGGTGGCTGCTCCATATAGACCTCTTCTTGCAAATCACCATGCAAGAAGGCATTCTTTACATCCATCTGATGTAAAGACCATCCCTTTGATGCAGCCATAGCAATGACTGCTCTTACGGTTGCCATCCTTGCAACCGGACTGAATGTTTCTTCATAGTCGATGCCATATGTTTGTGCATATCCCTTGACTACTAATCTTGCCTTGTATCTGTTCACAGAACCATCTGCATTGTGCTTTACCTTATAAACCCACTTACAGCCAATTGCATTCTTACCTTTAGGCAAAGGTACCAATTCCCATGTAGCATTTGCTTCCAAGGCATCCATTTCTTCATCCATGGCTTTCTCCCATTTTTCTTTTCCCATGGCTTGCTCAAAAGAAGTGGGTTCTGGTTCCTGTATCACTTTGACCATATATGCATAGTGAATGGCTGTAAATCCATCATATTTCAGCCTATCCACAGGATACCTAGCTCTAGTAGACCTACGCAAAGTAGGCTCACTTCCAGGTGCTCTCAAAACATCCCTGGTCTTCCTTACTCCAGGTGTAACAATAGAAGGAATACCCAACTCATCATCAATGCTCTGTTCTGAGCCACTGGATTCACCATCCACATAAGAGTGACCTGCATTCACATCAAACATGGGCTGATCAACCTTCTCTTTTCCTTTTCGTGATACCTGCATACCACTATCTGCATTACTTTGAGAAGATTCTCCTGATCTCAATCTGCCTGTCCATGGCGAAGATTGTGAACCACTGCTAGAGGACGCTCCAGGTCCACTAATATTTTGTGACTGCTGCTGTGAATTCTGTGCAGCATTACCATTTTGTGCATCTACATCATCAATCACATTTACTGGTTTATACCAGCTACTCATCTCATCAAAAACAACATCTCTGCTCACTGTAAACTTACGAGTAGAAGGGTTATAGCATCTATATCCTTTTTGCTGCAGAGAGTAACCAATAAAGATGCACTTCTCAGCTTTTGGATCCAACTTGGATCTCAGTTCATCTGGCACATGTACATACGCAATGCAACCAAAAATTTTCAAATGAGAAATATTTGGTTTCCTACCAGTATACCTCTCCTCTGGAGTCATTCCATGTATTGCTGCAGTGGGAGTCCTGTTCATTATGTAGACTGCTGTAGCAACTGCTTCAGCCCAATAAAAATCTGGCAAGTCTTTTTCATTGAGCATGGCACGAGATACCTCTCCAATATGCCTGTTTTTCCTTTCTGCAATTCCATTTTGTTGTGGGGTATAACTGCATGAATATTGCTGCTTTATGCCATGCTCCTGCAAGAACTTTGCAAACTCATTTGAGAGGTACTCTCCCCCTCCATCTGACCTCAGGCATTTTATTTGCAGACCTGTTTCTTTTTCAGCCATAGCTTTAAGGGTTTTGAAATGCCCAAAAACTTCACTTTTTTTTTCATAAAATACACCCAAACTTTTCTGCTATAGTCATCAATAAAAGTGACAAAATAATGACAGCCTCCAAGAGATGCAGCTTTAGTAGTCCACACATCAGAGTGGATTAATTCCAATGGCTTCTCACTCTCTTGAACATGTCTAGGAAATGGTTTCCTTGCCTGTTTTCCAAACTGACAGGCTTCACATACCTTATGCATTTTTGCAACCTTGAATTTTGGCAATCCTGCAACAATATTTTGGGCCTGCATTGATTTAAGTCGCTGTACATTAACATGACCAATGCGTTTATGCCAGATATCAATATCTGCAACTACACCGGTCCCATGTGCAAACATTGCTGCACTCAATTCAGACATGTCTGCATCCAATGTAAACATTCTGCCCTTCTTCTTTCCTTTTGCTATCAAGCGACCTTTATTTTTCATATCCTCAACAAAGCATCCATGAGGATTAAATCTGACCTGCAAGCCCTGCTCAACCATTTGACCAACAGAGACCAGATTCTTGGTGATATTCAGGACATGAAATACATCGGACAGGTATTTCTTTTTCCCATCCTGCATAGACAAAGGAATTTTTCCAATCTGCACAATCGGATGTGCAGTATCATCACCAGTCTCCACAAATCCTGGTTTTTCCATTTTCCTTGCATCCTCCATCCATTCTGCATGACCTGTCATGTGGTTTGATGCACCTGAGTCAACATACCACACATCGTTGCTTTCTTCTGCACTTGTCACAGAATTGTTCATGTGCTGCACCATAAACAAATGCTCATTTCTGTCATCACCCTGTCTACTAGAAGATGCATAATTTCCTTGTTGCAGTTTTCCATTCATGATGTCATTCTGCTTTTTGTAGCAGTCTTTAGCCATATGTCCCATTTTACCACAATAGTAGCATTCAACATTACTGTTTGCATTTTGGCCTCTTTGCCATCCACCACGACCTCTTTGGCTCCCCCTGCCTCTAGAGTTACCACGTCCTCCTCCATAGGACTGGTTTTCTTGAGTTTGCTGCATATTCTGATTTCTACCACGGCCTCCAAATCGGCCTCCTCTACCTCTGCCTCTACCTCTTCCAGCATTTGAGTAGAAGACAGCTTCTTTTGAAGGTCCTCTTGAAGAAGATGCACCACCATTTCTCTGCTCCTCAGAAATTAGAAGAGCAATCAACTCCTCAAAATCAGGAAATCTTTCACGGACGGAAATGGATGTCCGAAACTGCGCATAATCCTTTCCTAGACCATTCAAGGTCACAGAAACTAAATCATCATCTTCCACTGGCGACCCAATAGAAGCCAGTGCATCTGCAATCTTCTTCACCTTCATGTGGTAGTCGTTGATGCTCATACTTTCTCTTTGCACATTATGCAACTCTTGCTTGAGCTGCATTTTCCTGGCTTGCGTATTTGTGCTATACATTTTTGACAAAGTATCCCATGCCTCCTTTGGCGTACTTGCATCCTGAATATGCACAATCATAGAGTCTGAAATACTAATAGACAGCCAATACATAACTTTCCTGGCTCTCTCATGCCATGCTTTGAATGCCTGCATTTGCTGTTGATTGGGAACATCAGGAAGAATTGGTTCTTCTTCATTTCCTGCAACAAATTCCCAATATCCTTTTCCCATAAGGAAATTCGTCATTCTAAACTTCCATGCCTGGAAGTTGTTCTTGTCAAGCTTTTCAGTTACAATCTGTGAAAGAGAATCAGACGCCATTACAGAACACTGCGAAAAATTCTGTCACTGCAAAAACTCAGCTTCACCCTCACAAGGGCAAATCTGCAAAACTGGCGAAAGTGGTATTTGACCACACAGTCACTTCCTAGTGACGATTTTGCATCAACAGGCAACAGGGATGATTCTGTAACTCCCAATGTCTCTGCACACGAGCATACGATGCAATATCTGTGGTAACTTTTCACCGACCTGTAGAACAGTGGTCGCACAGCATAAAACTGGGCCTTTTCCTGAGTGCGTGCAGAGAACTTCCGCCTCCAAAACAGGCCCCGAAATGGCCTCAAATCAAAAAAACAGGGTCGCCGAGAGATAAAGCTCTGGCCCGCAGCATATACTGCCCTCTTGCTTCACCGCGAAGGGCGTCTCAACCTGAGACAATGCACTCCTGCAATTTCCGGCTGTGCTACCTGCAGAGATCTGCTCCCAAAACAGAAAATGAAAGCAACACTGCTCCTCTTACCAGAACACCGCGAGCTTGGCTTGCTTTCTTGAGCTCCTTACCACGAACAAGGCTCTGATACCATGTCAAGATTGTGGGAGAGAAGGAAGGAGTCTCACTTGTAGCTCTCTTGCTTGCACAATGGAGGAAGACACACAAGGGTGGAGGCTGAAAACAGTTTTCCTCTTCTTAGTTGTGTAAGCCAAAAGAACTCTCATACAAAGAAATAGAAGAACCCTATATATGGGTCTCAAACCAAACTCAACTAACTAAGGTGGCATACTAACTGAGCCACGAACTAGAGTAGATAAGGATAGCTATCATGTAGCTATTATTCATGGGCGGTGTACCAACCGCGTCTGCAACTGACAAGTCGGTGACATAAATACACAACGGTCACCCTGGCGTATCACGAGTGGAGCTCGATATCTCAACATCATTAATGGCAAGGTTGCACATATTTTAGTGGATATGGGCATCACTCATAGCTTCGTCAACACCAAATATTTGGATGGGTTGAAGTTGCTACCCATTGATATGGATTCCTCCTTGTAGATAAAAGCTGTCAATGGTGCATATGAGTCTAGTAAATAAGTGTGTCCATGTGCTTCAATTGAGCTATCACCCTCTTGCACAATACAAGTGGACTTGATCACTTTAGATATGGGGCCTATTGACATTGTTATTGGATCTAATTGCCTAAAGACACTTGGCAAATTCACTCTAGACTTGGACAAAATGAAAATGGAATTGAATTGGCAAGGACAACACATAGAATTGAAAGGCATGGACCACAAATATATAGAATTCATCTCTAAGAAGAAATTACAAAAAGAAATCAATGCCAAATCATACATCTTCACTCTTTGCTTGTGAAAGTATATGAAGAGCAATCATTAAGTCGGCCATCTTTTTCTACAAAGAAAAGGGATCCAAGATTGGAAGAGTTATTGGAGGAACAAGGATTTATTTTAGCCACCATCATCTTTACCTCCAAAGCAAGAGGTTGACCATCCTATTGATTTGTTTCCCAACACAAAGCACATCAACAAACCTCCCTATTGCTTGTCCAAGTTTGAGAGGGAAGAAGTGGAGTGGCAAGTCAAAGAATTGCTGCAAATGGGTTTAATTCAACAAACCCAATCTGCCTCTCCCATGCTCTTAGTCAAGAAGAAGGACATATAATTTTGTATGTGTATTGATTATCAAGATTTAAACAAGTCAATGATCTAGAATAGGTATCTTATTTCCCAAATTGATGATCTTTTGGATGAGCTTAAAGATGCAAACGACTTCATCAAAATAGATATTCGTCAAATTCGAATGAAGGAAGAAGATGAGTTCAAAACAACTTTTAGGACTCAAAGAGGGTTATACTACTTCTTGGTTATGCCATTTGAACTTCTCAATGCGGTTGCTACTTTTCAAGCCCTCATGAATAAAATATTGTAGCCCTTCTTATTCAAAATAGTCCTTGTTTTCTTTGATGATATCCTTATCTATAGCAAATCCAAGGATGAGCATTTGAAGCATATATGAGAAGTCTTTGACACATTACGAAGACACACACTCTTTGCCAAGATGACGAAGTGTTCTTTCATGGAAGATGAAGTTGAATACTTAGGTCATGTTGTGGGTGAGCAAGGCATTAAAATGGATCCCAATAAGGTAATAAAAAAAATGTTAAAGAATTGCCTACTTCTATGAGTGAAACCTCTTTGAGAGGATTCATTGGGTTATCATCATTCTATAGAAGGTTCATCAAGAATTATGCTCATGAGACTGCTCTGTTTATGCACAGGCTCAAAAAGAAGGCTTTCTTTTGGGACTCTTTTAATTTCAACACCTATCCTTGTATGCCCGGATGTCTCTAAGGAGTTTATCATATGTATGGATGCTAGTGGAAGAGGAATTGGGGCTATTTTATGTCAAGACCATGGAGTCATAGCTTATGAAAGCCAAAAGCTTGATGACAAGGAGCATCAATTACATGTTTATGAGCAAGAGATGTTGGAAATATTGCATGTTATTAAAAAGTGGCATCATTATATCTATGACAGTCATTATTTCTTTAGACATTCATCAAGACCATCAAATCTAGTCATGACTTAATGCAGAGACCTTAACTAGTCATGGTTTTAAGAGAGTCAAATTTTGTGACTAATTCTTGTCCTCCAATTACTTTGTGCCTAGACTGTAACCAGATTCACCATGAAAATGGCCTTCCCAATGGATCAAAGATGTGTAAAAATTACATAGCACAAAGAATAGAATCTAAGAAAGAGATAGAGAGTACACAACAGATAAGAGGAGAATAAGTAAATTCTTTAGCTCCAAACAATTGATAAAAAGATGGTTCTTTCCACCCGTGTGCTTCCACTATGAAGCTTAGATGGAGATCGAGGCAGAAGATAGGTGAAGAGCTTAAGGCTGGCTAGAACAACTCTTACTGGGTGAAAGATCGATGATAGATGGACGTTGTCAAGGGATTTTGCTTTTATAGCCCGCGAAGGTAATTAGGTCAGCCTAATTGACCTACCATATGAGCCTCCACTAGTTGTTTAGGGAATCTTGGAATATTCCCTTTACTATTGGTAGGCCAAGGGTAGTGGGCCCCTTTTAACTCCGTTATCCTGCAACTCGATGCAATGTGCCTCGAGTTGCTACTAGCTTAACTACTCTCTCTAACCCAAAGATTGGACCCATAATGGTGACCTTTTTGCCATCCAGTCACATAGACCTCAACTTACATACAAGTTAGGACACTCAACCAATATCCAAGCTCACATATGGCTTATCCTCATAATGGGAGTCTTACAACTTTAAGCACCATGGATAATTGGTGACACCTTATGTATCCTCAATGGATAACTTTGCATTCACCTCCATAGGTGTAGCTATCTCCTTGCACTTGGTCATGCCAAATAGCCTTCAAGATCTCCCATGCATACTTCTTCCGAGAGATGAAGATCTTTTCTGACTTCAATCCCCAAACAATAGTGCAATAAGCCCAAATCTATCATTTCAAACTCATAACTCAAATCCTTTCAAGTTTGGTTGATCATATCTTCATAGTCACATGTAATAAGAAGGTTGTCCACATATAGGAAAATCACTACAGCTTTTCACCATCCTTGTAAACATACAAGTTAGCATCTGAGACACATCTTTTGAAGTTTAAGCTTAAAAAGAACTTATCTATCCACTAGTACCATTCTCTAGGGGCTTGTTTTAGCCCATACAATGCCTTCTTCAACTTACACACTTTGTTCTCAGAATGGAGGGCCTCAAACCTTGGTGGTTGAGCTACGTACACCTCCTCCTTGAGGTCACCATTTAAGAACGCTGACTTAATATCCATTTGGTAAACTGACCATTGCAATTACTGTGCAAATAGTGGTCACTCTAGCAGTTGGGAAAAATGACTCTTGAAAATCAAACCCTTCAACTTGTGAAAATCCCTAGGAAATCAATGTGGCTTTGTACTTTTCTAAGGTACCATCAACCTTGTACTTTACCTTCTACATCCACTTGGTACCAATAACCTTTCGCTTTGCTGGCCGATCCACTAGCTCCCAAGTGTCATTCTTCATTATGCTATCATACTTGGCTTGCATAGATGCCTTCCATGCTGGATCTGTAAGTGCTTCTTGTAAGTCAGTTGGCTCCTTTACTTCTCTCATAATCTCAACCACATCAATGCCCTATTGACTATGTGAGCAGAAGCCCTCCTTTGCTCCTCTATTCTCTGAGATCTCCTTGGTCTATCTGCCTTCTCCTCAATAGATGTAGACACAGGATTATTGTAGTGATAGAGCTGCTTCACCCAATGTGGCAATGGCTTTACTTGGTGATCTAATCACCTCAATGCCCAAGAAATAACGCAGCTCTCCCAAATTCTTCATCTCAAACTTCTGCTTCAGTAGCATTTTCACATGAAGGATATCTTCATCACTATCACCTGTCATAATCAAATCATCAACATAAATGACAAGTAGCATAATACCTTTCTCTGTTTTTCTTACATAAAGTGAGAAATCTACCTTGGAAATATGAATGCCAATATTGACAAGATACTGTCCTATCTTGTCAGACCATGCTCTAGGTGCTTGCTTCAAGCCATACAAGGATTTCTTCAACCTGCAAACAAACTCAGGATGAATAGCATGCACATAACCTGGTGGCTGCTCCATATAGACCTCTTCTTGCAAATCATGATGCACAGGTTCATAGTGAACTACTTCTTCGCTTGATGATAAAGTGGAAGAACTTTCCTTCTCCTCCTCCAATGGATGTGGCTCCTCCTTGAACAACACATCACAACTCGCCATGATCTTCTTTGCCTCTTGGTCATATAATTTGTAAGCCTTCTGCTCATCACTATAACCAAAGAATATACATTTTCTACTTTTTGGTTTTAACTTGTTTCTCTTCTCATCTAGAACATGTGCATAACATTCACATCTAAAAATTCTGAAATGTGAGACAAATGGTTTCTTACCAATGTAAGCCTCATGAGGTGTTTTTTCCTTGAGAGCCTTTGTGTAGCTCCAATTTAGAATGTAGACTATAGTATTAATAGCTTTAGCCCAAAAATGGTTATGCTATCCCTTTCTAATGGAACCTAAAACGAGCGGGCACTGGCTATAACACTAGTCGGACCTCATGCTCATGACCATCACGGCCTCACGGACCAGGAGCGTCAATCTAATGCTAAGGGACAAACTGCCCTAAAGCTTAATTCCTGCGTTTATAGTTTATAGTCCAACATTTCCCTAAAACTCCTCTGAGGGAGAACCCTTATACATAGGCATAACGCTTTGTCACACACACATAGGAGGCACTCCACCGACTAATAGTCGGAGCCCCACTGCAGCTCTCCTACATCTCAGGGATTGGCCCTTTGATGCGCTGCTAAACATATAACACAAACAAGCACAAACTCCCCTCTTTTATATTTCTCGTATTTCCAGGAGATATACCATGCTTCCTCACTTCACAGTCCCTTAGGAAACCGACCCTCTACCCTACGGCAAGGGATAACCTCACACTCTCAATCGTGGGTCAAAGTCCTAAGAAAACAATTGCTATGCAGTCCAGGAGGTTTTTCCTTCGATACCATGAACCATGCATAGTGCATAATGTGAATGGTTTAGTGCATAAATAATAGAAAATCAGCATTGTGTATCGTGCGAAACCAATCTTTTCATGATTTCCATGCTAACGTTTATGTATTAAAACGAGGAGAGACACCGAGCCTTACGCTCATGATGCCTTTTCCTTTATTTTAAAACAACATCCTATAGCCATGATGCAACACATAAACCAGATTTAAGATTGTACTTTAACGCTCAAACTCTCCTCTCACCCTACCGTTTAATGTTTTGCAATCGTTGATAGGTGTAAGAGTCATTTTATGTGTATTTCTTTGTAGAGAAAGTAATAAATACGGACAAAAATATAGAAATGAGGGTAAACCGAGGCTAACCTCATGCTCTACCTTCATTATACATTGCACAAACACTTATGTGATTTTCTGGAATTTTCTTTTTATTGTTTCCTAATTTTCTCCCATTTAAAACCTATTTTTCACCATTTTTTGGTATTTTTCTTCTATTATTTCCAATACAAAATAACTAGAAATTGAAATTGATTATGGGCTATGGCCCTTAGTTCTTTGATAGCAAAATTTCAGGTTTTATTGATGTTATATCTCATGTTTCCCCTTTATTTTGCAAAAAACCCCCATGTTGCCTCTTAAACGCGTGTTTTATGGGTTTTATACCATTAATCTCAATCATAATACTTATGATTTTCTGATTTTCTGAGCATAAACTGATCAAAATCATAGCAAACAACAACATAATGCATAATCAGCCCATGGGAACAAATATTCATGAAGCAAGTTGCATAAAACATCAATTCCCTTTGTAAAAATAAAATTACCGTTCTTCGCGGGTTGCGGGTTTTTATTTGCCATGTCTCGGGACTGATTTCCAGCAGCCATTAATGTCCATGACAGTCCGAAATTAGCAATATACCCTCCTCTTGCATCACGGAGCAATCCCATCTCGGTTGGACAAGCATCCGTCGATCCTTCTTCTTCCCACATGAATATGCCTCTAGAAGAGAGAGAGAGAGGAGAGAGAAAGACTCAAATCAGAGATTTCCATTGAGGCCACCATTGTGCGAGTGAAGGGCGGCGAAGTGATCAGCAGGCAGAGGGGAAGCAAGGGCCAATGTCAATTGTAGTAGTTGCTCACAGCCAGGAAGAGGCATCTCCATGATTGAAGCACATTTTTCGGCACCATACTGTTCACGCCTTCTTCTTCCCCATCATGTTTTTTTCTTCATCCCAACATTTCATGTGGCATGAAAAATTGGTCTCAAGGGTCACTTACCCATTTGACCACTCTAATGTCCACCTCTTCAAATCTTGACCGGTTTCTTGGCCATTTCCCTGTCCGGACTTCGAATTGAGCTTTGAAAAATCCTGGGCGTCCGGCTTGGCATCCCGCATTGGCTGGTAACTCTTGACACCCCGCACGGTAGTCTGAAAAGTTATCAAAAATCAACAAGTGTGGCTCGGGCGCCTTTAAAGCACTTTGACGCTTAAAATCGTCCTAGATCGAGCCGCCACCTTCGACGTTGAATATTTTTCCCTTGATATTCGTAATTTTTAGCTATTTTAAGCACTTCTCAGCATCAAAACTATGCTCTCATTGGTGACCACGGGATAGGGCGACTCAGCCTGTCGAATCTCATAATAGATATGCACAAAACAACCAAAGGAAGCATCAAGCTGATACAAAATAGATACATACTAGACACAGCACAATGCTCACCCTACCCCCTAACAGAACCAAGGCATGACATCCACAAGGAGTAGTCCTAGCATAATCTGATAAAAGATCCGAAGCTAGTCACTAAACAACTACTCCAACACGGCAAAACTAAAAAGAACTATCAAAGAGGTTGCCCTAAGTGGTGGTATGAACTACCTACCTAACTAAGGACAACACAACTAGGAGCTCCTACTAGACGAGGACTCCTGTAGCCTGATCAAGAAGTATTTTCTTTTAGCACATTTCTTCTTTTAGGGTTTTTTATTTTTCCATACTTGGGCATGTAAAAAGGAGGGAGCTGAGTGTAGTGACCCAAGGAGAACAGGGCATCGGCCTCAGGTCCTGTCTCGGTACCCAAGAACCTACCAAGCCCTCACAAGGCGACACTGAATCCTTTTCTGGCTCTCACTTTTATTTTCGCTCCAACCTTCCTTACTTTCTTCTTTTCCAGCAAGATGCCACCCCTAGGAAGACAAGGCATCGGCCCCGGCTCTGACTCATCCCCAGGAACCTACCAAGTCTCCGCAAGGTGATGATCAACTGCTTATAAATTTTCCTTTCTTTTCTTCCCTATTTGTATAGGGGTTAGAACCCCTTTTTACACACTTTCGTATATATTTATTGCCTTTAAGATATTTATGGTTTCTTTTCTCGTATCATCTTTATTTTCTTTTGGCAGGCTTCTCTAACTGCCTCACAACTAACAAGAACTCCTAGAATGGATGCCTAGCAGGCTAGCAGAACAGGGTCACTAGAACTCCCTTCTAAAATAAGTCTTTTGATGTCTGGCAATGGCTTTACAGGAGGCAATGACTACTCAGACCTCCCTCAAACATACTGAACCGAAACCTCGGACTTCATGCCTTGGACTTCGGTCCCCAACAAGAAATGAAAACTTCCTTCACAAGTACACAAACACATATAGCATAAAAACCACAGTACTCATAAAGGAAAGATATCACCTGGATAGGGCCACGAGAAGCTTTTGCGCAACAAAGGCTCCTTCCAAGATCTTCTTCCGAACTTGTCTAGCACAAAACTAAAACAAGAAACCATTAACTGCACCTGCACCAAACAGACAAATGGCCCTCTTGGCCTAACGAAATAAAGCACTTCACTACAAAAATTGATCGGCCCTCTTGGCCTAATGAAATAAAACAAAGTAGCACCTACACGTCCTTCCCTGAAAGAATCCAGATATACAATAATAGGCTCCTTTCCAAGGAGGAAAAACAGGCTCGCAGCCCTAAACTAAATGCATAAGGTTATGACCCATCCCTCCTACATATATAGCAAGAGGCGTACGCATAACATGTTGTCTAATTAACCTATGGGTCCAAGATAATAATGGTAGATTGGTCTCGGCTACTCTTTGCATCACCCATATCAACCATCGTCTACCATATATCGCATGCTCTGCTAACATTCCCCACAAGCGACCGGGTCATGTTTCATCATTGATAACAATATCCAAACTAGGACCACAATTAAAGAAGAGGTCTTCCTCATAAGCAAGATTTGCTAGTGAATCCGCAAACTGATTCCAGTAATGTGGAATCAGCTGAAAAGACACTCTCTCAAACTCTTCAAGTAGGGTCATAGCAGTCCGATGATACATACAAAGAATGGGATTCGGAACTATGTATGTCCCATCTAGTTGATTCAGGATCAATTGGGAATCCACCTTGTTTGGAAATATGCAGTCCCATAATCAAGGCTTTATACTCCACCATATTGTTAGTGAATCCTACCCCGAGATAAGCAGCTAACCTCATTGTAACTCTACGTCGGGGATCTCGGATTACTACTCCAACACTCCCTTTTTTATTAGGGCCCCTAGACGATCCGTCAAAATATAATGTATATGTCCACAATGGGTTTACACAGCCGGCCATCACGAACTCCTCTATTCGTAATTATGATAATCAAAGTTTAGCATGTTGAGAGGATGAACTAACAGCTCCATCCCACCTTCTTCATTGAACTCAACAGGGATACTCGTCAACAGTCATAAACAGTGATGGCAGAAGACTTTAATCTCCCACAGAAAGGTTCCGTCTTCTTGCTCAATCAATTTGTATCCTTTGCTCCACCAGATAAGCTTTCCATGATGGTATCTCTGCTCCAGATATGGGTGCTCCAAATAAGGGATTAACCGCCCCATCAACCAGCTTTTAAGCTCTTTCGCAGGTCTCAAATCATCCCCAGCATGGACCTGCAATGCATTTCTCTATATTAGCATACTTAAAAATAATAATGTTTAATCTTATTACGATTAACCTTATTTTTAAACTCTACTCCCCGTAGATCAGCTAATAGGGCCATAGACCTATTCTTCCCTAACCTGACAATCTTGTAGGGGCCATCCCATTTAGGTTCTAACTTCCTTGGAAATAGCTCCCTACGCGTATCATAGTAGAGGACTAATTGCCCTTTTTTAAAGGTATATTTCTTTGCTCTAAGGTCATGAAACTGCTTCATCCGATGCTTGGCTACCTCCTGGTTTAATAAGCTCTGCAACTTCAGCTCATCCAGGTGGGCTGTGGTCGTGAAACGTTCAAAAAGGGAATCCTTATCTCCCAACGAATGGTTAATTGCAAACCGTATGGTTGGCAACTCAATTTCAAGGGGTAACACACACTCTTCCCCGTAAACCAATTTGAATGGAGTATGGCCGGTAGCTCGCTTGAAAGTGGTATTATACGCCCATACTGCCACATACAACTTCTTGTCCCAGTCTCGTTTCTTCTCAGAGACTATCTTAGACAAGATCCCCACAAGCTGCTTATTAGTACTTTCAACTTATCCATTCGCTTGCGGATTATAAGGAGTCGTTTTATTGTGCTTGATTTGCCAAGCCTCAGTCAATCTTTTGATCACCTTATTCAGGAAATGGGTTCCACGGTCCGACACTAATTCTTTCAGGGGACCAAAACGGTAGATAATCTGCTCTAACAGGAAACTTCCAGTCTCTTTTGCATTGTCCTGCCTCGTCGCCCGCGCTTCTGACCATTTTGTAAAATAATCAGTGGCTACTATAATGTACCTCTTTTGGGTAGTAGATGACGGGGTAATAGGACCCACAAAATCAATGCCCCACTTCTCAAATGGAAGGATAGCCATAATAGGCGTAAGTGGGTGTTTCCTATTTTCTCTACTATCATGCTTTTGACAGGTATCACATCTCTTTACATATTCAAAAGAATCTTGGAAGATAGACGGCCACCAATATCCAGCTCTTAAAGCTTTTTGCACCGTCAACCGTCCCGTGAAGTGCCCTCCACATGCAGAGTCATGACACTCTTCTAAGATAAAAGGAACCTCGTCAGGCATCACACATCGGCGATAAATATCATCAACACCTTGTCGATATAGTGTCCTTGAGATCAAGGAAAACTTCAAAGCTTGTTGTTTGATTTTCCTCTTTTCAGACTTTGACAAACCAGCTCCCGTCTCTCCTGTTGATAGATAATACGTAATAGCAGCATACCAAGATGGAATAGAAGCTGTATCAATTTTAAACATTTCCTCAATATCACTTCCTTCAGCCAAAGTCTCTTTCGGCTCCCTGAAATCCACAAGGTATTCCACAATACCCTGCAACCTCGGTGGCTTACTCTTAATCTCATAATCGAACTCTTGCAAAGTGATTAACCACTTTGCCAAACGATCAGGCGGCTGTAGCTTGTTCATAAGCAATCTCAGCCCTTCCGCCTTCGTATAGAACACTACCTTTTGATAGAGGATGTAGTGCCTGAATTTCTTAGTCCCAAAGACCATCGCAAGACACAACTTCTCCATGTAGCTGTAATTGATCTCTGAAATGCCCAATTTTCGACTAGCAAAAGCTATCGAATGATACCACTTTTCCTCCCAAATTTGGGCTAAACAGTAGCTTATACTATGCATGGTGGCTGCTGAAAATATGTAGAACACCTCACCTCTTTTAGCTGCTTTTAAAACGGGTGCTTTTACTAGCTCCTGCTTCACATCCTCAAAAGCTACCTTACAAGGGTTGCTCCACTCAAATGAACAGCTAAAGGATAATAAATTTGTTAATGGCAACGTTCTTTCTGCCAAGGCATTGATAAACCTTCGATAATACCCTATCGACGATAGAAAGCTATGAACCTCTTTCGGAGTACGCGGTGGACTCATAGCAACTATGACCTTGATCTTTTCAGGGTCAGTTGCGATCCCTACTAAACTAACCACATGGCCTAGCAATAGCCCATAAGACACTCCAAAGACACACTTCCGTGGGTTAAGAGCGATACAAAATTGTCTGCAATGCTCAAAGCACTTTCTCAAGATAACCAACATCCTTTCCCTTACAGTGGCTGCCCCTAGGTCATCAATAAATACTTTCAACTCATCTGGGGAGATGTCACCAAAGGTCTTTTCTGCTGTTTGTTGCCACAATCCAGGTGCATTGCATAAACCAAAGGCCATCACATGGTACGCAAAAGTACCAAAGACCATAATAAAATTTGTTTTCAACTTGTCCTCTTCTGCAATTGCCATCTGGTTATACCCCGCAAAGCAATCCATAAACGAATATATTTCCCTACCCGCTAATTGATCCAAAATCTGGTCAATAAACAGCAACGGGTTGTTTGGCATGGATACCTTTGTGGCTAGAGATCTTGCTGTTGATGGATCTTGCAAAATTAGAGAATTTAGAAATTCCTTGCAACTGAGTGCATCAGCAACTACATTCTCCTTTCCAGGCCGGTATTTGATTTCAAAATCATATTCTTCCAGATCTTCAATCCATCGATGTTGCCTCATATTGAGCTCATTCTAGGTGAAAATCCATTTAAGACTTTTGTGGTCCGTCACTAAGGTAAATTTGTTACCCAGCAAGTAGTGTCTCCAAATTTTGAGAGCATGGATGATAGCCAATAGCTCCAAATCGTGGGTAGCATAGTTCCTTTCATGGCTCTTCAGATTCCTTGAGGAGTATGCTACAGGATGACCTTCTTGTATGAGCACACATCCTAAGGCAAGTGCGCTAGCATTGGTTATCACTTCAAACTCTTTACTAAGATCAGGAAGTTTCAGGATGGGTGCTAATACCAAGCTTTGTTTTAGTTTGTCAAAGCTAGTCTGTTCAGCAGGTGACCATACAATTGATACTTGCTTCTTTAGTAGATCAATCAGAGGCGCTGCAATCAAATCATAGTTTTTGATAAAGACCCTGTACCATCCTATCAATCCAAGAAAACTATGTATTTCTTTGACAGAAGTTGGTGTTGGCCATTCCAGAATGTCTCTGACCTTGGCCGAATCTACTGAAATTCCTTCTGCTGATACAATGAATCCAAGATATTCAATATATCGCTTCAAAAATGCACACTTTTTCTTCTTGGCATAAAGCTTGTGTGCTCTCATTGTTTCAAGGACAATGCGAAGCTGGGGTTCATGATCAATTTCATGCTTGGAGAAGACTAGGGTATCATCAAAGAAGACGAGTACGAAGTCATCAAGACAGGGCCTAAAGATATCCTGCATTAACCTGTTGAAGGTAGCAGGAGCATTTGTCAGCCCGAATGACATGACTAGGAATTCAAAGTGTCCATACCTTGTGCTGAATGCTCTCTTTGGGATATCTTCTTCCTTGATCCTTATCTGATAATATCTAGACCTGAGAAGATCTTCGCACCTTGAAGATGGTTAAGAAGTTCATCTATTCTTGGAATGGGGTATTTGTTTTTAATGGTCGATTGATTCAACCCTTTGTAATCAATGCATAGCCGAAGCGTTCTATCTTTCTTCTTCTGGAACAGCACTGGAGCTCCGCATGGCAAACTACTAGGATGGATGTAGCCTTGGTCTAATAGTTGCTTGAGTTGCTCTTTCAGCTCAATCGCTTCTGGGATGGACATCCTATATGGTCTCTTTGCATCTGGTGCAGCTCCTGGTGCCAGCTTGATTTTGTGATCGACTTCCCTTTGAGGAGGAAGTTCAATCAGCTCTTCAGGAAATATGTCTGTGTATTTCGTTAACCATGAAGGTTCTTCCCTAGATTCTTGATTCTGATCTAGCTTATTTAGTTTAACCAAATAGACAGGTAGGCCCTTCCTAACTCCTTTTATTATGCATGTTGCTTTTGCCAGCTGAATTTTTGGCTTACCAGCCTCCCCTTGAGTTGTGACCAGTTCCCCTTCAGAATTTCAAAAGGATACTTGGCCCTTTCCACAATGAATGTGGGCCCTGGGTATTAGCCAATCCATTCTAAGCAAACATTCGTGGACACCTAGGTTCATTACCCTAAATCTGACCGAAGTCAACTTTCCTCCCAGTAGGAATTTCACCTTAGCAGTTTGCCTGGTACAAGAGACCTCACGACCATTTGCTAATTCCACAAGTAAGGTAGGTGCATCTATTGTGGTTATTCCTAATCTCTTTGCACAGACTGGTGAAATAAAGGAATGTGTACTGCCACAATAAATCAAGGTTTTGAAGCTTTTACCTTGATAATCCGATGGTGTTTGAATCACCGAGAATTGGCGATTCGGGCCTTTCTTGTGAAGAGCCGCATGAATCGTTGCCCTCTCAATGTCAGCTTCCATGGATGGATCTTCTTCATCACCTAGCTCCTTGTTGGCAACACTAGAGGTTCTCCCTCTGGCCACGACGGTGGCTCCTTGGCCATGGATGGCTCCTTCGGATGGCCCTTGACGTTGTCCTTTGCTAAGCTTGGAACACTGCCTTTTGAAGTGACCAGGCTCATTGCAATGGAAGCAACGGAGATTGCGGCCATTACCTTGTGTAGGAATGAAGTTGTTGACAAAGTTGGCCCTAGCTCTCTTCCTTAGCCCCTGATTTTGGCCCTGCGCTCTCTTAGCCTGAGACCTATACTTTAAGCTTCTCCCAAATAACTGACCCTTCTGAGATCCCTTGGTCTTTGCACCATTGTTTCCACCAAAGTCTTGCTTCGCTGGTAAGCTTCAGTTTGGCGAGCATAGCTTGGTTAGCGGGTACAGTTCCTGCTACCTCGAAATAATCCTCATGGATTCGATCCAGACCTCGGTGTTAGTTTGGACGGTCCTTCCCTTACCATCGAATTCAGATGGCTTGATTTGTTTGAGAAGGAACTTCTTCTCTTGAATTACAGCCATACTTAGTGCAGGGGTCGGACTAGGAATCTGCATTTGGGGTTGTGCGTAGGCAATAAGATTCTTTATGTCAAAAACTTACTAAATGTTTCTCACATTAAATTAATATACCTAGTTCAGCTTTTAGGCAAGTGGCCTAATCCGAAGCCTCCGTCAATAATCCGAAGCACGCATTGCAGTCATGAACATAACCTGGAACATCAAGAATTTGTTCCATGCTTTGCGACTCTACAGCCCAGCATCCATAAGTAAGTAAGGAAATATTCTTAATGGCAACATTGCTCTACTTCCCCTCATTAAATTCCCTTGTAAATATTAGATCTGTTGGTTTTCTCTAATACCAACTGTAACTGTCCCCCTTGTCCACTTGTGGGACACGTCTTAGCAGCCCATCGGGAAGAAACTCTAGAAAGCGCTGCCCAGCACTCACAAGGAATGTCATGGGATTTGCAATCAAGGTCTTCCCGAGTCTTCCATGAAGCAGAAGCAACTGGCCGTTCCCACTTAGGATCAACCTGATTTAGGGTTTTCCTAATAGTCAAGTTTCTAGGAGGTAGCTAGTGTGAACCACTTTGCGCAGAAACATCAGGGTCGAGAAGCGGATTTATACTGCACTTGGTTCAAGGAGAATGGGAAACAAGAGGGATGTGAAGCTTGACCTCTCTATTCGTAAGGCACAGTCCCATTCCATTCCCCTAAAATAGCATAAATCGGGACTCTAGCTCTATAGATTCTAGGTCATTGTTACCTCACTGTCAATTCTTTTGAGAAAAGTTCTAGGCCAACCGGGACCACCCTTCCGTAGGATGGACCCAGAGTCACGTCCACCGCACTTTCCTCGCGTTGCTTAGTTATCTAATTACCTACCACATTTAGTTTGACAAGCAAAAACAGCTAATTAACCAATTAAACACTGGTTCCTTTAGGTAACTTAAGCACTGACACAGAAAAACAATGTCAAGCAAGTTCATTTTCAACATTTGATCTTTATTTGTCATAGTCTTTAGAATACATCGAATATCCACCCCAAAGGCTATCCCAGCAATCCTCAGGGATCACTATTCCAAGTTCCGCATGTTGACTAGTATACGGGCCTCGAGATCCCATCTTGAGTCACGTCGGTCTCTTGTGCAAGATCCAGAGGCAAGGAATTTATGGCCAGAGCCTCCCTTGGCACCCAAGCGTCCTCCTGCTCCAAGTAGCACCCACAGAGAGACCTCTCGCGGCAGGTTTGGTCCATGTACCCGGCACGGCTAACAACCCCCTTGGATAGGGTCAGGCAGACAGTCAGAGGTAACTTATACTGCCTCTCCCTCCAGGATTTTAACCTGAAGCATTAGTTGTTTTTCCTGAATTAGTTCCTTGAGCAAAGAAGTACAAACAGTGTACCTAAGTGTACAATCACAAATATTCCAGTGGTCATTCGTATGGCCAACTGCTAAGGTGTGATTCTTTCTTCCGAAATACTTCCAACATTCGATCGTGGATCAATTGCGACTTGGCAAGATCCCAAGGGTTTCTTAAGCTGAGTTGCTTGTTTACCCTTTTTCCTTGGGTTAGGGTTTATACCCTGTTGACCCAAATTGTTACTACCTTAGGTTTCCTTATATTAAGGTCAATAAATCCTGGACAACCCCGTCGCCCTAACCTGGTTGGTCAATTGCTTTCTTGGCAAATCATAACTACCCTAGCTTGACAAATCAATCTCCAAGGAAGAGTGTTATAGCAGGACAACTACTCAATTCCTAGGAAATTTGACTTGTAATTAGAACTCTCCAAACTTGGTCTAGGATGTAGCAGTACCATTTTGTGATTTAGACACAAGAGAATATGACGTTGCAGCTTGTAGCACGAGTTAGGTGTCAGTATCTCACTTGTGGGATTATATCTTTCATCGTACGGTAACTCTTGATCAAGAATACCTTTGATCAAGATATAGGGTTCGGGAATCCTATTGACCCAATCCAAAACCCTAACCCTACTAGGGCTTGATAAATGTTTTGGCCCTAGGGTCCCTAAATTCTTTGCGAAAGTCCATCATTTGGTCATTTGATCCTTAGGGTGAGAACCCTAGATCATTCTTACATGGGCAATTTGATAACCCTAACATTTCGTGAATGTGGGTAGGACTTTTAAGAATGAAAATATTAAATTGGCATCCCAAGTGCGATACTAAGCAGAATTTTACTATAGCTTAACCCTACCTAGCACATTGGGGTGATCTTCATATACTAACTAATCATATCTTTATGAATTTCATGTAAGTTACTCAACTACACACGAATTACTTAGTTGAACTAACCAACCCATGACTAAAGATGATCTTTCCCTTAAAGATGCAAATACTTTCTTATAAACTTGCAAGTACTTTCCCTAAAAGATGTAACTAACTGCAAGATGTGTGAGATGTATCATTCCATGCAGTTTCAAGACCATAGACCTGAGAGCAGAGTTTTGATGCCGAGAAGTGCTTAAAAATAGCTAAAAATTACGAATATCAAGGGAAAAATATTCAACGTCGAAGGCGGCGGCTCCAGTTAGGACGATTTTAAGCGTCAAGTGCTTTAAAGGTGCCCGAGCGACACTTGTTGATGTTTAATAATTTTTCAGACTGCCGTGCGGGTTGTCAGGAGTTGCCGGCCAGTGCGGGATGTCAAGCTGGATGTGCAAAAATTTACAGCACTCGATTTGGACACCGGACAGGGAAATGGCCAAGATGCGAAGGGGTGGACAAAATTTGGGCAAAATGAGCAAGTGACCTTTGGGAGCCCAAACTTTAAATGTCACATGAAAAAGAAGGAACTTGGCATGCATCAAAATGTGGAGAGAGGAGGCACCATCAGGTGCCGAAAAATGCGCTCATGTCCTTGACGGATCAATCTCCTACCTGCACACAACCCCCCCGATTGATCATGCGGCTTGATTCCCTCATGCATGCTAACTCTATCGCCACCCTTCACTCGTGCAATGATGGCTTGGATGAATATCTCTGATTTTAGTCTCTCTCTCCTCCCTCTCTCTCCCTTAAGGGGTTGTTCTTGTGTGGAAGACGACAATAAAGAATGATGGAAGAAAGCTTGTCCGGATGAAATCGGATTGCTTCCGGGTGGATGAAGACATGAATAGTGCTGTTCTTGAAGATGCTCAGCATTAAATGCATCCTGGAAATCAGTCCTGTAATCAAGACCAAGAAACCGAGACCTGAAAATAAGTGGTAATGCTATTTTTATTTAAAAAAATGATATTTTTATGCTATTTGCTTTATGAAATCTTGTTCATATGGGATGAAAGTTTATTATGACATTGTTTGCCATGAATTTCAATTGTTTGCAACCTGAAAATCGGAAAATATAAGGCTACATGGCCGGAATTAGTGTTAAAATACATGGAAAACATGTGTTTTAAGGGTAAAATTGGGTTTTTGCTATATAAATGAGGAAAATGATATGTCACACCAACTAAATCTGAGTTTTTGCTGTCAATGAACCTAAGGGCCATAGCCCACAATCAATTTTTATTTTCAATCATTATTTATTAAAGAAAAATAGAGGAAAATGCCCAAAAATGGGAAAAAAATGGGTTTAAAATTAGGAAAAAATGGAAAATGGACTGAGGAAAATTAGAAAAAATTATATCTATGTTTGTGCAATGTATAACGATGGCAAAGCACGAGGTTGGCCTCGGTTTGTCCCCACTTCTATGTTTTGTGTGTATTTATCATTCTTTTAAAAGGAAAAAATGCATAGAAACCCTATCTAACCGATCAATGATGCAAAATGCTAAGAGTTACATGAAGAGAGGCTGAAACACTGAAAGATAAAGAAAGGATTTGATTTATGCATTGCACTTGGCATATAGGAAACGGTTTGAATAAAGAGGACGGTAGCATGAGCATATGGCTCGGTGCCTCCTTTCAACGCAGCACACGCTAGTAAAATTCATGGAAAGAATGCTTTATGCACCATGCACAATGCTAATTTTTCTTTTGTCTAAGCACATATCCATACACGATTTGTATTAAGAATAACAATTAAAAGGTATCAGAAAAACCTCATGGATGCATGGCACCTATCTTACTTTGGTTGTGACCAACAATGAGCGTGAGAGGATGTCCTAAGCTGTAGGTTAGTCGTTGGGTCCTAAGGGGAAATTGTAGTGAGGAATGGTATATCCTGGAATGTAAAATATTGGTACCTTGAGAGGAGTTTGTGCTCGTTTGTGTTATATGTTTAGCAGCGCATCAAAGGGCCCATCCCTACGATGTAGGAGAGCTGCAGTGGGGCTTCGACTATTAGTCGGTGGAGTGCCTCCTATATGTGTGTGATGAGGCGTTATGCCTAAGTACTTTGGGATCTCCCTCTGAGGAGTTTAAGGGAAACGTTGGACTATAAACTATAAACACAGGAATTAAGCTTTAGGGCAGTTTGTCCTTTAACATTAGATTGATGCTCTTGGTCCGCGAGGCCGTTGTCAAAGAGATCGTGCAAGAGCTGCAGAACACGGGGTTCAAGGTACAGCAATGGAAGAGGCTAACAAGAAGAACTCAAATTTTTGATGCCAAAGTTCACTATATTCCTTCTCAAGTGAGTTACAAGAGGTTCATGTTTAGAATAATCTGAAGTAACTCATAAACTGTTTACATTCAGGTTTTTGAAGACAGTTATGTCTTTAGCATATAGGCTTGCATTCAGAATTCAGCAAGTCTGTGTGGAGGAAGGATTCAGTTGTCTTTGTAATGTCAAAACTTAGAATCATCAGAACAAACAGCTTTGAGTTTGTCATCTTTCTCATCCTGTTTTTATCATTGGCATAAGACCAATTTTTCTTGTTCGAAGGAAACATCCTGGTACAACAGGTTTTTTTTTTGCATAAGGACCAGCACATTCATGGAATCATTATCCTCACAAAAAGTTCAGTGAGTAAAGCCATAGTTTTGAGGGATCACCACTGATGAATACACCATTCAATCAACCTTGATGTTTGTTGTCTACAGCTACAGTAGCCCTCCAGGCATACAAAGAACAGAAAATGTAGCCTTCGCATCATAGCCAGTGCCGCTGCATATACAGAACCACCACACAGCAATTCACAAAAGCAAAATACTTCAGCCTCTTCTACCTCCAATGGAATAATCATACACGCCAACCACTGGATTCTACTCTTGGGCAGTCCATATCAAGATCAAGTAGTAGTACCATCTCTGAAAGCTCTTTTGTTACAATACACACTCACTACTACCTCCTTTCTGTAGACACTGAAATCTGCTCTTGTAACAAGGCTACAAATTTACTTTAATTGTAGGTACACATTCACTCATCTGTCTGCTCCAAGGGTGTCAAGCTCTGATATTGCTTCATCAAAGGCCTGCTTTGCCATTGTACAAGTCCGATCTGGAGAGTTAAGAATCTCATAATAGAAAGCTGAATAATTCAGAGCAAGCCCAAGACGGATCGGATGAGTAGGTGCTAGCTCTGCTGTTGCAAGTTCCTGAGCAGTTTTGTAGGCAAGTAAGGTATTTTCTGTCGTTTCCTTACGTTCAGCATCCGTCTTGAACTCAGCAAGGTAACGATGTTAGTCTCCCTTCATCTTCAGATAAAATACCTTCGATTCGGCAGCGCTTGCAATAGGAATTAGGAGATTATCCAAGAGCTCCAGGATGTTGCTGCAGATTTTGCTCAGTTCGGCCAGAAATGTCAAAGAGGTGGAGCTTATGTCCTTCAAATAGAATCCACGAATCAAATGCGAGGAAGCTGCTGCAGCGACTCTGCCACCAGCCGTGCTGCAAAGGCCACACACTGAACAGTAGAAAAAAAAATTGAAATGTGGTATCAACAGTCAAGTAAACAGGATCTGTAGCTTCTCTTGCATGCTCTTCGGTCAAAGCCCTCCATCTAACCTCACGCTTTCTACCAAACCAATTAGCCGATTCTGTAACAGTCCAGTAGCTCTGTGCTTCACTTCGAGGTCCTGCATCCTTCCTGGTCTCACCTTCACTAAACAAGAGAAGTGCATTCTCATCCAAAGCAGCTGATTCGACCCCTGCCTTGATGCGCTGTCCAAAGGTAGCCGCTTGATAGCAATATCATTGTCGACTTCCTTCCCTCTCGTTCAATGCCTTTGTTGCAGTCATCGCTGATGCTCTTCGAGAATTAGCTTCGTCGTCCCGAGCTCACCGAAGTCCCTCTTCAGCTGTCTCATCATGCTTTCTTCACCTTCGTATCCTGCGTCATCTCATCCTTCACCTTCACTCGACTTCTGCAGGTTTGTCAATCTTCGTCACAACTTCCTAGTTCACACCGTCTTCTTGCCTTCTTCTGATTATCGTCAATGCTTCAACGCAGCCTTCGTTCCCTCTGTGTCTTCTTCTTCTGCGTGAATTCTTCTGATGATGTTTGAAGGCAGAGAGTGATTTCTTTTGATCAAACGATCCATCTCTTCATGAAAACAGAAACAAGAAATCAGTAAAAAACTCTTTCTTCCGTCGCTCTGAGTGTTATTGTCCTGCTTCCTCTGCCTCCATCCTGCCCAAGGCTTCCACACCCGATTCCAGATTTAGAGCTCTCTTCCCCCCCACAGCCCGCCATATTCGCCTTTTCAAAAATATCCCCCTTCTTTTTCCCAGAATAGGCAAAAAGGCCCAACAAATTTAGTTGTTTCTATTAGCAAGGTGATCCACGTAATTCTCATCATTCATGTCATGGTCATTTGGGGATGTAAGATTTGCTTAAGTTCCAAAAATCCTTAGATAAACTATACAATTTTACCATCATCTCCATCTTCAATATCAACTTCGATGTTCCCATGTTTTTGCGGGTCTCCATCACCAAAGCACATCTTGTTTGTTTTGGGGATTTGAAGTTTGTCCAGCACTTTACTTAAAATTCATCATTGAAATTGACAGCTTAATAATATTCTTTGGCATCAGTTTTGCATATTTTTATTGAAACACGCGCAATAAGATAACACAGATGCACAACAAAAATGGAGGTGTTCACGACTCGGATGCGCAGCAACACGACATCAACCCCCTCTAAACCTGCGCATCCTTCGGATGAGCCAACTATCCAGGATCATTCAAGTCCACAAACAGGTCAAGTCCATCTTCTGATTCTAGTAGACCTGTTTCTCCATCGGCTTCATCATCTATGTTTTCTGTCTCTTCTGCTTGTCTTTCTTCTAACTGCTCTTCTTCTGTCAATGCTTCAAGTGCATATTCTTCATCCTCTCTTCTCTTGAAAATTTTGACTCGTTTTCCAGCAATAGGTACCCTCAATTTTGTTCCATCTAACTCAGCCAGCTCATAGGTACCATTGTCAAAAACCTGTTTCACTTCATATGGTCCAAACCATCTTTGAACCATTTTTCTCATACTACTATGCTGATTTTCTAGACTACTGTCGTAGACTAGAACCCAATCCCCTTCTTTTATGGCTCTAGGCCTCAAGCGATGCCTTAAATCAAACCTGTCCTTATTTCTGAGACGGGCTGCCTTTAAACGGTCAACGGCTAGCTGCACATCTTCTGTCCTTCTCTCTAGTTGACGAATCCGAAGGGCTAACAACTCTTCCCTTGATAAATTCTCATGCCACGGAAGAACACTCCAAGTGAGAGCACAAATTTCAGTAGGCATGACAGGTTTTTGCCCATACATCAACTCCGCAGGCATGTATCCAGTAGTCACACTATGTGTAGAGCGATCAGCCCACAATGCAAAAGGTAGTAATCTCGGCCAATCTCCAATCCAACCTCTACAAGCTTTTGCCAATGCTTTAACTATTGGCGGATGTCCTCTTTCACTTTTGCCATTTCCCTCTGGATTATAGGCAGTAGTAAGAGCCAATTTAATCCCAAGCCGTGAGAAGAATTCTCTAGCTTCATCAGCATCTAGCTCTCCACGATCAGCTGTAATCTTGCCTATACATCCATACCTGCAAAATATCTCTTCCAACAAGAATTTACATACTGTAGTGGTGGTCTTCGTCCGCAACGGTCTACCTTCAACATAGTTTGTAAGATCCTCCCTAGCCAAGACAAGATATCTCATCTGCCAAAGTCCCACTGGCAAAGTAACCAAGTCTACCACCCACTTGTAATGCATACATAGTGGATAAGTCGGATGCAGCTCATCACGATGTCGCACTAAAGAGTAAAGCTGGCAGTCCCTGCAAGTCTCCACAAAGTGAGAAACATCTTTATACATCCCTTTCCACCAGTATCTTTCTTTGATTTTCTCATAGGTAGCCCACACACCTCTATGTCCAGCCCATGAGCTCTCATGAAACTCTCGCATAATCTGTATCTGCATCGCTACATCAAAAACTACTCTCAAGGGCAAACCTCCTCTCTTTCTTGGATGCTTCCAAAGAAAACCATCTTTCAAGAAATACCCATAAGCCTTCCTTCTGATTTTCTTGAATTCATCATCTGTCCAATCAGCTCTTCGAGTCAATGAACTTAGATATTGTCCAATTTGCAACCATTCATCAACATAAAGTTCTTCAATAAAAGCTTCAACAGTAGATACATGACAATCATGAATAAGGACAGAAGCAGCAAACTCTGTCTCATCATCTTCTGCAAGCATTGACTCCTCATCCTCATATCTTGCTCTAGAAAGCATGTCAGCAACTGGATTATCTTTCCCTGCTATGTGTCAAAATTCTGGATTCAATGATTTGATATAGGCAATCCACCGAAGCATCGCTATATCTGGAGTCGAGCAACTAGTAATCATGCCAAGCAAAGGCAAACAATCTGTTTCCACAATAACTGAAGCTCCAATAAAATATCCTTTGTCACACTTCAGTGTAGTGACTACTCCCCACAATTCTCTTTTGATCTGTGGGTATCTCCTTTGTCGCTCATTAAGAACTTTAGCTCCAAAGCGGATAGCATACCCATTTCCATCAGCATCATCCTGTCCCATAGCCCAACCTATGCCAATAGGGCTAGTATCAACTGTCAACATGATAGGACGTCCACACTGATAATCCGCCTTGCGTAGAGTAGGAGCTGATTGCAACAGCTTCTTGAGCTTACGCATGGCTTTTGAATGCTTCTCATCCCAATGAAATTTCTGCCCCTTTCGAAGCAGCTGATAGAGAACATTTGCAATATGAGCAAAATGAGGAATCCAAATCATGTAAAATACACAAGCTCCCACAAATTTCCGCACCTCTAAAGTAGTCGAGCAATACTCTGCAATCCTGTTTATGGCATCCACCTTTGCAGGAGAAGGCTTTCTGCCATAATATCCAACCATATGCCCAACTATGATGACTTCATTAACAGCAAAGACAGATTTCAGCCCTAAAAGTGTCAAATTTACCTCCTCCAATCGTGTCAATATTTGCTCACAAGCAATCAAGTGGTCAGCCACAAACTGTCTACATCCACGCAAATCAAGACTTTCATTCTTTTCTTCTTCTGCACAACCCTTAATAGGCACATCATCTAGAAAAGGCATGGTATACTGCGGAATATAGTCTCGAAGAACTCTATGCATAGCATTCATCATATGAGCAACTGAGTTTGTAGCACCTTGAGGCAAGGTACACATCCTCACAAGACCAATAGGTGTCCGCATAGTAGTAATATCCCTGCTTTCCAAGGCAAGCTGAAACTGATCATAACTTGAATACAAGTCACCTAGTGAATAGATGGCTCGTCCTGCAAAAGCCTCAGCAAATTCATCCACAACTGGACCTGTTCCCACATTCCTGATTGTCACTTTGTTCACGGGCTGCATATCCTGAATAAATCTCAAAGTACCATTCTTCTTTGGTACAGTAAACCACCTGTTAGAATAGGGTGCAGAAGAGGGTTCCAAAATCCCCATTTTAATCTTCTCATTCAGCAACTCTATCAGCTTTGGCAAGTGTGCTTTAGGCACAGGTATAGGACGTATATTCCATGGTACATGAGGAACAGTGAAGATGACCATAGGTGCAACCAATTCGGGACTAATGCAGCCAATTTCAAGTGGAAAGAAAGCAAATGCCTTCCCATGACGTCCAAGCATCTCTCTAAAACATTCTTTTTCCACTGGAAGCAAAAAATCCTCATTTCCAATCTTCAATTCTGCAAGAGTTTCAGCTGTAAACTTATGTCCAATATTTGCAGGATCCCTCAACATAGGCTGCTTCATAGCTTTTTCAATCTGCTCATCACTATCAGAAGGAAGCGGGCCTGCAACCGGCTTAACCTTCTTATCAACTGTTTTATATTTTGTGTCAACCTTGGCATCATTCAAGCACTCTTTCCTTTGCTGCAATTTCTGCAAATTTTCAGCATCTTTCAACTCTGTTGGCTGAGAAATTTCAGCCTTTAGCTCTATAGACTGCATGGGTGCAGCCTGAAACTCTGTATGCAGAAATTTTTCTGCATTCAACTCTATTGGCTGAATGAATTCAGCCCTCGGCTCAATGGACTGCATAGACGCATCCTGAAACTCTGTATGCAGAAATTTTTCTGCATTCAACTCTGTTGGCTGAATGGATTCAGCCCTTTGCAATTCTGTTAGCTGATCAAGATCAGCCATAAATTTAGTTTGCTGAGTTTTCTCAGCCTCTAACTCTGTTTGCAGCATAAAACCAGAAATTTCCTGAAACATATCCAAGGTTTGCACAGGTATAATCTTTGAACCCTTGCATACATCAGTTTTCAGCATTGCTCTCATCTCAAACAATGTATCTGCATAAGACATCCCTTCATACAATCCATCCACATGCTCTTCTGCTTGCAAAATACCTGCATTCTTCAACTCTTTCTCCTTACGACCAATGTACTGCCTGGCAGCTCTAGGCAAATCTGAAATTTTCTGATAACTCACTGAACTATCTGAAGTAATCCCAACAAAGTTATTGGAGAAAGACTGGCTGCCAGGAGGCGAGATCTCCTATTTTCTCCGCTCCGTACCACTGGCGTCTCGCAAGACATCGGTACCTAATGAAAATCCAACTCCTTCGCAGGTAGTGGTGCCTGACGCAAGGAGTCCCTGTTTCTCGGATGATTTACCCCAACAGTCATAAACTAAACAGCTCGCATACCATCTTTACTGCGTATCCGCGCATAAGCTGACCCATCATCCATCACTTTTGTTTCCATTCTTGCTTCTGTAATGAAAGGCTGTCCAAGAATAATCGGATAAGAGCATGAATCCTGAACAAAGCAATGATAATCCTCTTCAACATTACCAATAGAAATTCTGATACTCGGACAAGCAGCATACATATCACCAGAAGTATTATTGGCGGCTCTCATGCGCCAGCCATGCTCTGCATCCATAGGCCACTTGCCACTCTCATAAACACCTCGAGCAATAAGATTAATTTCAGAACCATGATCAACTAAAGCAATCAAGGGAATTTGCTTCTCTCCAATCCTTACCACTGTCTCAGGGTTGCTCTAGCCCAATGACTTCGTGAAAAATGGCTACGAGGAATGAGAATAGGGGACTCATCATCTTCATACTGCATAGACTGCACTATTTTCTCCAAGTGCGGATTAACAGAAGCATTCTCAACCATCACTGCATCATCATGCTCTTTCCCAAGAGCTCCATGCCACAATCCCTGTAAAGCAGGTCTGGTGCGCAGATCGGACGCAGGTAGCTCACGTAGTGAATTCCCAAAGGTCCCCAAGAACAAAGCACTCTACTTTTTAGCACAAAAACCAATGTGAAAGCAAGCACGACATGAGACAAGAGACAAATTGGGTTGAATCTCCCCCATGCCTTGTGTGAGCGCTTCACAAAGCATGTATTTAATATATATTTCCAATCTTTTTGCTCAAAAATAGCCCAATTACAAAAATATGACAAGCTTTTAGCTTTTGAGTTTGCTTTCTACCAAAAATAGGAAAATAAAGCTAATGGACGGTGCCCAAAGAGTCTGGCACGCCCAATCTCAATGTCCAAATAAAAATAACATATCCAGGCGCATAAGCGCATACAAAATAATAATAAATAATCGATGTCTCTATAGACATAACAAAATATAGGCGTGGCGCCTATCAAAATATAGTCCAAAGATCGAAAACCCGCTAGACTCCAATGCTTTCCTCCGCCACTGCTGCTATCTCTACACATCAACTGAAGCATTCACAATCGTTAGTAAAATAACACAATTAAACCGACAAAAGTGAATACCTAGCAGTCTTCAGCTACATAAATAAATCAACTGGTTAGAAATAAATCCTAACCTTAATTTATTACGAGTGCGCACTCTAAACTCATAAACGTTTATTAATTTAATATGCATTTTGCGGAATCACCCGCTATGGAATCACCCATGTACACACTAAATTAATGAAACGCCCGAAAAGGACAGGCGTCCCCATCAACTTCTCGGACAAATAATCCTCTTTGCGTATGAGCCCCGGTCATCTAAGTTTACGGAATCCACCGTAAAACCTCACGGAATCCACCGTGGAATATGCCTCCTGGCATCATACCCCCGGGGTGGGATAGCAATTGACCTCAATTGCTATTAGCTCAATGTGGAGCTAACAGAGTGGGGAAAGCATTTAAGTCTCTAGCGTGCATCCATTGTGCTTCTTCTACAGGATGGTTCTTAAATTTCACGAGATATCTAGAGTACCTTCGGCCAGTTCTAGTGGTCATGTAGTCAGTGTCTATGATGGCTTCTGGTTCAAGTATTTCAGTCTCTTCTTCTAGTAAAGGTGGGTTTTCATAGACAGGGTGGATAGGTAATTGTCCTCTAAATGGTCTCAATAAACTAATATGAAATGTATTATGAATTTTCCAATGTGATGGCAGTTCTAACTTGAATGCATTGTCATTAATCTTATGAATGATTCTAAATGGTCCGTAGAATCTAGGGGCTAATTTGACAACTGGATGTCTATCTACACTTTGCAGTCTACGCTTTTCTATTCTAAGCCAAACATAATCATCTACTTTGAAATTCATGGCTTGTCTTTTCTTGTTGGCTTGTTTGGTATATGATTGTTGGGCTTTAGCAATCATATCCTTTACTTCATCAAAAATAGTGTTATGCATAACAGCAATATCATCGGCACTTTGTATTCTATTAGACAAAGATGCAATAGGTGTAGATAATCTATGTCCATAAATAATTTCAAAAGGTGCTTTCTTTGTAGATGTGTGCGGTGTATTATTATATGCAAACTGTAATAAATGTAAATGAGTATCCCATGTTTGAGGTTTAGAGATAGTGTATGCACGTAAAAGATCTAGAATAGTGCTATTTGTGGCTTCTGTTTGTCCATTTGTTTCTGGATGAAATGCAGATGAGAAATCAATCTTTGTGCCTAGATTTGCAAACAGTGTAATCCAGAAATTATTACAAAATCTAGAATCTCTATCTGAAATAATCACTTTCGGCAATCCATGGTTAGTAAAAACAGTTTTCAAAAATAACTGTGCTGCTTGAGATGCTGTTAAAGTTTTCTTACATGCAATGAAATATGCTTGCTTACTAAATCTATCTACAATTGTCCAAATCATGTCATGGTTAGATTTAGTATTTGGTAAGCCAGTAATGAAATCCATAGATATATGTTCCCAAGGTTTAGATGGAATAGATAAAGGCATTAATAATCCATACTGTTTACCATGATGTCTCTTTATTCTTTGACAAATCAGACATTCAGAAACAAAATTAGACACATCTGCATCCATATGCGGCCAATAAAAATCTTCAGTTAACATGCGTAATGTAGAAATGATACCTCTATGACCTTGATATGGGGGACAATGAATTTCATTCAAAACAAATGATCGGAATGGAATAGTAACACACAGTCTCTTTTCAAAGAACATGAATCCATCATTATATGACAATGAATCAACAGGAATGAAATTATTTTGAACTAATTTTTGCCAATCAGAATGAAAAGTAATATCCTGGTGATATGTGTCTTTCATAGTAATCAAAGAATCAAAAGATATGATAGAAATGTTATAAATTGCAGGTCTTCTACTTAATGCATCAGCAACTACATTTTCTTTTCCAGGTTGGTATTGAATGATAGGATGGAAACTTTGAATGAATGAAGCCCATTTGATATGACGGTCAGAAATTTGGGGTTGGCTAAGTAGATGTCTAATGCTTTGCTGATCGGTCTTTATCATGAATTCTGAACCCATTAAATAATGCTTCCATTGTTTCAATGCTTGGACAACTGCTAAGAGTTCCTTGTCATAAGTGGAATATTTAAGCTCAGAGGGTTTCAGCTTAGAACTAGAATATGCTATTGGATGGTTATCTTGCATTAACACAGCTCCTATTCCTGATTCGCTAGCATCGGTCACAACTAAAAAGAATGGTCTGTTAAATTCAGGCAATTGTAGGACAGGGGCATTGGTCAATGCACGTTTAAGTAAATCAAAGGATTTCTGCTGGTTTTCAGTCCATTGATAAACAATGCCTTTCTTAAGAAGTTTGGTCAGTGGTAAAGCAAGTAATGAGAAATTACGTACAAACTTCCTATAGAAACTAGCAAGACCAAGGAATGAGCGTAATTCATGTACATTTTTAGGAATAGGCCAATGCAATATTGCGTCAATTTTCTTAGGATCAACTTTTATTCCTTCTTCTGATACAATATGACCTAGATATTCTATTTCTGTCTTAAAGAATTCACTCTTGTCAGGATTTGCAAACAATTAATTTTCTTTCAGTAATTGAAAAACTAATGATAAATGCTCATAATGCTCTTTTTCACTTTGACTGAACACTAAAATATCATCAAAGAAAACAATCACACAATATTGATATTTTAGAAAAATACGGTTCATCATTCTACTGAAAGTGGCAGGTGCATTAGTTAATCCGAATGGCATAACTAAGAATTCGTAATGGCCAAACTGTGTCCTGAATGCAGTCTTAAATATGTCGGATCTATCTAGCCTCACCTGATGATATCCAGATTTAAGGTCAATTTTACTAAATATAGAAGATCCTTGCAGTTTGTCCATAAGGTCATCAACTCTAGGTATAGGATACCTATTCTTTACAGTGATCTTGTTTAATGCTCGGTAGTCAATACACATCCGATAAGTATTATTCTTTTTCTTGACTAAGAGCACAGGTGCACCGAATGGAGAACTGCTAGGTTGAATTAAACCTCTATTTAGTAATTCTTCTACTTGAGTCTGGATTTCTTTTTGCTCTATTTGATTGTGCCTATATGGGGCTTTGCAAGGTGGTTGTGTGCCAGGTATTAGGTCAATCTTATGGTCTTCTGGACGTGATGGAGGTAAACCTGGTGGTAGGTATTCTGCAAAACAATCCTTAAAATATGCAAGAAATTCCTTATGCCTAGGGTGCATATGAGTTTCTTTTGCGTGCAATTCATTCACCCAAATGAGATATGATTTAGTATTCTTGCGTAGTGCACGTTTTGCTTGGGTATGCGAAAGCAGTGGAAACATATGAGATGCATGCATACCAAATAATGTAATAGATTTTCCTTGAAAATTAATATTCATTGTGTGTGTGGAATAATCTATATTGGGATTATGCTGGTGTCTCCATGGCATTCCTAGAATAATGTCGCTAGACTGTAATGGGACAACTAAGAAATTTCTTCTTTCAATATATGGACCAATTTGAATTTCTAAATTTTGAACTTCTTGTGTGCCATTGTACCTAGTGCCTAAAAATGCAGCTTTTATGCGATAGTGCGTAGGTACTGTATGCAATTTCAATTCCTTTACCAATTTTGCTGAAATAAAGTCATGCGTACTACCGTCATCATGCAATACAGTTCTTTCTTTTCCATGCACCATACATTTCATAGTCAACAATGAATGTAAAGTAGGCATACCTGGTAAAGTGTCGGAAATAGTAGTAGGATCATCTTCTTCTTCAGTGAAGTCCGGCATATCCTCATGCTCGTCTTCGTCCATAGCTCCAAGGTAGTTGATATGTGCTGATGGCTTCTTTGAATGACAATTTGCTGCGAGATGGCCTGGCTGGTGACACTTGTAGCATACGATGGGCTTGGCTTTGGTCACATTATTTGCAATGGCTGGGAGTCTGGGTATATTTGGATTTGCTTGTTGGATAGGCTTAGGATTTGGATTGACAGTGGATGGTAATGCAGGTGGTTTAGGCCAATTCTTGCGGAAAGATGGTGATGAAAAACGACCTGGATTAAACCTTCTGAAATTTGAATTGAATTGTTTAGATCCATAATTACCATTTGCTTGGAATGGCTGTGGTCGTCGATCTCTTCCACGTAACTTATCTTCAGTGTCGTGAGCTAAGGAGATAGCGTCTTCAAGGGTAGCAGGCTTAAACATGTTCACCTCATCGTAGTAATGTCCAAGAAGTCCAGACATGTACTTCCGCTTATGTGTCGTCTCTGGTACGTCTTCAAGCATGCGTAGCTGTAGGAGTGCATTCCAAAAACGCTCTGTATACTGTGGAATAGACTCACGGTCGCGTTGTTGAAGTAAATCCCATTGCTTGATAGCCTTCTCATGAAATTGCGGTGGAAGAAAATTTTGCATGAACTTCTTCTTGAAATCTTCCCATGTAGAAGGACATTCTATGCTCTTGCGGACGACAGTCCACCAAAGTGATGCTCTATCTATCAGATGATTAGTGACACACTTGATTTTATCTTTCTCAGGATAAGTTTCCTCATGGAAATAGTCATCAAACTGGCTAATGAATGATAAAACAGTCTTTCCTTCTCTTATGCCATTGAAAGTGCGAAACTTGAAACTTCGTTTACTTATCTTGGATTCCTTGCGAATGGTTTGTGCTTCAAGAGTGGCGTCGATGGTACGGCGAATCAGATCTTCAGCTTGAGGTTCTTCTTTATCAGTGGACGCTCCTTGTAGCTTTGTCAATTGCGCTTGCAAGGCTTGCCTAGCTCTTCGCTCTTCGTCCAATTGCAACATGATAAGATCCAGCTTTTGCTCCATGGTAGGCTCAGGTAGGTCGTCTTCAGCCATAGGATCATCCATAAGTGGGGTAGTCATCCTGTAAAACTCAACAAACCTTTCTCACTCAAAATCAGTTAGCGGGATGAGCGTAGCTCAAATTTGGGGTTACAAGGCTATGTATTTTTGGGTATTTTCTTCTTCAATTTTCAGAAATTCTGAAATATTTCTGTCTCCGTTTGCTGAAAGTACTTCAACGAAGTTGCAGATAGGTAAAACAGCTTGCTGCGAAGAACTTTCCAGTTCAGAGTTTTTGCAAACGAACAAATCTTCTAGGAGTTTCAAGCGTTAGTCAGTTCTGATTTAGTCTGACTTGCAGAGTTACAGACTTGACAGACTTGCAGGGTTGTGAACTTGCTGAACTTAGCTGACTTGCAGGACTTGCAGTACTTGATTAGTGTCGACTTGCGAAACTTGTCTTCTGGAGTGCGTGACCGAGAGTTTGCAGACTTATCTGCCTTCACTGACTTGCAGAGTATAGAGGTAACTTAAGCTTAATTAGTTAAGCTTAAGCTTAATAAGCTTAAGTAATGGAGAAATAGGCCGCCGTTTTTCAGTCGTGGGGGGGGGGGGGGCGTTTTTGATTCCGCCGAAAATTTCGGGGGTCCTCCTCTTGATCACCACTTGACGATTTGTTGCTAATCAAGCTTCTCTTAAGTTCTTAAGCTTTGTACTTAAGCTTTGTTAATGAAGAAGATAAGAAATTTCTCACTGTTCATCACGACTTGTTCATGGAGTTGAGGGAGTGGTCCTCCGCCGACAGAGAGTGGTCCTTCGCGATCTGAGAGTGGAAACAGGGGTTCTTGATCGCCAGAAGTCTGCCTGTATCGACGGTTCGCGACGAGATTGACTGTAGAGGCCGTTTGTTCCTGGAGCTCCACCTTCGCCCGAGATTGGTAGCGATTGGAAGCCCTTGATCTCTGCTCCGCTCTGATACCACTGGTGCGCAGATCGGACGCAGGTAGCTCACGTAGTGAATTCCCAAAGGTCCCCAAGAACAAAGCACTCTACTTTTTAGCACAAAAACCAATGTGAAAGCAAGCACGACATGAGACAAGAGACAAATTGGGTTGAATCTCCCCCATGCCTTGTGTGAGCGCTTCACAAAGCATGTATTCCAGATCGGACGCAGGTAGCTCACGTAGTGAATTCCCAAAGGTCCCCAAGAACAAAGCACTCTACTTTTTAGCACAAAAACCAATGTGAAAGCAAGCACGACATGAGACAAGAGACAAATTGGGTTGAATCTCCCCCATGCCTTGTGTGAGCGCTTCACAAAGCATGTATTTAATATATATTTCCAATCTTTTTGCTCAAAAATAGCCCAATTACAAAAATATGACAAGCTTTTAGCTTTTGAGTTTGCTTTCTACCAAAAATAGGAAAATAAAGCTAATGGACGGTGCCCAAAGAGTCTGGCACGCCCAATCTCAATGTCCAAATAAAAATAACATATCCAGGCGCATAAGCGCATACAAAATAATAATAAATAATCGATGTCTCTATAGACATAACAAAATATAGGCGTGGCGCCTATCAAAATATAGTCCAAAGATCGAAAACCCGCTAGACTCCAATGCTTTCCTCCGCCACTGCTGCTATCTCTACACATCAACTGAAGCATTCACAATCGTTAGTAAAATAACACAATTAAACCGACAAAAGTGAATACCTAGCAGTCTTCAGCTACATAAATAAATCAACTGGTTAGAAATAAATCCTAACCTTAATTTATTACGAGTGCGCACTCTAAACTCATAAACGTTTATTAATTTAATATGCATTTTGCGGAATCACCCGCTATGGAATCACCCATGTACACACTAAATTAATGAAACGCCCGAAAAGGACAGGCGTCCCCATCAACTTCTCGCACAAAGAATCCTCTTTGCGTATGAGCCCCGGTCATCTAAGTTTACGGAATCCACCGTAAAACCTCACGGAATCCACCGTGGAATATGCCTCCTGGCATCAAGGTCCTTCCATGGCATGTCGTTTCCTCTGCAAAAGATCCTGCATCTGATCCTGTATTTCTCTTCTAGCAATCCCAAGAGCCTCTCCAACAGTAAAAGTGACTTCACTATTCAAAATTCTTTCATGAAAAATCTTACTCATATCCGTTTGCATATCAAGGTCTGACAAGAGCTTGAATCCTGGCTCTTTTCTTGGTTGCTTCTTTTCCTTCTGCTTGTCTCCCATTGGTTGATCGGAACCTGTTTGAGTTGGAGAATTTGGCATAGGTGGAGCTGTAACAGGTGGTGAAACAAAGTCACCCCCTCTAGTCTTTTTGGAGGAGCTAGGACCCTCCTCATCTCTTCTTCTCTTTTCCTCAACCATGGCATCTAAACCCTGCATTTTAGCCATATAAGCAAAAATAGAATACCTGTCAACAGGAGAATCCCATCCTGTTTCTCCTCGGATGCTAGAGCCCACACAAGTCATAGTAGAAGTTTGAACTTTCCCTCTTCTCGCTATCTCCAAGGCAGAAGACCATAAAGCAGAGTCTCCATCAGATTTCTGCTCAAGCTGGACTCCAAAAGCTGAAGCATCTCCTCTAACACTCACATAAGCTGATCGCGCAGCCATATCATCAACAAGCTTCTTCATACCTCCCTTACCAAAGTTCGTATCAAGAGGTGTGCCAGTCTCTGTCAGCCATATCTTCCCATCTTGTCCCCAGAACACTACATTCTTCTTTCGTGCTTCCTGAAAAGCATCACAATCTCTGCAGTGTTGGTGCTCTGTACTATCACACCAAATACATCGTCGCCCTTTCCTTTGACCAGCTGGAAACGCAGTCACTGGAGCAGGTGCTACAGCAGGTACTGACATAAGTTGCTCCTTTAACTTACCAACTTCAGCTTTGACTGCTTCAATCGTCAAATCCGCCAAGCCTTTAATAACATCATCTACAGATAAGGGCACTGGAGCAGCAGGTACTGGTGGATTCACAACAGGAGGAGTAGGCTTAGGCAAAGAAGCTGCAGCAGGGGTAGAAGAAGAAGTCTCCAAGGATTTTTCAGGAACTAATCCTGTATTACGATGCAATCTGACTCTCCTGCGCTGCTTCTTGACAAGAGCATTCACAGCATCAATGGCATGTCTCCACTCAGTCTTTAAACCTGAATCAGTAGCTTGATCTTCCAAAAGATCATCCAACTTTTCCTGCAAATCAGCATCTGCAGCTTGCAAAAATAACTCCACTTTATGCATCTCCAAAGCTTGCTGTTCAGTCCCATCCAACTGATCATAACGGCTTTCAAACTCTCGCAGAAGAGCGGTAACAGAAAGTCCCTTATTAGGCATAGAAACCCATGCTAAAAAATTCTTGCGATTCATAAGACCTGTATCCTCCAGGAAATATTCATCTTTTAATGCCTTTTTAAATTCAGCCCAACCTGCATGTGCCTCTTGAATTTCTGCAATTCGACCTTCAAGAGCGCGCACCACGATCCGCAAAAAGTAGCGGCTCCAAACATCTTGAGAAACCCCAAAAAACTTCATCTTTTCTTCATACAAATGCAGGTAAGTTGACACTTGCTGGCCATTAAACTGCTTCATCTCCTGTTGGACAGCTTTCAAGGCATCCATAGCATCACTGTCTCGTTTTGCATGAACTTGCTGCTGCATATACATGGTAAATGACTGAAACAGGTTCTTCATGACATTATCATCTGTCATCTCTTCTTGCGTGTCTCCCATCTTGCTGATGACGCAGCACTTTCACGTCGGGTTCACCAGAAATGTCAAAGAGATCGTGCAAGAGCTGCAGAACACGGGGTTCAAGGTACAGCAATGGAAGAGGCTAACAAGAAGAACTCAAATTTTTGATGCCAAAGTTCACTATATTCCTTCTCAAGTGAGTTACAAGAGGTTCATGTTTAGAATAATCTGAAGTAACTCATAAACTGTTTACATTCAGGTTTTTGAAGACAGTTATGTCTTTAGCATATAGGCTTGCATTCAGAATTCAGCAAGTCTGTGTGGAGGAAGGATTCAGTTGTCTTTGTAATGTCAAAACTTAGAATCATCAGAACAAACAGCTTTGAGTTTGTCATCTTTCTCATCCTGTTTTTATCATTGGCATAAGACCAATTTTTCTTGTTCGAAGGAAACATCCTGGTACAACAGGTTTTTTTTTTGCATAAGGACCAGCACATTCATGGAATCATTATCCTCACAAAAAGTTCAGTGAGTAAAGCCATAGTTTTGAGGGATCACCACTGATGAATACACCATTCAATCAACCTTGATGTTTGTTGTCTACAGCTACAGTAGCCCTCCAGGCATACAAAGAACAGAAAATGTAGCCTTCGCATCATAGCCAGTGCCGCTGCATATACAGAACCACCACACAGCAATTCACAAAAGCAAAATACTTCAGCCTCTTCTACCTCCAATGGAATAATCATACACGCCAACCACTGGATTCTACTCTTGGGCAGTCCATATCAAGATCAAGTAGTAGTACCATCTCTGAAAGCTCTTTTGTTACAATACACACTCACTACTACCTCCTTTCTGTAGACACTGAAATCTGCTCTTGTAACAAGGCTACAAATTTACTTTAATTGTAGGTACACATTCACTCATCTGTCTGCTCCAAGGGTGTCAAGCTCTGATATTGCTTCATCAAAGGCCTGCTTTGCCATTGTACAAGTCCGATCTGGAGAGTTAAGAATCTCATAATAGAAAGCTGAATAATTCAGAGCAAGCCCAAGACGGATCGGATGAGTAGGTGCTAGCTCTGCTGTTGCAAGTTCCTGAGCAGTTTTGTAGGCAAGTAAGGTATTTTCTGTCGTTTCCTTACGTTCAGCATCCGTCTTGAACTCAGCAAGGTAACGATGTTAGTCTCCCTTCATCTTCAGATAAAATACCTTCGATTCGGCAGCGCTTGCAATAGGAATTAGGAGATTATCCAAGAGCTCCAGGATGTTGCTGCAGATTTTGCTCAGTTCGGCCAGAAATGTCAAAGAGGTGGAGCTTATGTCCTTCAAATAGAATCCACGAATCAAATGCGAGGAAGCTGCTGCAGCGACTCTGCCACCAGCCGTGCTGCAAAGGCCACACACTGAACAGTAGAAAAAAAAATTGAAATGTGGTATCAACAGTCAAGTAAACAGGATCTGTAGCTTCTCTTGCATGCTCTTCGGTCAAAGCCCTCCATCTAACCTCACGCTTTCTACCAAACCAATTAGCTGATTCTGTAACAGTCCAGTAGCTCTGTGCTTCACTTCGAGGTCCTGCATCCTTCCTGGTCTCACCTTCACTAAACAAGAGAAGTGCATTCTCATCCAAAGCAGCTGATTCAACCCCTGCCTTGATGCGCTGTCCAAAGGTAGCCGCTTGATAGCAATATCATTGTCGACTTCCTTCCCTCTCGTTCAATGCCTTTGTTGCAGTCATCGCTGATGCTCTTCGAGAATTAGCTTCGTCGTCCCGAGCTCACCGAAGTCCCTCTTCAGCTGTCTCATCATGCTTTCTTCACCTTCGTATCCTGCGTCATCTCATCCTTCACCTTCACTCGACTTCTGCAGGTTTGTCAATCTTCGTCACAACTTCCTAGTTCACACCGTCTTCTTGCCTTCTTCTGATTATCGTCAATGCTTCAACGCAGCCTTCATTCCCTCTGTGTCTTCTTCTTCTGTGTGAATTCTTCTGATGATGTTTGAAGGCAGAGAGTGATTTCTTTTGATCAAACGATCCATCTCTTCATGAAAACAGAAACAAGAAATCAATAAAAAACTCTTTCTTCCGTCGCTCTGAGTGTTATTGTCCCGCTTCCTCTGCCTCCATCCTGCCCAAGGCTTCCACACCCGATTCTAGATTTAGAGCTCTCTTCCCCCCCACAGCCCGCCATATTCGCCTTTTCAAAAATATCCCCCTTCTTTTTCCCATAATAGGCAAAAAGGCCCAACAAATTTAGTTGTTCCTATTAGCAAGGTGATCCACGTAATTCTCATCATTCATGTCATGGTCATTTGGGAATGTAAGATTTGCTTAAGTTCCAAAAATCCTTAGATAAACTACACAATTTTACCATCATCTCCATCTTCAATATCAACTTCGATGTTCCCATGTTTTTGCGGGTCTCCATCACCAAAGCACATCTTGTTTGTTTTGGGGATTTGAAGTTTGTCCAGCGCTTTACTTAAAATTCATCATTGAAATTGACAGCTTAATAATATTCTTTGGCATCAGTTTTGCATATTTTTATTGAAACACACGCAATAAGATAACACAGATGCACAACAAAAATGGAGGTGTTCACGACTCGAATGCGCAGCAACACGACACCGTGAGGGTGTTTGTGTGTCATGAGCATGAGGTCCGGCTAGTGCTATAGCCAGTGCCGGCACATTTTAGGTCCCATCAAGACCTTTTTGCCTTTATGCAACTATAGGTTCTACAGTGATCTTTATTTTCCTTGCCCTATACTATAATGATTGACATTCAGAGCTAATTCTTATAAACCCTACGTTGATGCATTGGATTCAAGCCTTAGTATTTTAATGAAGATGCATCTTTTCCCAATTTCAAACTTTGATAAAAGAACTCTATGCATGGATGCATCATTCTTTCATGATCGGATGCCAATGCATACATCATTGATTTAATCCTTCTTTTATCACTTATCGCAACCTAAAATGTGACTATCATTGCATGCGAATTGCATAATATATGTTTTATTGTCAAAGTTCATAAATATTTTCCTTTCATTGCAACTATTTAGGCATCATCTAGTGGCCGTCTATGATTCTCTTATACACGAGTCACCACCAGGAATTTATTATGTAAGTGCATTATGTATTATATGCCCTATCCTTTGCATGATGCAACAAGGACACCTTTGCACAAATTCATCTTTTAACTTATGCATCATACGTTCAAAAATGTGATTACCCTTGGCCATGGAAGTGCAAGCAAATGCAAGTACTCGTCATGCAACTACACTTTGTAAATCAAGCGAGTATATAAATTTTTCAATGCATTTAAGTTTCCTATGTGAATTAAAATATGCTTTATGCATTTCCATACGGGGATATTTTTCGAAACCTGGGCATTCAATATCGGGGCATTGTCCACTCTCGTACTTTGGGTGGAAGCTCCCACATGTGCTCCTCTCGACTTTTGCTTAGGAGCCATCGATGAAGTATATTCTAACTCAGTGAACTCTCCCTCAGCTCCCTTACGGGTTTGGAAGTTACTACTGCCCGAGATCTTCTTTTCAGCGCAGGAATCGGCCTTGCAGGACACGATCAAAAAAAAAAAGGGAGGCACGGGTGAACTTGGCCTAGAGAAGCTTCAATAGAAGCTTCTCAAGCTTCTGGAATGGACAAAGGTGATGTGTGAGAAGATGATTGGAGAGATGATGGTGAGGATGAAAGGGGTAGTGATGGTGAGGATGAATGATGATGGCGAAAGCAGCAGCCTGGCACTGCGGACAGCTTGGTGGTGGCAGCAGACTGACGGCGGCAGCTCCTCACGACGGCGGGCATCACACAATGCCCTCCCAAGCTTGGGAGGGGGGTATATATGGGGTGAAGGTGGGGGGGCTGGCCACACAAGTGGCAGTTTGCATGCCCTCCTCCCCATGCCCCTCCACAACTCCTACACATACTCGCTCTCCCCGCCATGCAATGGGTGAAGGGGAGGGAGTTTGTAAAAAAATTTGCAAATAATTCATTATCCTTTTTCCCTTGAAGGGGAGTTCCCATGGTGGACTACGGTTTTGAGCCACGGTTTCTTATGCATAACGCGGGGCTAGTTTTTTTTTAGTGCACGAGGATGGAGCACTTAGCCCAAAGTTTTTCTATTGCGGGAGATTACTTTGAATCACTTTTGCGCGGGATCTAGGTCCTTTAATATTTTGTTGTAGAAATATTACAAGTTGGTATTGTGGCATGTTATATGGCTACACTTGGTAAGAGGCATTGGGATGCCGTGAAGGGTATCATGACGTACCTAAAGGGAATTGCTGATATGTGCATATATTATGGTAGCTAGGATATAGGAGTCATGGGATACACTAACTCTGACTATGTAAGATATGTAGATAGTAGGAAGTCCACTTCTGGCTATGTGTTCACTTTTCCTGGAGGTGTTGTTTCATGGATGCCCAAGGTGTAGAAATGCATGGCCCTTTCTACTATAGAGGTGGAGTATGTTGTAGCCACCACTAAGTCTATTTGGTTGGGTCATTTGGTTGCTGACCTTGGTATTGTAGATGCTATCCCTACACTGCATTTGGATTCTATGAGTGTTATCTAGTTGGCCAAGAATTCGGTCTTCTATGTGAAGATGAAACACATTGAGGTGAGGTATCACTTCATTCATGAGGTCATTGAGGATAGGTATATTGACCTTATCAAGATCTCAACTGACCATAATCCTGTAGACTTGCTCACAAAAATCCTCTCTACCTATAGAGCACTTTGCCTTCCTTAGGAGATTGATGGGCGTTGGATAAGATGACATCTTTCCTCGTCCTATTGTATCTATGTATATGTTGTACTACCTTTTTCTTTTTCTTTTCACTCCTCACTAAGGAAGATTTGCCTTTGAGTGGGAGGTTATTGGGGGTAAAGGTGCCTCTACCTAGATGCATGTGTGTTACTACATTGATAACAGTTACTGCGTGTGCACACTGCAGGTGGTGGGTGCCCATCACTGTCACTTCATTCTTTATTCTTTCAGTGACATTTGAATAAAGGGAAGGCCTGATCACACATTGTGATTGTTGGAGTTCTCACATTGTGTGTCTCTCTCTCTTGCTCTTGCTCCTTTCACCATAGCTCTTGCTCTTGCTCATGCTTTTGCTTCAGGGCTCACCTCCCTTTACCCATCACTGTCACTTCATTCTTTATAATTTCATTGACATTTGAATAACTATGACACATTTGTGATTCAGGGAGTTCCCACATCTTGTGTCTCTTGCTCTTGCTCTCTTGCTCCTTCCATCATAGCTATTGCTTTTGCTCACATGCTTCCACTTAGGGTTTCTCCTTTCAATTGGTATCAGAGCCATTACACTTACAAGCTTCCTGGACATTCTTCTTAGCTCGTAAAATGAATATCTATAGCAGTTCACTCATGGTAGCCATGGCTTCTTCACCTTGAGGTATGCATTGAGTTCTATCTTCTACCCGACTTTTTTTTGCCTATTGGGGCTTGTTCTAGGGGTGTAAAAGACATTTCTCATCAGTGTTTAAGCCTCCGTATTGAGTAGTAGGACTAGCAGGTATAGGGCAGCCAGCTCAGTGTGATTTGTGCATGGTTTCCTAGCTCCCTTCCCTAACTTGTAGCATTCACTTTCAGCTCTTGGACACTCATTGGACACTTGGCACTCATCTTTGTCACTCTTTGCATTGATATTTGAACTTCTCAAATTCAGTTTGTGGCTGCATACTCAGGACAGAGTCTATTGTCACAAAATAGGGATAGCCACTCAATCACTTTGATAGCCTCACTTACGATCATTTACTCATGTTATGATGCTAGGATCATTGGAGAATGCTTTCCCAATGTCATATGATGTTTTTAGAGTTGATCTTGAGCTTTGTTTGGGTTGTATAAGGTCATCCATTATTGGTTATTGTAGATAGTTTGTTGTAATACCTCTAGGATCTCCTGTTTCTTAGAGTTTTAGATCTCTAATGGTGCTTCTATTCTCATGTATTGATGTTGGATCATTGGGGATGTTACATCGATGTCTTGGAATGGTTTTTCTAATTTTAGTTGACATAGCTCAAGTTATGTAGAGAGATTCACTACTAGTCATACTTAGGACAACCTATCACTCATTCTATCATGCTTTAGTGATGCTTTGGCACATGATTATGATGCCCAATTACTAGCACATTGTATAAGAATGCTTTTGAGCTTGGATTGAGCTTGCATTAGCTCATTTTTTACTATCATATCACTATTGGTTTACTATGGACAACAAGATTTTATAAGAGAGTTTATGTTTAAGGCTCTTTGATACTTTACAGGATACTTACTGGATGTACTGCTACTTCAGTTGTTATGTATACTTTTCGATATGTTATGGCATGATTTGAACTATGATTTAAGCTTTTTTGCATTGACCTTTTCTGTGGTTACATGCCATTGGATACTCCCTTTGGATGCCACAATAAGAGCTTGAAGAAGATATTGGGTCTTATGCTCCTGGATATATGTCACATGTACATTGGATGATTGAATGTTACATCTTTGATGTATTGAACTTCTTTTGTTCATATGGAATTCACTCTTCATTCTAGTGGGATGTTTCCTAACATTTTGGATGTTACATAGAGCTTTGGACATTCTCAATTGAGCTTGAGCTTAATGTCACCAAGACCGTGGGACAGTTGCTTCATGTACATGCTCTCTTGATATGTATTGGATACAGTTACCCTATATTGGGCTAATTGCTAATTTTATCAATTACTTTGGAACTAGCACTTATTTCTATTAGTGTATTATTAGTGATGTTTATATGATTTTGGGTTATGTATTGAGATTTTCTCAGTGGATTATTCCTTTGGTAGTTCTCTTCTTCTACCCTGAGATCTACTATGTGCATGATGTCTATATCTACCGCATGCATGGTTACTAACACACCAAAGTTGTGAAAGCCTTCAGTGCTAGTTGTTCTTGGTTCTTTCTTTTTCTTTCTTGGTTGATCACAGTTGGTTGTTGGCATATTGTTGCAGTTTATTACAACAGCATGTTATTTTAGTATTATGTATTCTATTTGAGGGTAATCACTTCCATTTGACAATTACTTGAAGTTTGTGGGGGACATCTCACCATTTTGGTAGTTTCTCTTGCTTAGCCCTTGATTTGGCTATGATTTTAGAGATGTCATTTAAAATAGCCTATTTGTCTTTGACAATGCTTTCATTTACTACATTATGGCTAGTGGGTCAAATGACAATGTTATCTTCAATATTGAGAAGTTGGATGGTACCAACTACAGCTATTGAAAGGCATAAATTTGGCAAGTTCTAGTGTAGAAATTGTAGATTAAACCATTGAGACATGAGGGCATGAATGCATTGATGTAGAGGATTGGGTTGAGTTGGATGAGTTATGTAAATCCACGATCATTTTGTTACTCTCTAAGCAAGTTTTCTATAATATTGTATTTGATGGATAGAACACATGGCAATTATGGGATAAGATTCGCAATATCTATAACAAGTAGAGGCCTACCTCTCTCAGATGTATTGGCTAAAGCAACTCATGGACCTTTGTATGAAGGAGGGGACTTCCATGTCCCCACACTTAAACAAGTTTCATTCTATTTTCCAACACTTTTATTTGTAGGCAATTGACTTTAAGGATAATCTTCATCAGTTGTTCTTGTTAGTTACATTGCTTGAGACATAGGACACATTGAGTACTGTTATGTGTGCAAATATGCATGTTGCTGCTCTGATGGGATGAAATTGTAGGGTGTAGAGAGTGCACTCTTAAATGAAGAGGTTAACAGAAAGAGTATAGATACTTCCCACACCTCTTATGCTTTGATAGTTAGAGGCAATAATGGTAGAAGCAGTAATGATCGTCGTGAGAGAGACTCTTAGAAGTCTTGTTATCAATGACGTGGATAGTTTCATAATAAGTCCTGTGGCCATAAGTTTGCATTGAATTGTCTCTATTGTGGAAATTAGGGTCATATTCGACCATAGTGTCATAAAATGCGCGATGATGACAAGTGCAAGGAAAAGGAAAGTGTAGGAAAAGAATGATGATTGCAGCATTGTCGCTAGCAAGTCTTATGTCAAGATTGAAGAGATTAATGCCATGTATACTTTCTGATGATGACTACATACTTGTAGCTTCTTCTCTTGATGTTTTGTAGTTAAGTGATGCATCATCAATCTATTCTTAGTGTTGACTGATTGATTCAAGGGCTTCATTTCATGTCACTCCTCATCTAGAGTAGTTCCACTCCTACTGCAGCATGATTGGATTTGTTAGATTGGATTGGCATTAGATATTGTTAGTATTGGAGATGTTGCTTCAGCTAATATGTTTACTTTGCATGATAGGCTTTGTCAGATTGCATTGGCATTAGATATTGTTTGTATCAAAGATGTCCAACTGTAGTTTGCTTTAGGAAGTATGTTTACTTTGCATTGGCATTAGATATTGTTGGTATCAAAGATGTCCAACTGTAGTTTGCTTCAGGAAGTATGTTTACTTTGCATGATATACGCCATGTTCGGGCTTTGACTAAAAGCCTACTTTTAGCTAGAGAATTGGATAATGTAGGTTTTGTTGTATCTTTTGGTGATTTCTCATGGAAGATTACCCATGGGAATCTTGTCTTGGCATGAGGTGCGAAGTTTGGCACTCTTTATCCCTTACTTGTATCTGGGTCTATCGACTATGTATTAGTAGTGGGGATGCACATACCACATATATCATTATGGCATTGTTGCATTGGGCACATGTCATTAAAGGGAATGAAAATACTTATCCAATTTTGCACTGTCTTTTGTCCGTTGACTATAAATATTTTGATTCTTGTGATAATTGTCTTTATACTTATAGTTCACATAAGGAGTCTAGTATTACATGTATGGGTGAGCCTCTAGATCTTGGTCATTCTGATGTTTGTGGACCTACGTCCTACAAGTTATTAGGTGGCACAAAGCATTTCATTACTTGCATTGATGATTACTCACATAAGATCTGGGCATACCCCATGAATGAAAAGTCAAAAGTCTTGGCTACATTTTAGTATTGGCTGGGTTTTGTTGAGAACCAATCTAGGTATAGGTTGAAATCCCTACAATTTGGCAATGAGGGGAGTATGTATCTAAATCCTTTGAGCAACTTTATGATGAGAGGGGTATTAATCATAAGTTGACCACCTCGTACACCCCACCCTAGAATGGTATGGCTGAGCACAAAAATAGGACAATTCAGGAGCAAGTTTGTAGTATGCTTAACTAGGCAAGCTTATCATAGCACTTTTGGGTTGAGGCAATTACTATTGCCATCATTTGATTAATCGATTCCCATGCACTGTTCTTCACTATTATATTTCTTAGGAGGTATGGTTTGGAAAACCTCCATCATATGCTCATTTTTATGACTTTGGTTGTAAGGCTTTCTGCCACATTCCCAAGGACAAGTAGAATAAAATAGATCATATGTTGAGATATCGAGCTCCACTCGTGATATGCCAGGGTGACCGTTGTGCATTTATGTCACCGACTTGTCAGTTGCAGATGCAGTTGGTACACCGCCCATGAATAATAGCTAGATGACAACTATCCTTATCTACTCTAGTTCGTGGCTCAATTAGTATGCCACCTTAGTTAGTTGTCTTTGGTTTGAGACCCATGTATAGGGTTCTTCTATTTCCTTGTATGAGAGTTCTTTTGGCTTACACAACTAAGAAGAGGAAAATTATTTTCAGCCTCCACCTTTGTGTGTATTCCGCATTGTGCAAGAAAGAAAGCTACAAGTGAGACTCCTTCCTTCTCTCCCACAATCTTGACATGGTATCAGAGCCTTGTTCGTGGTAAGGAGCTCAAGAAAGCAAGCCAAGCTCGCGGTGTTCTAGTAAGAGGAGCAGTGTTGCTTTCATTTTCTGTTTTGGGAGCAGATCTGTGCAGGCAGCACAGCTGGAAATTGCAAGAGTGCATTGTCTCAGTTTGAGATGCCCTTCACGGTGAAGCAAGAGGGCAGTATATGTTGTGGCAAAGGGCTTCAGACCTTTGCGACCCTGTTTTTTTGATTTGAGGCCATTTCGGGGCCTGTTTTGGAGGCGGAAGTTTTCTGCATGCACTTAGGAAAAGGCCCAGTTTTATGTTGTGCAGTCACTGTTCTACAGGTCAGTGAAAAGTTAATGTAGAAAGTGCATCGTATGCTTGTGCGCAGAGACATTGGGAGTTACAGAATTATCCATGTTGCCTGTTGATGCGAAATCGTCACTAGGAAGTGACTATGTGGTCAAATACCACTTTCGTCAGTTTTGCAGATTTGCCTTTGTGAGGCTGAAGCTGTCTTCTTTGCAGTGACAGAATTTTTTGCAGTGTTCTGTAATGGCGTCTGATTCTCTCTCACAGATTGTCACTAAAAAGATTGACAAGAACAACTTCCAAGAATGGAAGTTTAGAATGACGAATTTCCTTATGGGAAAAGGATATTGGGAATTTGTTGCAGGAAATGAAGAAGAACCAGTTCTTCCTGATGTTCCCAATCAACAGCAAATGCAGGCATTTAAAGCATGGCATGAGAGAGCCAGGAAAGTTATGTACTGGCTGTCTATCAGCATTTCAGACTCTATGATTGTCCATATTCAAGATGCAAGTACGCCAAAGGAGGCATTGGATACTTTGTCAAAAATGTATAGCACAAATACGCAAGCCAGGAAAATGCAGCTCAAGCAAGAGTTGCACAATGTGCAAAGAGAAAGTATGAGCATCAATGACTACCACATGAAGGTGAAGAAGATTGCAGATGCACTTGCTTCCATTGGGTCGCCAGTGGAAGATGATGATTTAGTCTCAGTGACCTTGAATGGTCTAGGAAAGGATTATGCACAATTCCGAACATCCATTTCCGTCCGTGAAAGATTTCCTGATTTTGAGGAGTTGATTGCTCTTCTAATTTCTGAGGAGCAGAGAAATGGTGGTGCATCTTCTTCAGGAGGAACTTCAAAAGAAGCTGTCTTCTACTCAAATGCTGGAAGAGGTAGAGGCAGAGGTAGAGGAGGCCGATTTGGAGGTCGTGGTAGAAATCAGAATATGCAGCAAACTCAAGAAAACCAGTCCTATGGAGGAGGACGTGGTAACTCTAGAAGCAGGGGGAGCCAAAGAGGTTGTGGTGGATGGCAAAGAGGCCAAAATGCAAACAGTAATGTTGAATGCTACTACTGTGGTAAAATGGGTCATATGGCTAAAGACTGCTATAAAAAGCAGAATGACATCATGAATGGAAAACTGCAACAAGGGAATTATGCATCTTCTAGTAGACAAGGTGATGACAGAAATGAGCATTTGTTTATGGTGTAGCACATGAACAATTCTGTGACAAGTACAGAAGAAAGCAATGATGTATGGTATGTTGACTCAGGTGCATCAAACCACATGACAGGTCATGCAGAATGGATGGAGGATGCAAGAAAAATGAAAAAACCAGGATTTGTGGAGACTGGTGATGATACTGCACATCCTATTGTGCAGATTGGAAAAATTCCTTTGTCTATGCAGGATGGGAAAAAGAAATACCTGTCCGATGTATTTCATGTCCCGAATATCACCGAGAATCTGGTTTCTGTTGGTCAAATGGTTGAGCAGGGCTTGCAGGTCAGATTTAATCCTCATGGATGCTTTGTTGAGGATATGAAAAATAAAGGTCTCTTGATAGCAAAAGGAAAGAAGAAGGGCAGAATATTTACGTTGGATGCAGACATGTCTGAATTGAGTGCAGCAATGTTTGCACATGGGACCGGTGTAGTTGCAAATATTGATATCTAGCATAAACGCATTGGTCATGTTAATATACAACGACTTAAATCAATGCAGGCCCAAAATATTGTTGCAGGATTGCCTAAATTCAAGGTTGCAGAAATGCATAAGGTATGTGAAGCCTGCCAATTTGGAAAACAGGCAAGGAAACCATTTCCTAGACATGTTCAAGAGAGTGAGAAGCCATTGGAATTAATCCACTCTAATGTGTGGACTAGTAAAGCTGCATCTCTTGGAGGCTGTCATTATTTTGTCACTTTTATTGATGACTATAGCAGAAAGATTTGGGTGTATTTTATGAAAAAGAAAAGTGAAGTTTTTGGGTATTTCAAAACTCTTAAAGCTATGGTTGAAAAAGTAATAGGCCTGCAAATAAAATGCCTAAGGTCAGATGGAGGGGGAGAGTACCTCTCAAATGAGTTTGCAAGGTTCTTGCAGGAGCATGGCATAAAGCAGCAATATTCATGTAGTCATACCCCACAACAAAATGGAATTGTAGAAAGAAAAAACATGCATATTGGAGAGGTATCTCGTGCCATGCTCAATGAAAAAGACCTGCCAGATTTTTATTGGGCTGAGGCAGTTGCTACAGCAGTCTACATAATGAACAGGACTCCCACTGCAGCAATACATGGGATGACTCCAGAGGAGAGGTATACTGGTAGGAAACCAGATATTTCTCATTTGAAAATTTTTGGTTGCATTGCCTATGTACATGTGCCAGATGAATTGAGATCCAAGTTGGATCCAAAAGCTGAGAAGTGCATCTTTATTGGTTACTCTCTGCAGCAAAAAGGGTATAGATGCTATAACCCTTCTACTCGTAAGTTTACAGTGAGTAGAGATGTTGTTTTTTATGAGATGAGTAGTTGGTATAAACCAGTAAATGTGATTGATGATGTAGATGCACAAAATGGTAATGCTGCACAGAATTCACAGCAGCAGCTACAAAATATTAGTGGACCTGGAGCGTCCTCTAGCAGTGGTTCACATTCTTCACCATGGACAGGCAGATTGAGATCAGGAGAATCTTCTCAAAGCAATGCAAATAGTGGTATGCAGGTATCACGAAAAGGAAAAGAGAAGGTTGATCAGCCCATGTTTGATGTGAATGCAGGTCACTCTTATGTGGATGGTGAATCCAGTGGCTCAGAACAGAGCATTGATGATGAGTTGGGTATTCCTTTTATTGTTACACCTAGAGTAAGGAAGACCAGGGATGTTTTGAGAGCACCTGGAAGTGAACCTATTTGCGCAGGTCTACGAGAGCTAGGTATCATGTGGATAGGCTGAAATATGATGGATTTACAGCCATTCACTATGCATATATGGTCAAAGTGATACAGGAACCAGAACCCACTTCTTTTGAGCAAGCCATGGGAAAAGAAAAATGGGAGAAAGCCATGGATGAAGAAATGGATGCCTTGGAAGCAAATGCTAAATGGGAATTGGTACCTTTGCCTAAAGGTAAGAATGCAATTGGCTGTAAGTGGGTTTATAAGGTGAAGCACAATGCAGATGGTTCTCTGAACAGATACAAGGCAAGATTAGTAGTCAAGGGGTATGCACAAACATATGGCATTGACTATGAAGAAACATTCAGTCCGATTGCAAGGATGACAACCGTAAGAGCAGTCATGGCTATGGCTGCATCAAAGGGATGGTCTTTACATCAGATGGATGTAAAGAATGCCTTCTTGCATGGTGATTTGCAAGAAGAGGTATATATGGAGCAGCCACCAGGTTATGTGCATGCTGTTCATCCTAAGTTTGTTTGGAGGTTGAAGAAAGCCTTGTATGGCTTGAAGCAAGCACCTAGAGCATGGTTTGACAAGATAGGACAGTATCTTGTCACTATTGGCTTTCAGATTTCCAAGGCAGATTTCTCACTTTATGTGAGAAAAACAGAGAAAGGTATTATGCTACTTGTCATTTATGTTGATGATTTGATTATGACAGGTGACAGTGATGAAGATATCCTTCATGTGAAAATGTTATTGAAGCAGAAGTTTGAGATGAAGGATTTGGGAGAGCTATGTTATTTCTTGAGGATTGAGGTGATTAGATCACCAAGTGGGATACAGCTCTTGCAGAGGCAGTATGGATTGGACATGCTGTCCAAATATGGGATGACAGGCTGTAAGCCTATTTCAGTTCCTTTGGAGCAGAATGTGAGGCTGAGCACAGATGCAGGTGAGCTTCTGGAAGACCCTACTATGTACAGACGCATAGTAGGAAGTTTGATTTATATGACTATTACCAGGCCAAATTTGAGCTATGTTGTTGGATTGGTAAGTCAGTTTATGCAGGCTCCAAGGAAACCGCATTTGGATGCGGCTAGACGCATACTCAGGTATGTGAAGTCCACATTGCAGTATGGACTATTTTATGAGACTGAGGTTCAGATACACTTGCAGGATACACTGATGCTGATTGGGCTGGTAGCATTTCTGATAGACGATCTACCAGTGGATATGTGTTCTCTTTTGGGAGTGCTGCAGTCACTTGGAGCAGCAAGAAACAGGCTATAGTTGCCTTGTCCAGCATAGAGGCTGAGTACAGGGGTGCAGCAATGGCTGCATGTGAGGTAGCTTGGTTGCATAAGCTACTTTATGATATGCATCAGCCTACAGATGGGCCAGTTGTCATTTATTGTGACAACATGAGTAGTATACACTTGGCAAATAACCCAGTCTATCATGCTAGAACAAAGCACATTGAGGTGCATTATCACTATGTGCAGGAGAGGGTTTTACTAGGTCTTATTGATCTAGCTTATGTCAGCACAGAGGATCAGGTAGCTGACATATTTACGAAGGCATTGGGCGCAGAGAAGCTGCGTAAGTTCAAAGACTTGCGGGGGAGTGTTGAGATATCGAGCTCCACTCGTGATATACCAAGGTGACTGTTGTGCATTTATGTCACCGACTTGTCAGTTGCAGATGCGGTTGGTACACCACCCATGAATAATAGCTAGATGACAGCTATCCTTATCTACTCTAGTTCGTGGCTCAGTTAGTATGCCACCTTAGTTAGTTGTCTTTGGTTTGAGACCCATATATAGGGTTCTTCTATTTCCTTGTATGAGAGTTCTTTTGGCTTACACAACTAAGAAGAGGAAAACTGTTTTCAGCCTCCACTTGTGTGTGTATTTCCCCATTGTGCAAGCAAGAAAGCTACAAGTGAGACTCCTTCCTTCTCTCCCACAATCCTGACATCGTAAGGCCGTGAAATGCATCTTTCTTGGTTATGGGGATGCAGATGAGACATCGGGCTATCACCTATGGGATCTATAGGCTTGGAAGGTCATTTGTTGCCGTGGTGTTGTTTTCCATGAAGAGAAAACGCATAAGTAGCTTGATTAGGTCATTGAGGTGCACATGGTGATATTTTAGGAGGAGCCTCTTGTTATTGTATAGCGAGATAGACAACTATAGGCCCCATAGCCTATTTTGCAAGGTAGAAAAATCATATGTGGGAATTGGTTCTTTTACCCAGTGGAAAGTGTGCTTTTCCATGCAAGTGGATGCACAAGTTGAAAAGTACTCTCGGACATCCCAAGAAAATCGATAAAGCCAAATTGGTTATTAAGGGTTTTAAGCAAGAGCATGGTGTTGAATTTGATGAAGTCTTCTCCCCACTACAGCCAAGATGACTACTCTATGCTTGGTATTGGATTTGTTTTGCAGAGCTAGATCTAGATCTCTATTAGATGGATGTCAAGGTGACATTTTTACATGGGGACTTGCATTGATGAGATTTATATGCGGCAACCTAAGGGCTTTGAGGAATAAGGCAGGGAACACCTAGTGTGCAAGTTGAGAAGAGCCTTTATGGCCTTAAGTAGGCACCTAGGGAATGGTACCACAAGCTCAATGCTTTTATGCATTCATAGAGATACACTCATAGTGATATGGATCTATGTTTATATAGGAAGAAGACACGTGATGGTAACCTTATGATTTTGGTACTCTATCTGGATGATATATTGATTGTTGGGAGTGCTCATCATGAGCTAGATGGCTTGAAAGATAAACTTAAGAAAAGCTTTGAGATGAAGGATACGGGACATACCTCACATATTCTTGGCATGTGCATCACATATGATCATTTAAGGGTATCCTTTATTTGTCATAGGAGTACATCTAGAAGGTTTTTGAGCGATTTCATATATACAAGATGTTAAGTCTATTGGTTAGTTAGACCAATTTTTTGTAGTTTGATGAGTAGAAGGCCAAGATGGCCAAGATCCCTTATGCATATGTTAACCCTTAGAAGAACAAGGTGGAAAATCCAGAAAGTCTAAAGTAGAAGACAAGGCCAAGGAAAAAGTAAAACGAAAGATGAAGGTGTGCCAAGAAAAATCTAGAAACATAAGAAGTGCAAGAAAGTCCTAAATCAAGGAGAGAGGCACACAAGAAAAAGTGCAAGTCAATACTTTTGTAAAAGAGTGCAAGGCGCACCATAATTTATTTGGTAAAAGAGCGATGAGCTCTCACCCATGCAAATTGTAAATGGTTAGAGGCATGAGTTGAGGCCATGCCAATAGGGATAACTACCCAAGGAGGATTAGGGCTTGTATAAAAGGCAAAAAGAGAATAGAGAAGCTCATTCTTGTGTGTGGCCAAAATTAGCTCTCCTCTTCTTTTTCTTGCTTGCTTGCTTGAGCTTGTGCTTGAGAGAGGGAGGGAGTGAATGTGTGAGGGTGAGGGACCGTGGTGGAGAAGATCTTCATATTCTACTCTCTTCTTCTCTTCTCTTCTCTTGTCTTACTCGCGGCAATGGATGAGATGATCTATTTCCTTATATTCTTGTACTTTATCACTTTTATCTTGTTCTCTCCTCACTAGGGGCACATTCACCCCTAAGTTGTTGGGGTAAAGGTGCATGTGCCTAATCGCTCATGTATTCATTACACTAATAGTACTCGCACACCTCTACATTGTAGGTGGTGGGCACCCATCACTACCACTTCATTCCTTATTCTCTCAATAACATTTTAATGGTCACATATTTGTGATTGTTGGAGTTCCCACATGTCGTGTCTCTTTCCCTTGCTTAATGTAAAAGGGTGAAACCATACTAACTAGTATAGAACCTATATAGTTGGGGTGCTATGATCATTGGACATAGTTGTACATTACATTGAAAACATGAAAGATTTTGTTGCAAATCAGAGTTGGAAGCATGAGAGAGTGTGCACAAGAGGGAGAAAGAGAGCTCAAGTACAAGAACAAGATCTTTTTTAGTCAATTGTTCAAGGTACAACTAGTACATTCTCCTCACAATTTGAGTGTGTACTCTAGGCTATTTATATAGCCTCTCGAGGAGTAAAGGATTAGGGTTTCCCATGTCCTCCAGTCCATTTACACCTAGCTACCCTTATCCTCTCTAGTGTAAAGAGAGTTTCTATGCTTATCTTTCAACACCCCCCCTCAATGCCACGTGGCATTGGATAAAGCATGATAGGATGCCTCCCTTTAATACATAATGAGATGCCTTTATAAATTAGGCAACAAGAGAACAGTTATAGGTAGAGAGTGCTACAAGACTCAAAAGAGTCGGTCATCTGTGGATTGGGAGGCAAAGTTAGCCTCCAAATCCTTAGGTATTTCTGGAACACTGGGACATTTATTGGTGATATGCTGCGGTCTTTTTGTATTTATTGCATTTCATTTTGTCAATATATTTCTTCCAGGAGTTTTCCACAATATGTCATTTTTTGTGATAGAAGGAGAACTTAGTAGAAGTTGTATGGACTAACACTTGCTCACAAGAAGTAAATGCTGAAGACCCTTTAGTACAGTTTCTCTTCTCTTCATCCAGGCATGACTGGATGGTACTTGCTAAAGTTGCGTTCACGATATTAGTTAGGGTAGTCACAAGAGTTGGAAAGACCTTCTTCACGGACTTTAGTAGGATGGAAATGGCATCTTCATCATGGATATGTGCTTGAACAGAGGCAAGATGTGCCATAAGCCCCTTCATATGTGAAATAAACTTGCTTAGATCTTCTCCCTGTTTGTATTCCAAGCTAAAAAACTCAATCTTGAGAAATATCTTGGAGTTCTTCCCTGTATAGCACCGTAGAGCCTTTCAAGTTCATCCCACTTTTCTTTTGCAATTGAGAGTTGGTGAATGTGATGAATTAATGATTCATCTAAATGAAGCACGATGATGCCTGAGCCCGTTCATCATCTTCTACATCAAGGGGATTGGATGGGTTAATTACTTTGGTCCCTTTTATGAAGGGCCATTATCCTCTTTCCATCATTTTGTATTTGACCAATACTTGCCAATTATGGAAATATTTTCCATTAAATTTTTGAATTTGAGGACGGACATCAACATATATTGTGGCCATTGGGAATGTCTTACCACTTGCCAGGACAAGGGCAATGTCTAGTCCCTTACAAACTTGCCAATGAATGCGGAAGCAAATCAAGGACACCCTTATAAACAATTGATATCAAAGTTGTAATAAGGAGAAAGGCTGAAAATCATACATATGTAATATTTCAAAATATGACTTTGGTGGTCCTTTCTTATGTGCAATCTTCTTCTGAGGTTTAATGGTCCTTTTAGGCTTCAATTATGTGAACCTAGACTGGACTTTGGGCTCCTCCTTGTGGTATGGTTTAGTAGATGAACATTGTGTTGGACAAGGATGGTCTATGATTTCAATGCTTGTTGCTGATGACTCCGAAGAGAGTATAATGACACTCATCCCTTTGATTTCATTGACCAGGGTACTTGGAAAAACCACACATGATATGCAATACAAGTTTAGGATAGGATGGTCTATGTGTTTATAGTTGTACACGTAGCCTTATAAAATGAAGTGGAGCACTTAGTTGTTTTAATTTTTTGATGAAAAAACTCAAATTGTGTAAGTACCAGTAGCAATAATGGTTGAGCAATGTGTCTTAGTGCTGCTTACAAGCACTCATCTCTAGTTTATGTTGCTAGAGATGGTAGATGTCGGTCTTCATGAGCTCGGTGATGCCCTTCCAAGTAAAAGAGCCTTTGAAATGAAGTTCCCAGATTAATAAGTGACTCTAGAAGAGATGACTCAATGATTAAAATCATTGTTAGTGACATCAGAAGATGAAAAAAGCTAGAAGGTCAAGCTTTCAAGCTTGTGGCTATGGCTGCCATGAAACCATAGTTAGGGTTGACTTTGTAAGAGCAGCAGAGGAAGAATTTTTGAGAAACCTCTTGGGTAGAGATATCCTAGTTGGGGGGGCTACCAAAGTCCCATGGTGGTCGCCATTATTATGCTTGCTATAGGCCGTGCTATTGTACAAACTGCCACACTGTCATAATTGCGCCGTTTTCTGCATTTGTTGCAATGCTACCCACCACGTCATCCAATGTCAGGGATTGATGCACCGTGCTGAAGCACCCTAAGTTGAGGATGAAGTCTCCAGAAGAAATTAGGAGCTAATAGTGCTTCTATTGCACACACTAGCTCCTCCAAGGTCAGGAGGTCTAGTTGGCTATGGTGGAAAGGAAGGTAACTAAGATGGCAAGAGTTCTTCTTGTGCACTTAGATGTGTAAAGAGGCTAAGGGAAGCTAAAGGATCAGAGATGGCTCTAATACCATGTTGCAAATCAGAGTTGGAAGCATGAAAGAGTGTGCACAAGAGGAAAAGAGAGAACTCAAGTACAAGAACAAGTTCTTGTTTAGTCAATTGTTTAAGGTACAACTAGTATACTCCCCTCACAATTTGAGTGTGTACTTTAGGCTGTTTATATAGCCTCTAGAGGAGTTAGGGTTAGGGTTTCCCTGTCCTCTAGTCCATTTACACCTAGCTACCCTTATCCTCTCTAGTGTAAGGAGAGTTCCTATGTTTATCGTTCAACATATTTGATAATAACAAATTTGTACATTTGAAATGGAAGAAAGCTCAAACTTCATGCATGTCACAGTAGACTATGGTGTTACCCAATGTATCTAATCTTGGATTACTGCTCCCTCAAAAGGTCTAGCATGTCGTCAATTGTCTCTCTAAGCTATGCTCTCTTTGCCAAAGGATCCTCTATGTTGTCGCTCTTGACCACATGCATTCTCCTTCATGTGAGCACTAAGAACTACCATTGACAATTTCTTTGGTTCACCTTCCTTGCCCCATCTTGTACTAGTTTATTTAGTACCATAGTATTTCTTGCTATCATATATAGCCTATGCAATAAAAGCAAACATAAAAACAAATTTGATGTAGCTAGCAAAGAACAAGTCTAACTCTTGGGTCACTTTCTACATTACAAAAGAAGAACTTCATACTAAATATGGCTTGACTTTAGAAGACCTAAACCCACACCATCTTTTTGAGCATGATGTGCCTTGATATCTATGGCAAAGTGTGTTCGAAGAGAGTTATGGAAATGGTCTAGTGAAGGCTTGCTTGATTCAAGGTGACCTGAAGAGAAGGGTGAAGACACTATAGAGCCATGTAAAATATAACAAATGGGAAGCTAAATATAGCATTTCCAAAGGTGTGGTTGTGGATTTTGGAGTGTAAAAGGGAAAGATCTTGGAGAAAAGAAACACATTGCATAGGTTATTTCTACAAAGGATGCCATAACCTTGTCTAAAAAGAAATCAAACATAAAAGGCAAAAAATGACTATAGTTGCAATCAAGAGTGGTAATGGATGACTAGGGCTTCTTGCATGGCCCCTAGGTGAATGTTCAAAGCCATGGTAACATATCAAATGTGGGGAAGGTGGACAATGACCCATGTTCATACATTGTAGAGAGGATTTGTATTCAAGAAGATTTCAAAGCAAAAAACAATGACATAATGATGCAAAGTGTAAGTTTAGCTAGGAAGTGGTGTACCGATTCCTAAACTTCCTCAATGGGTTATAGAATCAACAACAACACCAACATCATCATCATCACCATCATTACTTCGGGCTCATCCTCATTAATACATCTTGCTAAGAACAAGAGACACATTGTATCATATTAGCACAAAACCACCCTTGTGTTGGGGGTAAAGGCACCTCTGCCTAGCCGCTTGTGTATTACTACATTGACAGTCACTCACTACCACTGCACATTGCAGGTGGCGGGCACCCATCACTGTCACTTTATTCTTTATTCTTTTAGTGACAGTTTGAATAAAGGAAGGCCCAGTCACACATTGTGACTGTTGGAGTTCCCATTTCTAGTCTCTCCCTTTCTTGCTCTTGCTCTCCCGCCATAGCTCTCGAGTCCAACCTTCGATCCGTCGCTCCCTTTCAATTGGTATCAGAGCTTTTCTTTTTGACTCTTGAGCTTGGTTCATGGCATTCTCAGCATCCCATCGACTCCCTACTTGCATTGGGTCTCCTTTCCGGCAGCCATATCCGACTCCTTCGAGCTCTCGTCACTCCTCAGTGTCCCGAGCACCTTCCCGGCATTGTTGGGCACCTTCAAGAAATTACATCAGAGGTATTTGATCATTTTCTTCATGGTTTACTTCAGTTCTCAAGTCTCACAAGCTATAAAAAAGATTGGGGTAGTCACCATTGAAGCTCCCTTGCTTCATATCTCACTTGCCTTTGAACAAGACTTGCTGGATCTTGTTTGAGGCCTTCCTTGGCTTTAACCGGACCCTTCCAAACCTTGGCCACCATTTTTTGCAGCCCCAAGACCAGCATTTACAGTTGGCAGAATCGCGCAGCCCTCCCATATGTGTCTTTAGCATTGACAGTCACAACAGCAGCTCTCCCCCTCCATTGGCACTTGGAAAGGCTCCATTTCGGGCATATGAACATGCTTTGATGCTTGGTTTTGATGGTTGATGTGTTGGCATAGCATTTGGACTCATTTAACATTGTTTTGGGACTATCATAACAGTCCACATGTAGTTTGTGACAGTGTTACACTGACATTTGATGCTACAGCTTGTTTGGCATTGTCATTTGATGCCCGGTTGGTCTCGTTTGATGCCTGAATGTTAGGGGAATGTATGCCTATTGTTTAGAAACCATTTGGAGCTGATTTTGGTGCTGAAATTCTTAGTTTTGAACACTAAATCACCACTGTAAACATTTGGTCTGAAGTCATTTTACTCATATATACTTATGCATATGCTTTTCGAGCTATGTTTTGGACATATATGGTGATGTATTGACACTTGGGGCTCGAAATAAAGCTTGGATTTGATTCAGGATCATTGGTTGAGCTTGAGATTGCTTTGAAAAGCATTTGGATGCTCCATCTTGGATGTACGTATGGCATGTATGTTGCTTATGTCTGACCGGTCTTGACATGCTTAGCCTATGCCATTACTACATGCTAATTACATTGTTTGGAGCCTATTGCTACTGGAGCTCGGTCTTGGCTTGACCTTGGATTCTCGGAGCTTACTTGAGCTATTTATTGGCTTGCCAGAGTTGTATCTTGGGATGTACTTGATGTCTGACATGCTTATGGATGCTACATAGGGATGCTCTACCGCCTACATGTTCGGGATGTACTATTGATGTATTGTCTTGGACTTATGTCATTGGTTTACTGAAATCTGAAATTTATTATAGCAAGCATATATGTATGGAGTGACATGGATTTTTCATGCTGAAACACTCTGAAATGATGTACTTTCACTAGTATTTGGTGGGCAGCAACTTTGGTTCCACTTTCTTTGCCATTTTTCCTCGATTTTTGTGATTTTTTTGTCATTTTCTGTAGTAAACAACAAGTAGTTTTGAACTGTCTATTGTCTTCTAGCTTGCATTATGGGGAGTTCGTCCACTGATCATGCTATTTTCAACATCACTAAGCTTGATGGTACAAATTAATCTTATTGGAAGAGCCATATTTGGCAGGTGTTGGTGCAGAAATCTCAGATCAAACCTTTGAGGTTAAGCGGGCATCTGCCTGCAACTATGCCAGATGAGGAATGGCTTGAGCTTGATGAGTTATACAAGTCCACTATTGTATTTTCTCTCACATAACAGGTTCACTATAATGTCTTTGAGGAAGAATAGAGTGCATGGTAGTTGTGGGAAAAGATAAAAAATCTCTATGACAAGAAAAGTCCAGCGAGTCAGATGTATTTTGGCAAATGTATTGGCAGATGTATTGGCTGAAGCAGCTTATGGATCTACGCATGAAGGAGAATGTGACTATGTCTACTCACTTGAGCTAGTTCCATGCTATACTCAAGAACTTGACTTTGTAGGACATCACTTTTGCAGAGGATGTCACTCCTCTTTTCTTTCTTGGTACTCTTAATGAGTCATGGGATGTATTCCGCACTGCATTATGTGCCTCTACTGCTACCTTGAAATTATTTGATATTGAGAGTGCTCTTCTACAGGAAGAGGTTAACCGTAAGAATTTGGATGCCTCTCATGTGTCTCATGCTATGACAGTTAGAGGCAGGAATGATGGATATGGAAAGCATGGCAGTGGTAGTGGCCGTGGACGGGATTCTCAGAAATCTCGGTCCAAGTCTCGTGGGAAGTCATGTAGCAAATCCCATGGTAGGAATGCAGATGTTACTTGTCACCATTTTGGAAAAAAGGGCCATATTAGGCCACAATGCCATGAATTGCCCAATGAAAGGCACAAAGATAAGGGAAAAGACTAAGTGTAGGATAAGTCTTATGATCGCAGCATAGTACCTGCAAAGTCCAGTGTTAAAATTGAAGAGATCAATGTTATGTAGCCTGAGAATGTTGATGATGATGATTATATCCTAACAGCTTCTTCTAGTGCTTCGCAGATGATAGAGATACACTCTATGTATGCACAGTGTTGGCTCTTGGACTCCTCTATGTATGCACAGTGTTGGCTCTTGGACTCACGTGCATCCTTTCATGTGACACCTTGCCAAGAGTGGTTTCATTCATACCATACTGTTTCGGGTTCTGTGCGCTTGGGTGATGACAGCTCTCTTGATATTGTGGGCATTGGTGATTTTAGGCTGTAGTTTCCTTTTGGTAGCATTTTTGTTATGCAGGATGTACGTCATGTACCTTCTTTGACACGCAGTCTCATGTCAGTTGGACAGCTTGATGATGCAAGATATCATGTATGTTTTGGAGACTCTGCATGGAAGATCACTCGTGGTAGACTTGTGATTGCGAGAGGTGCCAAGGCTGGCAATCTCTACCCCTTGATTATATCAGCTTCTTTCCTTGATCATGTTTTTTCTATGGGTTCTATCCCACATGTATCTCTTTGGCATGCCCATTTGGGCCATATGTCTTTGAAGGGAATGAAAATGCTTTTTGGTTTGCAATACTTACCGCCCCTTGATTATGCATGTTTTGAATCATGTGAGCATTGTCTTTATGGCTGGCAGACTAGGTCTACACATAAGAAGTCTGGTAGGCCACGCATGAGTGAGCCCTTGGTATTGGTACATTCGGATGTCTGTGGGCCCATGCCTTGTCAGTCTATGGGTGGTGCAAAGTATTTTGTGACATTCATAGATGATTTTTCACGAAAATTTTGGGTTTATCCCATTAAGCTGAAATCCGATGTCTTGGCTATGTTTCAGAGATGCCTTACATTGGTTGAGAAACCAGTCTGGATATAGGCTAAAATGCCTAAGGACAGATAATGGGGGTGAGTATGTCTCACGTGCTTTTGAGCAGTTATGTGATGAGAGGGGTATTAAGTGTCAGTTGACCGCCCCCTACACCCCCCCCAGAATGGTTTGGCTGAGCGGATGAATAGAACCATCCAGGAGCATTTACGCAGTATGCTTAGCCATGCAGGCCTACCATAGAACTTTTGGGCTGGGGCAGTTAGTATAGTTGTGCATGTCATAAACAGATCACCCTCTAGTGGTTTGGATTTCCAGGTTGTAGAGGAGGTATGGACTGGAAAACCTCCCTCTTATGTGCATCTCCGTGTCTTTGGATGTGACGCATTTTGCCATGTTCCCAGGGACAAGAGAAGTAAGTTGAATCTCAAGAGTGTCAAATGCATTTTCCTTGGTTATGGGGATGCATGCGAGATGGGTTACCGTCTTTGGGATCTGTAGGTGCGGAAAGTCATCCGTAGTCATGATGTAGTCTTCCATGAAGACAAAATGCATAGGCAGCCTAAGAGAGTTATTGAGATACGCAGGGTCATATTTCAGGAGGAGCCGAGAGCTCCCGCACAGCCAGTTGGACAGCCTACAGCTGCAGACATATGCTCATGGTCAGGGTGTTGGATAGGTAGCCGGGCAGGCAGTAGAGCCTGCCATGAGACGGTCTACTAGAGACAGGCATCCACCTGATAGATTTCAGCCCTTGATGCATTATGTCTTGGTTACAAATGCAAGAGAGCCTTTCACCTATGATGAGGCTATGTGCAGGGGTGACACTCACTCCTGGGAGAGGGCTATGCAGTCTGAGATAGACTCCCTGCATAAGAATGACACTTGGGATTTTGTTTCCTTGCCTACGGGCAAGAAGGCTTTGCCATGCAAGTGGGTGTACAAGCTAAAAAGTACCCCTGGACACCCCAAGCCGACATACAAGGCTAGATTGGTATCAAAGGGTTTTAAGGAGGAGCATAGTGTGGACTTTGACGAGGTCTTTTCTCCTGTGGTTAAGATGACCACCCTGCGCTTAGTCTTGGCTTTGGTTGCTCAACTTGACTTTGATGTATACCAAATGGATGTCATGACGGCTTTCTTACATGGGGACTTGCATGATGAGATTTATATGGAGCAGCCTAAGGGCTTTGCAGAACCTGGCAGGCAACACCTAGTGTGCAAATTGAAGAAAAGTCTTTATGGCTTGAAACAGGCACTTAGGGAGTGGTATCATAAGTTTGATGCCTTTATGCAGTCACAAGGCTACAGCCAAAGTGCTATGGATCTGTGTCTTTACAAGAAGAAAACCCATGATGGTTCTTTATTGATTTTGGTACTCTATGTGGATGATATGCTGATAGCAGGGAAAGCTCATGATGAGCTAGAAGCTCTTAAGGCTCAGCTCAAGAAGAGCTTTGAGATGAAAGATCTGGGAGCTCACATACTTGGTAAGCACATTAGACGTGACAGGCATCATGGAATCCTCTACTTGTCACAGAGGGAGTACATTCATAAAGTCCTTGAGCGCTTCCGCATACAGGACATAAAGCCTATTGGCTGTCCATTGCCTTCTTATGTGAAGGTATCACAGGCTGATTGTCCGCAGACAGATGACTAGAGGGCCGAGATGGCCAAGATTCCCTATGCATTTGTAGTGGGCAGTCTTATGTATGCCATGATAGCCACTCATCCAAATATTGCCTTTGTAGTTGGTGTTGTGGCACACTATATGGCTACACCTGGCAAGAAGCATTGGGATGCCGTGAAGGGTATCATGAGGTACTTGAAGGGCACTGTAGATATGTACATATGCTATGGCAACCAGGATATAGGAGTCGTGGGGTACACTGACTCTGATTATGCAAGACATGCAGATAGTAGGAAGTCCACTTTCGGCTATGTATTCACCTATGCTGGAGGTGCTATTTCTTGGATGTCCAGGGTGCAGAAATGCATGGCCCTTTCTATTACAGAGGCTGAGTATGTTGCAGCCACTGAGGCTTGCAAGGAGGCCATTTGGTTGGGTCATTTAGTTGCTGACCTTGGTATTGATGCTATCCCTACACTGCATTCAGATTCTATGAGTGCTATTTAGTTAGCCAAGAATCTGATCTTCCATGCAAAGATGAAACACATTGAGGTGAGGTTCAAACGTGGGGTCGTTGAGGACAATTCTGTTGATCTTGTCAATATCTCAACTGACAAGAATCCTGTAGATTTTCTCACAAAAAGCCTCTGTACAGAGCGCTTTGCCTTCCTCAGGAGGTTGATGGGCGTGGGATGAGATGACGTCTTTCCTCATCCTGTTGTACATGTGTACATGTTGTACTATCTTTTTTCTTTTTCTTTTCACTCCTCACTGGGGCAGATTTGCCTTTAAGTGGGAGGTTGTTGGGAGTAAAGGCGACTCTGCCTAGCCGCCCGTGTATTACTACACTGACAGTCACTGCCACTGCACACTACAGGTGGCGGGCGCCTGTCACCCTCACTTTATTCTTTATTTTTTTAGTGACAGTTTGAATAAAGGAAGTCCCGATCACACATTGTGACTGTTGGAGCTCCCATTTCTAGTCTCTCCCTTTCTTGCTCTTGCTCTCCCGCCATAGCTCTTGAGTCCAACCTATTGAGATATCGAGCTCCACTCATGATATGCCAGGGTGACCGTTGTGCATTTATGTCATCGACTTATCAGTTGCAGATGCGGTTTGTACACCGCCTATTAATAATAGCTACATGACAGCTATCCTTATCTACTCTAGTTCGTGGCTCAATTAGTATGCCACCTTAGTTAGTTGAGTTTGGTTTGAGACCCATATATAGGGTTCTTCTATTTCTATGTACTAGAGTTCTTTTGGCTTACACAACTAAGAAGAGGAAAATTGTTTTCAACCTCCACCTTTGTGTGTATTCCCCCATTGTGCAAGCAAGAAAGCTACAAGTGAGACTCCTTCCTTCTCTCCCATAATCTTGACACAACCTTCAATCCGTCACTCCCTTTCACCTTGAGCTTGGACATCAAGCCATCAAGTACACACATAAAACAAGAAATCACTCAGGTACATCATCTTAGGTATGACCAAAGCAACCACATGGTGTGTGCCATTGCCTTGATTGCACTATTGAGTGCATAACTCTCCACCTTGAGTGCAAGGATCATTTTCTTAACATGTGTAGACAATTAGGCAATTGAGAATCATGCCCCAAAGTGACAATCATTGAAGTGAATATTCAATGCCCTTAGACTCAAGTAGCCACTAGCCTTAGACTTGAAGGCCACCATGGCCTTTTCTTTGAGCATCACCCCCCCATAACCCTTGCCTTGAACACTGCCACACTTACCCATTGCCTTGATAGACCATGTGCATAGCCTCAAAGACACCAAATATCTAAGTAGCCATGGAGTGGAGTCACACAAATGGCGCTTGATTCGTGTTTGCACTTAACTCAAGTTGCCCAAGTATCCCTACTATTGCTCCTAGCACCACATCACCTTGGGACATTGGGTATTTTGTGACAAGCCACTATCTATAGTACTAGCCTTAGACTTGAGGGCCACCATGGCCTTTTCTTTGAGCATCAACCCCCCATAACCCTTGCCTTGAACACTGCCACACTTACCCATTGCCTTGAGAGACCATGCGCATAGTTGCAAAGACATCAAAGCTTTGAGTAGCCATGGACTAGAGTCACAAAAATGGCTCTTGATTCAAGTTTCACTTAACTCAAGTTTCCCAACTATCCCTACCATTGCTCCTAGCACCACATCACCTTAGGCCGTTGGGTATTTTGTGCCAAGCCACCATCTATAGTATTGTGAGCATTGTGGCCATTGTGTTTAAGCACCCCATCCTGCCTCCACCTTGGGTCCACCTTTGCCTTTTTGTGAACCATCGCTTGTGTCTCAAGTGGCCAAACCCTAGCATCACCTCGAGTGGCTACACAGGTGGGCATTTGCATTACCACTATGCTCCAGCCCACAAGCCATTGATTTGAGTGCTACCTAGGCTACCACCATTGCCTTGATGAGTGGGTCATGGAACCACTTGGTCTTGAGAAGCCACCCATGACCTGCCTATTGCATCAAACGCTCTTCTACACATTGCATCGAGGCTCTACATCATTGCCTCGAGTGGACACATGGCATAGCCACTACGATAGCATTGAGTCACCACTATTTTTATTGTCTCGAGCAATGAGATGGCCTTGGTTATCACAAGCACCACATCTCTCTATGAATTGAGCTGCCACATAACACCACCACTCTGGCTCGAGTAGCTAGTCTAGCTACCTCAAACCTAAGAGCACCAATTGCCACACTAGCCTTGCCACTTCATTGCCCAGCACAGTACCCCATTACAGGGCCTCAAGTGCTCTTTTGCCCATTGTGTCAAGGCTCTAAATTGTTGCCTCAAGTGGACACATGGCATAGACACTAGCATTGCATTGAGTAACCAGTGTCTTGCTTGACTTGAGCAATGAGATCGCCTTGGTCATGAGCACCACACCACCCTATGAATAAAGTTTCCGCATAACACCACCACTTGGTTCAAGTAGCCAGTTGCTTTAGCCCTAAGAGAACCAACTGCCACACGAGTCTTGCCACTTCATCATCCGCTACACTACCTCATTGTTGTTAGATTTCATGGATGCAGGATGGAGAGCAACACAGAGTGAAGCAACATACTTCCTCTCACTATTCTTCTTACTTTTATTCAACACACACATAGTGCATATACAACCTAAGGTCATAAATACCATTCACACTAGACGACTTATTTAATATACCTAACTGATCTAGCCAAACTAGTTGTGTCCAGCTCATGTCGGTCAAACACACATGTACGAGCTTGATATTCTAACACTCCCCCTCAAGCTCAAGACATCATATGTACTCCAAGCAGCTGTCTAAAACCATAGAACTTATCTTTACCCAAGGACTTGGTAAAGATATCCGCTATCTGCTCATCAGTCTCTTCACATGCATAAGATCAACTCGTCCTGCAAGAACCGTCTCTCTGATGAAATGGTAGTGTACCTCTATGTGTTTCGTCCTGGCATGATAGACTAGATTCATAGCCAGAAGTATACTACTCAGATTATCACATAGTAACTTCACTGGAGCATCTACCTGTATGTCCAAATCAGCCATAAGCTTGAGCAGCCATGAAATCTCGCATGCTGCCAACGCAGCACCCCTGTACTCTGCCTCAGTACTCGATAAAGCAACCGTAGGTTGCTTCTTACTACTCCAGCTAATCATGCCGCTACCAAATCCAAATGCATATCCACTCGTAGATCTACGATTATATGAGCAATCTGCCCAATTTGCATCCGTGTATCCAGTCAATATCAAGGGCTTATCTCTGACATAGAATAGCCCATACTCTACAGTGGACTTAACATATCTCATAATGCGTCTAACTGCATCCAAGTGTGGCTTCCTAGGCTTCTGCATAAACTGGCTTATGAGCCCTACAACATAGCTCAAGTCAGGCCTAGTGATGGTCAAGTAAATCAAGCTGCCAACCATCTGCCTGTATATAGTCACATCCTCTACTTCAGCCCCAATGTTCATGTCCAACTTGACATTCTGATCAAGAGGTGTATCCAGCGGTTTGCATTTAGCCATGCCATACTTCTTTAGCATCTCTATGGCATAGTGCTTCTGCATCAGCCATAACCCATTGTCAGCTGGAATTACCTCAATGCCTAAGAAATACTTCAGTTCTCCCAGATCTTTCATGTCAAATTCAGATTTCAGCATCTTCATTACGGATGTAGCATTCAAACTCCTTCTCAACCTGTGCTTTAAATTGCTGAAAAACAGCAAAGACCTCATCTTTTGTTTTCAATATGTAAAGCCAGGTATAGCAACTGTAGTCGTCAATGAAGGATACATAATATCTGGAACCTCCCATAGATACATTATGAGTTGGCCCCCAAACATCAGAGTGCACTAACTGCAATGGACGTGTACTCTGTCGTACATGCCTGACAAATGGCAATCATGACTGCTTACCAAACTGGCAAGCCTCGCATACATGACCAATATCTGAATATTGGAACTTCGGTAAACCTGTAACCAGTTGTCTTTCGCATAATTTGCAGCCTTTGCAAATTGACATGCACCACTCTCTTGTGCCATATTTCCAAATCCCTAATAATGCCAGAACCATGGGCAAACATAGCTGAATTTAGCTCTGGCAAAGAAGCATCAAGAGTAAACATTCTGCCATTCCTATGACCATGAACTATCAACTTGCAGCCATTGCCAAACTCTTCAATAAAGCAGCCATGCTTATTGAATCTAACCTGCAAGTTCTGCTCCGTCATCTGACCAATAGATAACAAGTTCTTCGTAATTGAAGGGACATGCAATACATCATGCAAATTTTTCTTTCTGCCATTATGGACCACAAGAGGCACTTTGCCTTTATGCTCAATGCTATGCTGCGTGTCATCACCTGTGCATACATAGCCATGCTTTTCAGCCACCATATCTGTGAACCAATCACCGTGAGGGGTCATGTGATTCGACGCCCCCGAGTCAATGTACCACACTGCATCATCAGATGATTTTTCAATAGCCTTATCTTTGACATACTGCATGGCAAATAGTCTATCACTAGAGTCATCTGCCTAACTGGACATAGCATAATGCCCATGCTTCTTGCCCTTCTGGTTTCCCTGCTTCTTCCAGCAGTCCTTTGCAATATGCCCATACTTTCCGCAGTAGTGACAATCCTTATATTTATTTGGATTGTCTGACTGACGCTGCTGCTGCCATGAGCCTCTGCCACCACGGGAGTTAGATCTCCCCCTGCCTCGAAAGTTTCCACCACCTCTTGCATTTGATGATTGCTGATTGCTATTACTATAGGATGCATTCTGCTGGTCTCCTCTGCCAGATCCATAGCCTCTACCACGGCTACCACGACCACGCTGATTCGAGTAAAAAACTGCATCCTTATTCTTTGAGCTGCTTGACCCTGTAACTAAGCCAAGCTTCACCTCTTCATGAATCAATAATGCAACCAACTCATTAAAGTCAGGCATCTCAGCCCGCACAGATACTGAAGTGTCAAAAGACTTGTACTACGGACCCAAGCCATTTAAGGTCACTGCAACCATATCCTCATCTTCAACTTGTGAGCCAACAGATGCCAGCTGATCTGCTATGGTCTTAACCTCTATGACATAATCTTGTATGGACCTGTTCTTCCTCTCCATGTTATTGAATTTCTGCTTTAGTTGTATCTTCCTTGCACTTGTAGTTGTGCCATAGTATTTGACCAATATATTCAATGCATCTGCCGGGGATTTACAATTCATGATCTGCATCACCATAGCATCTGAGATACATAATGACAACCAATGTAAAACCCTGCGAGCTCTTTCCATCCAAGCTCGATGCGCTCGTCTTTGATCAGCTGTAGGATTGCTATCTGGAACTTCATGTTCAGCCTCAACACCTATCACTAAGTCCCAATATCCTTTGCCTATCAGAAAGTTCTCCATGTGGAACTTCCATATTGTATAACTGTTGCTATCAAGCTTTTCTCCCACAATTTGGGTTACATTATCAGTTCTATCAGCATTTGCCATGTTGTAGACCTTGCCTGACTACCTGCAAACCAAGATCTTCTTAACAGTTCAACTACAGCCTGGAACTGTTTATGACAATTTTATGCAATTAATTGTAGTAAGAAAAAAGGGTATTTCATCCCACTAACAGTCCAAAATAGCTCACAACCAAGTGGCTTAACCTGTGAGTAAAGCAGTTAGTGCAAATACTATGTATTCACTTCGGTTTGAACTCCTGCAACCTCACTGCCAGGGTACATATATGCAGTCTGAAAACTGTAATTCTATGAGTGACCAGCAGTGATTTCAAGCCCAAAACTGAGTAGTATACATGTCATACATGTCCCAAACTTCCATAGATAGCTGCTAGTACATGTAGCAATCTGAGCATAACCAATGGGGCACAAATTAGTGCATAGATAGCAGGTATAAGTATCGAGCCTTCTGCTTACAAATTGCAATTAGCAACTTCTCAGTAAACCAAAGTCAATCTAGCTCCAAAACAGCCTCAAACCATGTCAGACATTCACTTTGAAGTGTTAGGTTCAATACATGAGCATTCGGGTAACTATAGGCATCCTGTCTTCATGAATCCAATTCATAGATTGCATTTACTGATTGCAACCACTGAGACAATGTCACTGCAGTAATCACCAGCCTTAGACTTCAACTTCCATGATCCCTTGATGCTCAACCCAATCTATAAACCTCCAGCATACATATCCCATGTCATACATATGATAAATCCTAGCCAAGTGTCAAGTAATGCTTCAATGAAAGCTAATGCTTGCTGCCCACTGTTTTGAGACAGGTTTCCAGCCTGTTTACACTTCTAGATCTAAGTATTTTCTTCAAGGAACTTCAGCTCAAAGGCATGAGAACTGATACATAGGTCTTCCAGAGTGCTCCTAGGCTCCAATGAGGTCCATAAAGCATGTCAGAGAGCTTCAAGGCTCTTCCAAAGTGTTGCATATGTTGTATATACTCTGTATACAGCAGTTCAGCCTTCTGTCCCAGGTCTGTGTACTCTGATTTTAGCTCATAATAGAGCTCCAACACAAGCAATGGATTCTTGTAACCTTCAACTACCTTCCAATGTATGCTCACTAGCATTTGATGACTTCTTATATAGTGCTCATGTCAATTTTGCTTCAGCAGGAGTCATGCCTTCATCAGCCGCAAACACGCAGGTCTGTCTGGAGTGTACAATAGCATCATTTGATGATAATGATCATGATAGGGCCCACACTAATACTCAATCAAGCCTTGGAAGACTCCTCAGCAAGCTACAACTCCTCCTTCAAGCAATAGGAATCCAATGCTCAACAATGCATACCTCTATGTGACCATTGATGGAAATGACAGTCTGTCCTCTTCTTTTTCCAGCCCTTCAAGTGAGTCTTTAAGTCTTCTTCTTTAGTGCATTCCACTAGTGAGCCCATTCATGGCTCTGATACCATGTTAGATTTCATGGATGCAGGATGGAGAGCAACATAGAGTGAAGCAACATGCTTCCTCTCTCTATTCTTCTTACTTTTATTCAACACACACATAGTGCATATACAACCTAAGGTCATAAAGACCATTCACACTAGAAGTAGAACCGACTTATTTAATATACCTAAATGATCTAGCCAAACTAGCTGTGTCCAGCTCATGTCGATCAAACACACATGTACGAGCTTAATATTCTAACAATTGTCTCGAGTGGCCACATCCTATTAATCTATGTAGAACACCAAGTCATCACCTCGAGTGTAGCTACCTTAGCATCAAGCGCCACACCACACATGCCTTGGACATCCTAGCCACTGTTGTTGTATTGATCACACTATATTGACCCACTTGGTAACCCTATCTTGAGTGGCCATAGCATTGAATGCCATATTATACATTGCCAATCTCCTTGAGTCAAGAGCTTGTAGCTTGTCTTGAGTGCTACATCACCACCCTCTTGATCAGAGCTGCCACTACTATCTTAAGCGGCTGCCCTTGTCTTGAGCATGCCATCATTGTCTTAAGCATATTTCCTTGAGTGCATAAAGCATATTGCCTTGAATGCAAGTAAATGCATATTTTCTTGAGGGAACATGATCATATTTCCTTTAGTGCTCATTGTAGTGAGAACCAAGCTAATTTTCATTGGCACCTTGATTGCAAGTATCAGCATATTGCTATCGCAAAGCACTTGACACAAAGAAGTCGGAGATGCAACTCAAGACATAGTTGGCACTCGCGACAATCAAGACAACGTCAACATAATGAAAAATTCTAAACTTAGAGAAAAAAATGTTCACTTACTTCTTTTCCATCCTTTTAGAATGTTCCAAACACACACTAGAAATCACCTACTACTTTTTGGTGTTCTCACTTGCAAGCGCACCAAGTGCTTTCAAAGCACATGCTAATAGAGTGTACCCTAAAAGTGGGGAGAAAAGCACAAAGAGGGGAAAAGGAAAAAAACCAACAATGCAAACAAGAGTGGATTTCAATTTTTTTAAACCACTCAATGAGAACACAACTTTCCACGCGCATACACCAAGCCCAAGTTACCCTCCAAGATAAAGTTACTAAGGATGGTGATGAGAAACAAGGGGAGAATCACAAATGAATTGAGGAAAAAGTGCTTTGGCAATTGAGAACCATGATAAGGATTTTCAAGCTAGCCAATGGGTACTTTCCAACCTCAGCATCTATTTTCTCAAAGAATTTGTCTTGAGAATTTCCATCTCAAAGGGTCTTTTGATTAGAAAGAAGGGTTTTGAGATGATCATCTTACTTGTGCATCTACAACAAGTCTAACTTGCTTTAGAGAAATTGAACCATTGAGAATCCCATCATAGGATTGACAATCACGAGAATTTCTTAGCATCGATACTATTTGAGGGTTGAAGTTCTAGACAAACCTTTAGTGTGACTTGTTGGATTCTACATCTTATGTTCTTTGCTAGTTACCTAGGACTATCTTGTTGAGTGGCATAGACCTCCTTGAAAGAAATTTTACTCATAACAATTGTAGTTGTTATAGATCTCACCTAGTGTGGGAGTAATACTAGTTGACACAAAGATCTAGTGAGACTCTTGAGTCTTTTCTTAGCCACTTAGTAAGGTATTCATCTAGACCTCAAACACACCTTCCAAAGAGAGAGACCCACCATTCATGGGGTAAGAAAAATAGCCTCAATTGAGAGCATAGAGGGACTTGCCTACAACTTGAATTTCAAGTTTAACCTAGTTATTAACTCAATAGGAGTTTGCACCATAAGAGTTTTCTGAGAGAGAGCATCAACACATTTAGTGTGTAAATTCTATAGCACCATCACACTCTTTTACCTCAAGAAGAGCCGAGCTAACCCATGGCATGTTGAGTGTTGACCAGCCAAGAAGGGATTGTGAAAACTTCAGAGACCTCCCAATACACAAAAAATACATCAATGAGAAACATAAATTTACCCATACACATAAGGATAGAAAGGATAGAGTGTGCCTAACCAGCCAATAAGGGCTACAAAGGCATCCCAACTTAGCACTTTAAGTGTTGTAGCCTCGCAAGATCCAGAACCAAACATTGAGAGCATTCTGTCTTTCTAGAGAAGTCTTATAGAGACCCCCACTTCTCTACTAGAGCTCATTAGCTTTATTGAGACATCAACCAAGAACAACATGTGACCATGTATGGGTCAAGTTTCAATGCGGATAGCCTAGAATTCAATGCTATTGAGTTCCCAATGGACATAGAGTAGTTGATCACACTCTATAACCAACACACGTAGACAAAATCTGCAGGAAGATCAACTCTACAGAGGAGACCTTGGCTAACTTAGAAGCTGAAAGGAAACTAGGAAAATAACTCATAAGGCACATAGCAAGATTCACATGCAATCAAAGATTTGATAGACAAAGAAAGGAGAATGAGCTCATACAAATCCAATGGATTTTGGATTTCGCTAGAGGAACAACAACTAGAGAGGATGTAGGGGAAGCTAGAACATCGAATGTTGATCTTTAGCCTTTTTGAAATCCTCCTCAAATGATTGTTGGATAGGATCTCCATAGAAAAAGCCAATGCTACATTAACCATCACACTCTTGTTGACTAGATCGGGAGCAGCACCAAGAGCTAGAGGTCAAGCACAAATATCAATTATCACTTAGAAAGTCAATAAGTATAGGGCAGGAGATTATCCCTACAATTTTGTTGAACAGTTCTAGCAGGTATGTGAGGTGAATAACCTCATGCATGTTGATAAGAGAGCACAAGCCTTTGGGTTATGTTTAGAAGAAAAGGGTTGAACATGGTATACTGGCCTAGATAGCACTAAAAAGAATGCTTTCAATATCCTAAAGAGCTTGATCATCAAAGACTGATAATAAGAGAGCACAAGCCTTTGGGTTATGTTTAGGAGAAAAGGGTTGAACATGGTATACTAGCCTAGATATCATTGAAAATAATGATTTCAACATCCTAAAGAGCTTGATCATCAAATGCTTCTTGAAAGCAGGATATGCAAATAAATTAATTGTCAAGCTCATGAATGTGAGACGAAAGGAAAAGGAGGAGATCTTAGACTATGTCATCTAGGTAAGAAGTCTCTATAAGTAAATCCTTGCCACTAAATGACCTACACCTAGGGTAGTGCCCAATGGCATTGTCTTTATCAATGTTTTTAGAAACAAGGAGTTACATAAATCCTTGGTGAGAAACTCAAGCTTGCAAAGAGACACATTGGAAAATGTGTTTGATGAAGCCATACGAGTAGATGACCTGTTAAAAGAGAGGAGTGGCAAGGCTATCCAACTAGTAGGCATCATTACAATCCACAACGAGAGATACACTATTCATAGTGAACAAGCAACATCTAAGGAAAAAGAGTGGACTCTTCATAAGAGATGTTAAACCTCAATCTAGAAATAGTCAAACTCTAGGAAGCCTTGATGAGACCTACTAGAACTAACATCTAGTGTGTGCACTACTGTAGAGGTAACCAGCTACTACTAAAATGCCCAAAATCTAGGCCTAGAGTATGCACTAACTACAAAAGGTACAGACATGAAGCTATCCATTGAAGATTTCCATGACAATCCCTTAACCAACAACCATACCAGTAGTGATACCCAATTAATAGATAGTTTCAATTTGGGTGTTGTGGAAATAGTCAAGCTCCAAGAAGCCTTGAGGAAGCCTACCAAACCTAACATCCAGTGTGTGCATTATAAAGGTAACCACCCACTAGTAGAATGCCCAAAACTTAGGCCTAGAGCATGAAATGACTACGGAAGGTATGGACATGAAGATATACATTCCAGATTTCCATGATGATTGCCTTACCAACAACCATACTAGTGGCAATACCCAATTAACAGACAATTTCAATTTGGACAAGGAGCTCCATCAGCTCTTCCAACACCTAATGATCAAAGAACAACCACACCTAGGACAACTAGTATCCTAGACCCCTTGCACGAATCATAACACTACCACAAAGTGATGCTCTTGTACATTATGTTGAGAAGCCTCTAGAAGAAGAACCCTACATAAAACTTGTCATAAGCATAGTTTGTGCGGTCTTCAAATTGCAATCCCCAAAAGTATTTATGTAATTGTTGCATTGCTTCTCTATCAGCAAATTGACAACGCTTTTCTTGGCAGCAATCAATTGTGGAAACTTGTGAAATGGAGTCCATAGAAGTTCTCAAGTTTGCACCTTTAGGGGCAAAAATTTGAGGCTTTCTATTGACCATACAATATGCTCTTTTTTGAACAAAAATTGATTTTTTGTAGAAACACAATCTTCATTTGTATCTTCCATGTTTTTGTCACAAGCATTTATAGAGATAAATTGTATGTATGATTGTTGTTGTAGCAGTGGTGTTCCATCATCAAAGGTGATCTATTTAATAGGCCATCTTTCCAAAGTGACACAGTGGAGGTTGTCACCTATATATGTTCATGTGGTTTGATGAAGGGCTTTATCTACCACCACACCAACACCCTCTTCTCCCAGCAATTCAAAGTTTATCACATCACATGGAAAAGCCAATAATATAGCCCCTGTCGTCCTAACACACATCGTGTTGCCTTCTGTCCATAGCATCAGTCTATGTTCTCTCCAACTTTCACAAATGCTAAGCACATCAATATCCTCAGAAGGTAGGACATGGTTTGATTAGTAATCATCTCCTTTGCCACAAAATGTTATTGAGTTTGACACAAACCACTACATCTTTATTTTCCCATTTTGCAAAACCACCTATAGCTTCATGAACCTTCATTACATCAATTGTTGGGAATGGCAAATATGCCTCTACATTTAGACATTTATCAATAGCCACGGAAATATATCCATCTTGGAGTGTTTCTCCATGGCATATCTCATTTGGATGTATTGCATGCACTCTTCCAAGTGCAACAATCTCATGGTGATCAACTAACAAATTCACAGTTTCTCCAAAATAAAGTTTTTTATCCATGATACCTGTATAAGTGAGAAAATGGAGATTTTATAATTTGTATATTGTCACCTCTTAAAAAGAAGAAAATAGTAATGAAATTACAAAATACAATGAAGTATCAAGTTTCATTGAAAATAAAAAAGCACTAAAGCATTAGATAAAATGAGTCCAAAATCCATAACATAAAGTATTAATGGAAATATCTTATAGAAAGAGGATAGATTTGACCATATGGTAAAAGATAAAATTTCTCATGAACTATGCCCTAAACTAAAGAAGAAAAGATTCTTCTATTATTTTTAGTTGCCCTTGATTTTACTTTATTTTATTAGCTACTCTTTGTGTTTAAAAAACTTATTTGTGTGTTCTCATGGGGGAAAGATATAGCAGATGGTCAAAACTTGTACTATATCTATTCGACACTAGAACAAGGATTAAAATCCTTTATCTTACTACTATAGTATTTTAGTTATAGGTTCGGAAAGCCCCGGACCTCCAGAGGGCTTCCCAAATCTACCTCCTTTTCCAAACTTCCCTTTTTTAATCAAAATCCCTTCCCCTCCTCTTTTTCTCGCATGCAATATCTCATTTTCTCTTCCCCTTCCCTTTTTTCATTAAAGCATTCTCTCTCCCCTCACCTCCTTTTTTTAAATTAAAACCCCTTCCCCTCTCTCTCACTTATAATCTCTCTCTTTCTTTTCCCCATCCCTTTTTTTATTAAATTCTTCCCCTCTCCCCCTTCTCTCTCTCATGTGTAGGGCTAGGTTCTCTCTCTCTCTCTCTCTCTCTCTCTCAATTAGATTAAAATTTTCTTTAATTAAACATTTTAAAAACTTTTTTAATTTAAATTTTTTAAAACATAGTTTTTCATACATTTTGAGAAGGAGAGAGAGAGAGAGAGAGAGAGAGAGAGAGAGAGAGAGAGAGAGAGAGAGAGAGAGAGAGGAAAACGAAGAAGAAGAAGAAGAAGAAGAAGAAGAAGAAGGATAAAAAGAAGGGGGAGAAAGAGGAAAGAGAATGGTCTTTTTTAATTAAACATTTTTCTTCTACCTCTCCCCCTCTCTCTCATGCGTAGGGCCTAGGTTCTCTCTCTCTCATGCGTAGGGCCTATGCTCTCATGCGTAGGGCCTAGAGAGAGAGAGAGAGAGAGAGCGAGAGAGAGAGCAAAAAAAAAGAAGAGGAAAGGGAGGGAGGGAGAGAGATGGGGAATAGCGAGAGAGAATTATAGAGAGATGAAATATAAAATTTAAGAGAGAGAGAGAGAGAGAGAGAGAGAGAGAGAGAGGAAGAAAAAGAAAAAGAGAGGAGAGAGGGGGAAAGAGACAGAGAGAAGAAAATGAGAGAGAAAATAAGAAGAAGAAGAGAAAGAATTTAAACACAGTGAGAGAATTATAGAGAGAGGAAATATAAAATTTAAGAGAGAGAGTGAGTGAAGAAAAGAAAAAAGGAAAAGAGAGGAGAGAGAGGGGAGAGAGACAAAGAAAAGAAAATGAGAGAGAGAAATTAAGAAGAAGAATTATAGAGAAAGAATTTGAAAATAAAGAGAAAATTATAGAGAAAGGAAAGATAAAATTTAAAAGAAAGAGAGAAAAAAAAGAAAAACTTTATTTTTAATTAAAAGAAGGAGAGAGAGAGAGAGAGAGAGAGAGAGAGATACAAAGAGCAAAAAAAGGGGAGAGGGAGGGAGGGAGAGAGAGGGGGAACAGAGAGAAAGAGAATTATAGAGAGAGAAAATATAAAATTTAGAAGAGAGAGAAAAAGAAAAAAGAAAAAAAGATGAGAGAGGAGAGACAAAGATAGAGAGAAGAAAATGAGAGAGAAAATAAGAAGAAGAAGAGAGAGAATTTGAACATAGAGAGAATTATAGAGAGAGGAAAGATAAAATTTAAAAGAAAGAGAAAAGAAAAAAATTAAAGAGATTTAAAAAAGGAAAAAAGAGGAGAGAGAAGTAAAGGAGAGGAGAGGGGAGAGAGTGAGAGAGAGAAGAAGAAGAAAGAGGAAAAGAGATTAAAATTTAAATATTTTTTGAGAGAGAGAGGAAGGGAAAGAGAAGGAGAGAGGGGGAAGAGAGAGAGAGAGAGAGAGAGAGAGAGAGAGAGAGAGAAGAGAGAGAAGATCAAATTTAAAAGAGAGAGGAGAGAAGAAAAATAAAAATTTAAAAGGGAGAGAGGGAGAGAAGAAAAAAAGAAAAATTAGGAGAAATGGGAGAAGAAGAAAAGGGGGCAGAGAGAGAGAGAGAGAGAGAGAGAGAGAGAGAGAGAGAGAGAGAGGAGAAAAAGAGAGAGAATATAAACATAAAGAGAGAATTATATATAGGAAAAAGATAAAATTTACATACTTTAAGAGAGACTAGGGAGAGGGGAAAGAAAGTGAAAGAAGAAGAAGAAGAAGAAGAAGAAGAAGAGAGAATATGTAGAGAGAGAAAAGATAAAATTTAAAAAGAGAGAATAAAAAATAGAGGAGAAAGAGAGAAGGAAAAGAGAGGAGAGAGAGAAGAAAAAATTTAAAACGAGAATGAAGAGAGAGAGAGAGAGAAGAAAAAGAAAAAAAAGGAAAAAAGAGGAGAGGGAGAGAGAAGGAAAAGAGAGGAGAGAGGGGGGAGAATAAAAGGAGAGAGAGAGAGAAAAGAAAAGCGGGGAGAGAAAAAAGACAGAGAGAGAAAACTAGGAAAAAATAAAAAATAAACTAAAATAGAAGGCAAAGAAAGAGAGACAGAGAGAGAGAAAAAGAAAATTTAAACATAGAGAATTTGGGGGAGAGAGAGAGAGAGACATGAAAAAGAGGAGAGAGAAAGATGAGAAATAGATTGTTGCGCAAAGTTACCGTGCGATACTTCGCTTGCCGCTTTGAGGCATGTAAGAAGCTGAGAATAAGGAATTAGTGTAAATAATACTGATATTATGCCATGTCACACTGACATTGGTATAAAAGGAGAGGACATGTAACTTTACATATCTTTTTTTGACACAATAAACAATTACATGTTTTCTCTCCCTTCTTGCTCACAGCTTCTATGGCTTCTCCTTCTTTCTTGTCTTTCTCTCTCTAAATCTAGTCTTTCTCTCTCCTCGTCACTCTTCTTCTCTCTCTTCGTGCAGTCTTTCTCTCTCTTCTGCAGTCTTCTCTCTCTTCTTTCTCTCTCCCTAGTTCTCTCTCTGACAAGTGGTTTCAGAGCTTGAGTCTTCTATCCATTCTTTTCTTCCATTTTCAGTCCCATTTTCCTATTTCAAAATCAATTTCAGACACAAAAAAATGGTACAAGACAGTGACTAGTGGAGTGCTGCAGATCATCTACAGTTAGTAAGAGACTACATCTGGAGATATCCAAGGTCAGATATGGCGGATAATGGCTTAAATGACAGGACGTCATCAAATTTCATGTAAAAATGGATGTAACTAGGGTAAAGGATGGCTAACCGGGCTTAGTTTGGGGTTAAACTATGGCTACTTTTCAAAAGAGGTCTTCCTTTCCTCTTTCTCCAAGCTTTTGCCAAGCTTTCATGGAGTTTGCAGCAGAGATCTTCTCCTAGCTTTCAGCCATGAAACTTTCTTTATTCTTCATTCTTAACAAGTGGAGCACCATTATTGAAGGCTTTGAAGAGGCTTTAGAGAGCAAACTTTTCTTCTTTTTCTCCTTCTTCAAGGATTCCTTCCAGCATCTATGGTGTTTTCAACAACCTCTCTTCACAAGTATTTTGTCTTTTTGAAACCCTAAAGACATCAGGTAGCAGTGAAGATTTTTCAGAAGCTAGAGGCAAAAATGGAAGAAGCCAAATGGTTTGCGTGGAGTTGCAGTACATTAATACACATTGGCATACTTGAACAGTTTGGAGAGTATTGCAACAGTCCTGGAGACTAGATTCATAGTTTCAGCTGAGTTTGCGGCCATCAAATAACGTCGGAGAGGCCTTGCACCATAAATTGGATCGTATGCCTCTTTCAAAACAAGATCCAGAGCTGCATCAGTTACTGCCAAAGCAACTCCCCTGTCTGCCAAGCAAAGAGCCACATCCTTCATTTGCAGTTTAGCAACCTTACACAAGTGTGAGGGGGTCAAAGGCTCGAAAACCACAATCTCGTCCAATCTGTTCAACAACTCTGGATGGAAATGTCTTCGGCAAAGTTCTAGATGATGGAGAAAGGTAAAAAAGAAGAGCTATTCCTGCAGTAATGCGTCCTACCCATACATAAACTTCAGCTCCGCAATCAACACCTTATCAGTACCAGGAGCGAAAGGGGCTGAAAGGAGGGTGCTGCTTTCAGGCAGGAAAAGCCATTCCAAAACCGACACAGCGAACAAGAGAGGGAGAATTTTGAATGGGAGAGACGCAGAAACAGCACAGTTCACGCAGAGGGAGGGCCGGGAAGCTATATGCCATATATTTCTCCTGAACAGCAGTCTCCACTGAAGAAACAAAATAATGCCACAACATTAAGCAGTCAGGGGAAAGTTAGTGACTTTCCATTTAACAATGGAAGAGAAATGGTGTAGCCACTAAGAGCTTTTGCAAGTGATATTTTCTGAATCACTATCAGGTTTTATCTTGATCAATAGAACACCTTCAACAGTTGATGTCTTCCCGCCAGCACCCAACACATTTCGAGATATTTTCATTTTCCTCATAGATCCATTGTAGAGCTCTTCCAAAGTACAAGGGGAGCAAGGGCTGGTACACTTAGGCTTACTCGCAATCCTTCAACAGCTAGCTGGAAGCATTGACTTAGAGAAAGCTCTCTGAAGTCCACATTCCTCCCTGTTTCCACATCTCTCAACAGATTTTGTGTTGCCTTTAAAGCTATACTGATTCCAGGAAGATCATTATACACTGTATGCAAATCAACAAGCAGAGGATAAATTGGTTGAGCAAATAATGGGCATGCATAATCCATGTCAACATTAGGATCTAAGTCTTCGGGCCACTCAAGAAGATCGCTGGACGCCTTGAAAGGCCATACGTAAGACAACAAGTAGGTTAGCCAGGAAGCCATTAACAGAACGTGTGGGCATATGAACATTTGGAAGGAAGTCTCCGATCATTTACTTCCATTCAGATCTATCACATGAACCTAGTTAATTATATGAACAGCAGTATCATCAGGAGAAGGCATGTCCTTCAGGCCTTCCTCTCCATAGCGGTCGTAGATTGATCTTTTTGTGAGTATCACTCAAATACGTATGATGTCTGCTCACAAGCTGAGGCATTTTCCTACGTATACTGTCTGCTCACAAGCTAAGGCTTGGCTCCAAGACAGATGTTGCATATTTGACTGGCCAGCAGTTATGCTTGCTGGAAACAAGTCAAATATGCAGTGGAATGTTGCTACTACAAGTGCAAACATTAAACACTTGATGGATACCAGACACAATACCCATGAAGAATATATTGACAGGCTCATCAGTGAAGGATTGCAAATAAGAACACTTCTTGAGGAAAAAAAAATTGGCTAGGTGAACTGCCTTTGCAAAGATTTTGAGACCTTTAAAAAGGGGGAAGAAAGAAGAGGACCAGTGAAAGGATAATTTCTGTTGTGTTTGTCTTCAAAGATGGTAGATCGTCTTGTTCACTCATCATTTGAGATGTTTTAATGCTAGCAGGCTTCTCAGACAATACAGATATAAGGGCCTTCTTCCCTTTGCAAAGACCTTTATAGGGTGCCGATCGTGTCCAAACTTGATTGTGAGAAGCTTGTCTCTGACCAAGTGTTACTCGATGGTCACGGGCATGGCAAAATTCTCCGCCTGCTCATCTACTAAAAAGAATGTCTCTGGGAGGTTCCTGGGTCTTTGTCAACATTGTGACCCCCTCTTCTAATGTTTCAAGCCTCTTGTGCACATTTGGAGAAGCATCAAGATATACTGACAGATAGAAGGTATACTAGGGTAGATTGGTTGTGCAAGAGGAGGCAGTACTTGACAAAGATGGACCAGCGCAACAGAAAAGGATTGTTCTCTAGATCATTAAGGATCAGCTTGGTTCTTTGAAGTTCAAAATTTCTTTGGTGATTTTGGAATCTCTAGGAGTGTGTCAACCTTAGTGCCTTCATCTAACTTCATCTTACTTCTGCTCAAGAAGATTCAGCAATGTTTCAGCATAGGGGATAAGAATTTGGTTCTCTATTCTAATCTGATTCTAATTTGAAAGTCCAACCTCAGAGATAGGGCTGCCAAAGAAGGGCAAAAACTGGAGACCTTGCAGGCATTGCATCAGACTATCTGCCTTGAAATCTATATGTACCCTAGGAAACCACATGTTGTTGGCAAAGTGGCTGAGTGACCACACCCCTCCGTCTACTATTGTAGCAGTTGCTGTGGTGTTTGTTGAGGAGTATACAGTTGGATTTTGGGCTCAACCGCTACTATTGAGCTTAGGAGCAGGGCAGTCAGAGATTTTTCCTTTGGTCTGCATGTGTTGAATCTCAAGGCACGGTAAAGTTGAATGTGTCTGCTGGTCCTGATTTGAGGACTGTGTATTTTGGGAGTATGCATGTCAGATGAGTGAAACCAGAATTTTAAGGCAAGGACAGGAACAACATATCTCTTCAACTTGACTACAATGGCAGTTGAGAACAATAGCTCCAGCTCTAGTGAACTTGGACAAGGTTGGCTTCAAACACAGGCTAATATTGACAAACTTGGAGTTTTAACTGATCGGTGTATTGCTCTTATGAAGGCGGTTATGGAAAAAACAACAAGACCTAAATCAAATGCTTCTGCTTATGGCCAACATGTATATGATGATGGTACACTTGAATCAAATGCTTATGCTTACTCTCTGACAAGGTAGCAAAGCTGCCACAAAGTGGCCTAGCGTTCTGTGCACCGAAGCGCGCGCAGAATGCTAGTAATGTATATATGGAAAGTTTTAGTCACCTGGTCAAAAATCTATTGTATGTATTCCACACCATAGCAAATATAACAATTCTTTGTAATCCCCATAAGAAAAGATATAGTCAAATGATTGAAACCTTTGTTGTATGTATTCCATATGAGAAAAGGGATAAAAGTTCATTGTGATCTCCATAGAAAAATATTTAGCCAAATGGTCAAAGCTAGATGGTCAAAACCTCTATTGCAAGTATTTTACACAAGAGTTAGGATTACAAGTCTTTGTGATGTTCACAAGAAAAGATTTAGCCATATGATCAAAACATGTATTGTATGTAACCTAGATGATGGCAAGGATAATAATTGTTTGTAATGTTTAGAGAACAAGATTTAACCAAATGGTCAAAGCCTCTATTGTATGTATTCCACATGACAACAAGGTTAAATAATCTTTGTAATCACCATAAGAAAATATTTGATCAAATGATCAAAACCTTTATTTCATGTCTTCCACATGACAATAACAAATAGTCTTTGTGATCTCCATAAGAAATTATTTGATCAAAGGATCAAAACCTTTATTTCATGTCTTCCACATGGCAATAAGGATAAAAATATTTATGAGAAACATTGACCTCATGCTTAAATGTTGAAATTGCAAGGACCTCCAAAGAATAAGAGATTTCATTCCCTATGGCATGAAGCTATAAAGATTGATGAAATTTCACCATCAATTAGAAGCTATTTGAGAAGGAAATATAATTTGTATCATGGTTAAATATTTATAGATCTTATAGTATCTACTTTTTCATAATAGTAAAATGTATCATATTGCATTTTGTTTTTATGTCAGAATATTTTAGTCTAAATCATGTTATATTAATATATTTGTACTATGTGCATATCATGAAATATCGTATCAAAAAATATTATCAAGTTCTTATGCATCATATTATACTTTACTATATAACACTCTCTATTATACTATATTTTCTATAGTAAAAGTATTTCTATAATTATTCTTTATTATTTTGCAATAAGCATATGGCCATACAATACTTATAAGTACTCAATAAAGCATATTACATGGAATGCAATATATTATTTTTCCATAGGATGAAATTTGATATTCTAACAATACATATCATGATCTTTCATCAATCTGTAGAGATTAGGCCATATGGTCAAAAAATTTCTTACAATGTAAGAAGTACTTTTGTTATTTTATCCAATACAACCAGAGATTTGACCAAGTGGTTAAATATTCTCCTTAAGCTATCTCTTCGCCAAAACAAGGACTCTTGTAGTATCACAATATCTTACAATGAATCAACCACTTTGTTCATTCTACTATAAGAATGACATTCCACCATTTGGAATGCTTTCTTGCATTATCAACCCTTACTTACTTCCAAGAGGGAAAAATATTTTTTACTTAGAATTCCTTACTTGATATATATTCAAAGTAATACTACATGTTGTCTAGTAACCAAGCATTTATACACCATGAGAAATGCTAGAATACTAGTTGATTGTCCTATCGAAATATGCATTGAGATTGGACGAATGACAAATATGGAATCAGATAATGTTATGAATAATGCCCCTTATGTTGAGCAACTTCAACAATTAATAGATCAATGGTGGCTAGAATTTGGTTCTCCACCAAAATCCCAACAAGGGCTTCCTAAGACAAGCTCTCAAAGAGTACCATGGTAGGTAATCACATATAAGCTTACCTTCTCTTTTTAGTGAAGATTAGTGTGATGCTCTTTCTTTTGTTCTATGCTCACTGTTTTGGTCTTTCTTTTGTCGAGATTTGTGGCATACATTGGAGAAAATTGTGTAGCTAAAGATTGCTATATGATTATTAGCTCCCAAGAAATATTTGATAGTTGGATCAAAATCATGAAGAGATGCTGTAGAGGTTAGCTTATATCCCAGGAGGAGAGTTCAAGAAAGAAGGGAAGGCAATCTTCTCCTATTGCATTTCATTGCCTTATGGGTCTAAAGGATGGAGACATCCTTACACTACAAGAGGAGATTAATGAAAGTCATATCCTTTTTCTTAGAAACAAATGGGATAAGGAAGATATGATTGATATGGAAATAAGGGCTAAGCAAATCAAGCAAGATAGGGTCCTAAAGGAGGAATTAGCCACTCTTTTCAATGCCTAGTTCAAAAAAGTAGCGTTATGATGAAGACTTGGGAAGAGCTTGTTGATGACTATGATATCAATGATGAAGCCTACATAAAGATTTTAGGCACATTTGCAATTATTGGGTATCAAAAAAGCTAACACATGGAGTTGATATAGTGTATCTACCAAATTGAGAAAAAGATATTGTGAACTTCCTAATTAGGAAAAAAGAAAAATCCTCCACTAGTTCACCTTGGCATGTATATGTTGTGAGATGCAATCTAGAAACCTTTGATCTTATACAAAATGTTTACAAAGATCCAATTACCATTGAGGTTGTTGTTCTCTAGATGCAACACATGGAGTTGAGGGAATGAAATGGGACTCTATAAAATTTGGAAAGGGTGTATCCACTCTACTACAAATGACATGTGAACCTAAACAATTCATGTTATTATAAATTTTTGATCGAAAACAAATGGCAACTTTAGAAAATGCTCTTGAAAACATGTTTTGCAAGTATCACATGCTAGTTGGTAGTGTCGACTTCCTACCAATGGATAGAACCTTTTCTTTTGGATCTATAGATTCCTTTGTGATTTTGACATTAGTGACCATGTAAAATTTTTAAATAAATTTCGAGTGATATATAAACAATGTCAACAAGCCTTCCATTTTGGACTTTTAAGGCTTGGACAAGGAGTGCAATGATGAAGACATTGACGAAGACTAAAGGATTGCAAAGGTTGTTTTGAGAAAGAAAAGGAAAGATATGGAGACTACAACCAAAGCATTCAATGTTGCTCATAAGGTTGTATTTGATGTATATGCAAGTGGACTTGCATCTAAGGTGGCATTGGTAAATCACATGAAGACTATTGCAATAGTTTGCAACACTCAAGAGAAAAGAGAGGTTGAAGCAGAATTGTGGAGAGTCCATGAGAGTGCCAAAAAATTTTCAAATTCCCAGGAGGTTCCTCTTACTAAATTTCAAGTTCTTGAAGTACCACTTGAGAGGGCGTAGAAGAATCAAGGCAAGATATAGCAAGTCTAATTATGAAAGAGAAATAAAAGACTACTTCAAGTGTTTAAACTCCATTCCTTCTCCTTTCACCAAGGAAGACACATTGATGTAATTTTGGTTTTTTCCTTGAAAAGTTACCTCCATTAACATTTTCAATATTTTATGTCTTTGGTGATATTTCTTAAAGAAACTATGTCCTTAGTTTTTTTATTTCTTGCAAAAAGTACCAAGCATGTTTGATTTAAAAAATCTATGTAAGTAAATCTTTTGCTAAAATAGTGAGAGTGGAATTTTGATACTGAGAAGTGCTTAAAAATAGCTAAAAATTATGAATATCAAGGGAAAAATATTCAATGTCAAAGGCGGCAGCTCGTCGACTTAAGACGATTTTAAGCGTCAAAGTGCTTTAAAGGCGCCCGAGCGACACTTGTTGATTTTTTTTAATTTTTCAAACTGTTGTGTGGGTTGTCAAGAGCTACTAGCCAATGCGGGATGTCAAGCCGGATGCCCAGGATTTTTCAGAGCTCAATTCGGAGTCCGGACGGGGAAGGAGCGAAGAAATCAGGCAAGATACAAAAAGGTGGACATTAGAGTGGCCAAATGTAAGTGACCTTTGGGGCCTTGGGGGCATTTTATGCCAAATCAAAGCATGGCATTTTTTGAGGAGCAAAAACATGGAGAGATATGGCAACAGGAGGCGCCGAAATTTGCGCCTGCAAGATGCATGGAGATCATGATGACCGCCTGCAAACAACCACTGCAAATGATCATTGCCCTGCTGGTCATATCACCGTGCTTCACTCGCGCAATGGTAGTCTCTATGAAGATCTCTGATTTCAGTCTTTCTCTCTCCTCCCTCTCTCTCTTCTAAGGGCAGATTCATGTGGGAAGAAGAAGGATTGACGGATGCTTGTCCAACCGAGATGGGATTGCTCCGTGATGCAAGAGGAGGGTAGATTGCTGATTCCGGACTGTCATGGACATTAATGGCTGCTGGAAATCAGTCCCGAGACATGGCAAATAAAAACCCGCAACCCACAAAGAACGGTAATTTTATTTTTACAAAGGAAATTGATGTTTTATGCAATTTGCTTCATGAATATTTGTTCCCATGGGATGATTATGCATTATGTTGTTGTTTGCTATGAGTTTGATTAGTTTATGCTCAGAAAATTAGAAAATCATAAGTGTTGTGACTGAAATTAATGGTGTAAAACCCGTAAAACACGCGAAATAGGGGGAAATTGGGTGTTTTTGATATATAAATGGAAAATATAATAAGACACACCAACTAAATTTGTGTTTTTGCTGCAAATGAACCTAAGGGCCACAACCCACAACTCATTTTGCATATTTCGTTATTTAATATTACGAAAAATACAAGAAAAATAGGGAAAATGGGTAAAAATATGGGAAAAATAGGTTTCGAGTGTGCGAAAAATACTAAAAAATAAGATTCATGTTTGTGTATGTATGGGGGGTCTAAATTATGAGGTTTAGCCTCAGTTCAGCCCTACCTTTATGTTTTAGTGAGTTTTTATTGCTTTTCATACAACAAAAAAAACATGGAAAAATATTACCCTAAACCTATGCATCGTGCACAATCTAAACGGCGAGGGGGTAGAGAGAATGAGAGTGGTGTTTAAGTGCTGAGAGAAAGAAAAGGCTGATTGTTTTCATCTATGCATATCATATAGATCGGTTGTTAATTTAAAATAAGGATCTAGTAGCACGAGACCTCCTCGATGCTAGGTTCGTGCAACGTAGCAATTATGCGTCAGAGAAATTCATTGAAAGAATGCTTTTGCACTAAGCACAATGCTAATTTTTCTTTGTTTGAGCACATGGACATTCACAATTTGCATGAAGCATAAAATGATAAAAGGTATCAGACAATACCTTCTGGATGCACAACACCTGTATTTGCTAGATCGTGACCAACATTGAGTGAGTAAGGTTGTCCCAAGCTACAGGCTAGGCGCTGGGTCTAAGGGAAAAGTAAAGTGAGGTATGGTACATCGTGGAATGAAATAATTGGTACCTTGAGAGAACTATGTGCAAAGTGTTATATATGTTTAGCAACGCATCGAGGGGCCAATCCCCAAGATGTAGGAGAGTCGCAGTGAGGTAGCAGTAATCAGTCGTGGGAGGACCTCCTATGTTTGTACTTCGTGCCATTAGGCAATGTGCTAGGACTCCCTCTGAGGAGTGTTAATTGGGTTAGAGTTGGACTACGAGACGTGATACAAACGCAATATGTTTAGGAAGGCAATGTATGATGCATGTGTCATTGACGCTCCTTCCCGTGAGGCCGTGGGATTGTTGAGCGCATGATAGAGGTCCGGCTAGTGCATGAGTAAGTGCCGGCCCGTTTTAGGTCCCATCAGTGGTGCGTCTACTAGGAGCCACTTATAAGTGGTGGTTTTCAGATCTAGGGTTTCTAGGGACCAAAAGGAAGTTGGTTTATGTCCTCTGACAAGGACCATCAAGACAACCTTCAAAAAGCCGAAGGTGCTGAGAGGGCTAGATGGCGGTTAGAGATCGTAAGCCGTTATTCTCCTCAAAGGAGTAGTCCAGTACGTATACGAAGTAGTGGTCTCAGTCATTTAACTACTCCACCTATTCCATTAGATGCAGGAGGAAGCATAAGTTCTTCCTCTTCTCCACCAAGTCTACCCACTTTAAGTGGGGGTGTGAATCTGTCACTTCAAGCTGCTATTGCTAATCCGATAGTCACCATGGCACAGCCTATTGCAATTCCTGTAGGGACGCCGGATTTACCAGCCTTAGGAGTTCCCTTGCCCATTTTTAATGGGTTAGCAGAAGAGGATACAGAATTTCACATTTGTGAATTTCAGAGTTTGATGTTCAATTATCGCATCCAAGAAGAGGGACATCTCATGATGTTCTTCAATATGATGTTAAAAGGAAGGGCTGCGGTACGGTATCACAGCATAGAGTTTGGAACCATAACCACCATTGATCAATTCTATGCAGCTTTCCGAGCAAAATGTGCCCCTGAAAGAGATGGCCAATATTGGTTGTGGGTCTTTAATGTAACACGTCAAGATCCTCATGAGAACGTGAAAGCATATGCTAAGAAGTTGAAGGAAGTATTCCATAAGTTGCAAACTTACATTCCCATTCCACTAGCTGCCCAATTGCAATACTTTTTGCATGGGTTGGACTTTAATATCCAAGTACAATTGAGCAGTGTGGCCTTGGTAGATATAGACACCGCTATTACGCGGGCAAAGGAAGTAGAAGCATGATTACAAACGGCCTACTCCTCTCGAATGAATGTTAATGGGGGTTTAGTACCTAGTGGCAATCCAGCATTGATGAATGGAAGTCAAGGGATGCCTATGACTAACCCTATTGGGAGAGGGAGTGTGGTTTCAAATATACCTTTACTACCGGCTCCTCCCAGTGTGACTATGCCTATGGCAAGTCAGTTGGCTCCATCAAATGTTGGAGGCCAAGTTTCAAATTCGAATGTTGTTCATGTGGGTCAACAGCAAATGCCAAATCAGATGGTTAGGCCAATGGAACGACTGGTCGACAATCGAGGCTACAAGTCGAGTGCATCTAATGTCCTTGGTGAAGTCAAGGACATGACGAAGCATTATACCGATATGATTTCCGAACAATATCAACAAATAGCCGTCGATGTTAATTTTTTGAAGAAGCAACAAAATTTGATAGGGAGTCGATGCCCTGAAGAGGGTGGACCCTCTAGATTCAGTTGTAAATGGTGTGGTGGACAGCACTTCCCCAGGAATTGTCCAAATGTGAAATGTGACATTTGTGGGAAGTCTGGTCATTTAGTTGCTACCTGTTGGGTTAAGATTAGTTCTCTCCAACAAGGGAGTAAACAACCGGGCCCAGTGAATCATAGAGCGCAAGGAAATAACTTGCAGCAGAATGATGCACCTAGGCAAATATTGCAGAGGGAAAAAACAAATATAGAAGAGTTGCCACAAGGCAATGGAGTCAGCCTTATTGAGGCTGTACGAGTCCATGATGCTGAAACCTCTAACTTAAGAGCCGTGACAAGAGACCAAAAGGCTAAAGAGGTTGACAGAGATAAGGAAAGACCGGTTGAGGCAAACCCTAAACAAGGGGATAAGGGGACGCAAGTCCAGAGTCCTAGCATAGAAGGGGGACCGCTAAAGCCGGTTGACAGGAAAGGCGACCCTAAGAAGGATGAGGAAGTGCCCAGAAAGAAGGCAAGAGCTAATAAAGAAGCACCAAAAGCGGTCCAAAGACCAAAAGAGAGGATGGTTTGGCAAGAAAAGAGAGCTTTGGCTACTTATCATGACTTTGATTTAGCGAGTTCTCTTTGCAAAGTTAAACCAGATGTGAACCTCTTGCAATTGATCAAATTATCTCCAGGAGTATGCAAGGAATTTAGGAAGATCCTGCGTATCGGGTATATTATAGAACCCTTGGGCATAGCACGAGTAGGGGAAGATTGGTTTGACCATGCTGAAAAGAACTGCCCTAGGGTTCTAGATTATGTGGATGGAATATTAGCGGAATATACCATTGTAGACACTGGATCCTCCGTCAACATCATGAGTTCAGAGTTGATGGAGAGGCTGCGTCTAGGCATCCAGAAAAACATCTCCACCCTTCTGAGAATGGCTGATGATAGTTTAAGGCAACCAGAAGGTTGTGTTACTAAGGTCCATGTTACAGTTGCAAGTGTAGAATGCTTCTTGGACTTTAAGGTGATAAGATTTGCAGGACGTCCTAGCTATTGGGTTTTGCTAGGTAGGCCTTGGATCTTGCGAACAGACTGTCAAGTCGATATACCCGCTGGTCGAGTAGTTCTAGGTAGAGGTGCTAATCGAGTAATAGTCGATGCTTATCCTGAGTCCCCTCAAAGTGAGAGAGCTCCTTTATCTTCTACTGAATTAGAGACAGCAAATGATCCATCTGGTAATGAGACATCATCCAGTGATGAATCTAAAAGACCAAATTTTGGATCAATTAGCGGGTAGGGAAATATATTCATTTATGGATTGCTTTGCAGGATATAACCAGATGGCAATTGCAGAAGAGGACAAGTTGAAAACAACTTTTCTTACTATCTTTGGTACTTTTGCATACCATGTGATGGCCTTTGGTTTATACAATGCACCTCAATTGTGGCAATGAACAACAAACAAGACCTTTGGTGACATCTCCCTAGATGAGTTGAAAGTATTTATTGATGACCTGGGGGCAGCCACTATAAGGGAAAGGATGTTGATTATTTTAAGAAAATGCTTTGAGCACTGCAGACAATTTTGTATCGCTCTTAACCCATGGAAGTGTGTCTTTGGAGTACCTTATGGGCTATTGCTAGGACATGTGGTCAGTTCAGTAGGAATAGCAAAACTGACCCTGAGAAGATAAAGGTCATCGTTGCTATGAATCTGCCACGTACTCCAAAAGAGGTACATAGCTTTCTGTCATCAATAGGGTATTATCGGAGGTTTATCAATGCCCTGGCACAAAGAACCTTGCCACTAACGAATTTGTTATCCTATAACTGTCTATTTGCATGGAGTGATGCTTGCAAAATATCATTTGAGGATGTGAAGCAGGAGCTCACTAAAGCACCTGTGTTAAAAGCACTTAAAAGAGGCGAAATGTTTTATATCTTTTCAATAGCAACTTTGCATAGTATAAGCTGTTGTTTAGCCCAAATCGCATCCGATAGCTTTTGCTAGCCGGAAGTTGGGCATATCAAAGATCAATTATACCTACATGGAGAAGTTGTGTCTTGCAATGGTCTTTGGGACTAAGAAATTCAAGCACTACATCCTCTATGAAAAGGTAGTGTTCTATACGAAGGCGGAAGGACTTAGATTGCTTATGAACAAGTTACAGCCGCCTGATCGTTTGGCAAAGTGGTTAATCACTTTGCAGGAGTTTGATTATGAGATTAAGAGTAAGCCACCAAGGTTGCAGGGTATTGTGGAATGCCTTGTGGATTTCGGGAAGCCGAAAGAGACTTTGGCTGAAAAGAAAGTGACATTGAGGAAATGTTTAAAATTGATACAGCTTCTATTCCATCTTGGTATACTGCCATTACACACTATCTATCAACAGGAGAGATGGGAGCTGGTTTGTAAAAGTCTGAGAAGAGGAAAATCAAAAAACAGGCTTTGAATTTTTCCTTGATCGCAGGGACGATATATCGGCAAGGTGTTGATGATATCTACCGCCGATGTGTGATGCCTGACGAGGTTCCTTTTATCTTAGAAGAGTGCCATGACTCTACATGTGGAGGGCACTTTGCAGGACGGTTGACGGTGTAGAAAGCTCTAAGAGCTGGATATTGGTGGCAGTCCATCTTCCAAGATTCTTTTGAGTAGGTAAAAAAATGTGATACCTGTCAGTAGAGAGAATAGGAAACGCCCACTTACACCTATCATGGCTATCCTTCCATTTGAGAAGTGGGACATTGATTTTGTGGGTCCTATTACCCCGTCCTCTACTACCCAAAAGATGTATATTATAGTAGCCACTGATTATTTTACAAAATGGTCAGAAACACAGGCGATGAGGCAGGACAATGGAAAAGAGACTGCAAGTTTCCTTTTAGAGCAGATCATCTGCAGTTTCGGTCCCCCAAAGGAATTAGTGTCGGACCGTGGAACCCATTTTCTAAATAAGGTGATCAAAATCTTGACTAAGGCTTGGCAAATCAAGCACAATAAAATGACTCCTTATAATCCGCAAGCAAATGGGCAAGTTGAAATTACTAATAAGCAGCTTGTGGGTATCTTGTCTAAAATAGTCTCTCAGAAGAAATGAGACTAGGACAGGAAGCTGTATGTGGCAGTATGGGTGTATAATATGACATTCAAGTGAGCTATCGGCCATACTCCATTCAAATCGGTTTATGGGGAAGAGTGTGTGTTACCCCTTGAAATTGAATTGCCGACCATACAATTTGCAATTAACCATTCTTTGGGAGATAAGGATTCCCTTTTTGAACGTTTCACGACTATAGCCCACCTGGATGAGCTGAAGTTGCAGAGCTTATTACACCAGGAGGTAGCCAAGCGTCGGATGAAGTAGTTGCATGACCTTAGAGCGAAGAAATATACCTTTAAAAAAGGGCAATTAGTCCTCTATTACGATGCGCGTAGGGAGCTGTTTCCAGGGAAGCTAGAACCTAAATGGGATGGCTCATACAAGATTGTTAGGCTCGGGAAAAATAGGTCTACGGCCCTATTAGCTGATCTACAGGGAGTAGAGTCTAAAAATAAGGTTAATCTTAATAAGATTAAACCTTATTATTTCTAAGTATGATAATATAGAGAAATGCATTGCAGGTCCATGCTGGGGATGATTTGCGACCTACCAAAGAGCTTAAAAGCTGGTTGATGGGGCGGTTAATCCCTTATTTGGAGCACCCATATCTGGAGCCAAGATACCATCAGGGGAAACTCATCTGGTGGAGCCAAGGATACAAGGTGATTGAGCAAGAAGACGGAACCTTTGTGTGGGAGATTAAAGTCTTTTGCCATCACTGCTTACGACTATTGACAAGTATCCATGTTGAGTTCAATGAAGAAGGTGGGATGGAGCCGTCAGTTCATCCTCTAAACATGCTAAACTTTGATTATCATAATTACGAATAGAGGAGTTTGCAATGGCCGGCTGTGTAAACCCATTGTGGACATATACATTATATTTTGATGGAGCATCCAGGGGCCCTAATAAAAAAGGGAGTGTTGGAGTAGTAATCCGAGATCCCCGACGAAGAGTTACGATGAAGTTAGCTGCTTATCTCGGGGTAGGATTCACTAACAATATGGTGGAGTATAAAGCCTTGATTATGAGACTGCATATTGCCAAACAAGGTGGTATTCGTTGGTTGTTAGTAAAAGGGGATTCCCAGTTGATCTTGAATCAGCTAGATGGGACATACACAATGCGGAATCCCATTCTTCGTATGTATCATCGGACTGCGATGACCCTACTTGAAGAGTTTGAGAGAGTGTCTTTTCAGCTGATTCCACGTTACTGGAATCAGTTCGCGAATTCATTAGCAAATCTTGCTTATGAAGAAGACCTCTTCTTTAATTGTGGTCCTAGTTTGGATATTGTGATCAATGATGAAACAGAACCCAGTCGCTTGTGGGGTATGTTATCAGAGCATGCAATATATGGCAGACGATGGTTGATATGGGTAATGCAAAGAGTAGCCAAGACCAATCTACCATTATTATCCTGGACCCATAGGTTAATTAGACAACATGTTATGTGTACACCTCTTGCTATCTATGCAGGAGGGATGGGTCATAACCTTATGCATTTAGTTTAGGGCTATGAGCCTGTTTTTCCTCCTTGGAAGGGAGCATATTATTGTATATCTACACTATTTCAGGGAGGGATGTGTAGAAGCTATTTTGTTTGAACTCGTTAGGCCAAGAGGGCCCGTTTTGGGAGGTTTTGAATGGTTTATTTTGTTAGGCCAAGAGGGCCAATTTTCTGTTTAGTGCAGGTACGGTTAATGGTTTCTTGTTTTAGTTCTGTGCTAGATAGGTTTGGAATAAGAGCTTGGAAGGAGCCTTTGTTGCGCAGAAGCTTCTCATGGTCCTATCCAGGTGATATCTCTCCTTTATGAGTACTGTGGTTTTTATGTTCTATGTGTTTGTGTACTTGTTAAGGGATTTATCTTTCTTGTTGGGGACCGGAGCCCAAGGCATGAAGTCCCGAGGTTTAGGTTAAGTATGTCTAAGGGAGGTCTGAGTAGTCGTTGCCTCCTGTAAAGACATTGCCCGACATCAAACGACCTGTTTTAGAAGGGAGTTCTAGTGACCCAGTTCTGCTAGCCTGCTAGGCAGCCGTTCTAGGAGTTCTTGTTAGTTGTGAGGCAGTTAGAGAAGCCTGCCAGAAGAAAAATAATGATGATAGAGGGAAAAAAACCCTGAATATCTTAAAGACAACAAATATACATACGAAGGTGTGTAAAAAGGGGTTCTTACCCCTATCAAAATAGGAAAGAAAAGAAAGGAAAATTTATAAGTAGTTGATCATTGCCTTGCGAAGGCCTGGTAGGTTCTTGGGGACGAGTCAGACCAAGGGCCGATGCCTTGTCTTCCTAGGGGTGGCATCTTGCTGGAAAAGAAGAAATTAAGGAAGGTTGGAGCGAAAATAAAAGTGAGTGTCAAAAAAGGATTGTCGCCTTGCGAGGGCTTGGTAGGTTCTTGGGTACTGAGACAGGACCTGAGGCTGATGCCTTGTTCTCCCTGGGTCACTACGCTCAACTCCCTCCTTTTTACATGCCCGAGTATGGAAAAATAAAAACCCTAAAAAAAATAAATGTGCTGAAAGAAAATACTTCTTGATCAGGCTATAGGAGCTCCTTGTTGTGTTGTCCTTAGTTAGGTAGGTAGTTCAGACCGCCACTTAGGGCAACCTCTTTGATAGTTCTTTTTAGTTTGGCCGTGTTGGAGCAATTCGTTAGTAACTAGCTTTGCACCTTTTATCAGATTATGCTAGGCCTACTCCTTGTGGATGTCATGCCTTGGTTCTGTTAGGGGGTAAGGTGTGCATTATGCTGTGTTTAGTATGTATCTATTTTGTATCAGCCTGATGCTTCCTTTGGTTGTTTTGTGCAGATCTATTGTGGGATTCGACGAGCTGAGTCGCCCTATCCCATGGTCGCCAATGAGAGCAAAATTTTGATGCCGAGAAGTGCTTAAAAATAGCTAAAAATTACGAATATCAAGGGAAAAATATTCAACGTCAAAGGAGGCGGCTTGACCTAAGACGATTTTAAGCATCAAAGTGCTTTAAAGGCGTCCGAGCAACACTTGTTGATTTTTGTTAATTTTTCAGACTTCCGTGCAGGTTGTCAAGAACTATCGGCCAATGCGAGATGTCAAGCTAGACGCCCAGGATTTTTCAGAGCTCAATTCGGAGTCCGGACGGGGAAGGAGCCAAGAAACCGGGCAAGACACGAAAAGGTAGACATTAGCGTGGCCAAATGTAAGTGACCTTTGGGGCCTTGGCAGCATTTTATGCCACATCAAAGAATGGCATTTTTTGAGGAGCAAAAACGTGGAGAGATATGGCGACAGGAGGCGCCGAAATTTGCGCCAAGATGCATGGAGATCATGATGACCGGCTGCAAACAACCACTGCAAATGATCATTGCCCTTGCTTCCCCTTTGCCTGCTGGTCATATCGCTGTGCTTCGCTCGCGCAATGGTGGTCTCTATGAAGATCTCCGATTTCAATCTTTCTCTCTCCTCCCTCTCTCTCTTCTAAGGGCAGATTCATGTTGGAAGAAGAAGGAACGACGGATGCTTGTCCAACCGAGATGCGATTGCTCCGTGATGCAAGAGGAGGGTAGATTGTTGATTCCGGACTATCATGGACATTAATGGCTACTGGAAATCAATCCCGAGACATGGAAAATAAAAACCCGCAACCCGCAAAGAACGGTAATTTTATTTTTACAAAGGAAATTGATATTTTATGCAATTTGCTTCATGAATATTTGTTCCCATGGGATGATTATGCATTATGTTGTTGTTTGCTATGAGTTTGATCAGTTTATGCTCAGAAAATTAGAAAATCATAAGTGTTGACTGAAATTAATGGTGTAAAACCCGTCAAACACGCGAAATAGGGGGAAATTAGGTGTTTTTGATATATAAATGGAAAATATAATAAGACACACCAACTAAATTTGTGTTTTTGCTGCAAATGAACCTAAGGGCCACAACCCACAACTCATTTTGCATTTTTAGTTATTTAATATTGCAAAAAATATAAGAAAAATAGGGAAAATGGGTAAAAATATGGGAAAAATAGGTTTCGAGTGTGCGAAAAATACTAAAAAATAAGATTCATGTTTGTGTTTGTATGGGGGGTCTGAAGTATGAGGTTTAGCCTCAGTTCAGCCCTACCTTTATGTTTTAGTGAGTTTTTATTGCTTTTCATACAACAAAAAAAACATGGAAAAATATTACCCTAAACCTATGCATCGTGCACAATCTAAATGGCGAGGGGGTAGAGAGAATGAGAGTGGTGTTTAAGTGCTGAGAGAAAGAAAAGGCTGATTGTTTTCATCTATGCATATCATATAGATCGGTCGTTAATTTAAAATAAGGATCTAGTAGCACGAGGTCTCCTCGGTGCTAGGTTCGTGCAACGTAGCAATTACGCGTCAGAGAAATTCATTGAAAGAATACTTTTGCACTAAGCACAATGCTTATTTTTCTTTGTTTGAGCACATGGACATTTACAATTTTCATGAAGCATAAAATGATAAAAGGTATCAGACAATACCTCCTGGATGCACAGCACCTGTATTCTCTAGATCGTGATCAACGTTGAGTGAGTAAGGTTGTCCTAAGCTGCAGACTAGGCGTTGGGTCTAAGGGGAAAGTAAAGTGAGGTATGGTACATCCTGGAATGAAATAATTGGTACCTTGAGAGAATTATGTGCGAAGAGTTATATATGTTTAGCGATGCATCGAGGGGCCAATCCCCAAGATGTAGGAGAGTCGCAGTGAGGTAGCGGCAATCAGCCGTGGGAGGACCTCCTATGTTTGTACTTCGTGCCATTGGGCAATGTGCTGGGACTCCCTCTGAGGAGTGTTAATTGGGTTGAGACGTGATACAAACGCAAGATGTTAAGGAAGGCAATGTATGATGTATGTGTCATCGACGCTCCTGGCTGGGAGGCCGTGGGGTTGTTGAGCGCATGATAGAGGTCCGGGCTAGTGCATGACCCAGTGCCAGTCCATTTTAGGTCCCATCAAATAGTATTAAAGAGCTCATTAAAATTTATCATCCTGTGTAAGGACAACTGTTGAAAGGAGATATTGTAATCTAGTGTGTAAGAATACTTATCACAATGAAAAGTTTGAGCTAGCTATGTAAAATTTACTTAAGTTGATTTTAGATCTTATTTCAATTAAACTCTCATATGTGTTGTGTAATGATCTTGTCATGTTAGTTTTGGTTAGATTTGTCCACATGGTCAAATCTCTTATCTCTTATAATCTCTTTTACTACATCACTAGTGTATGTCTATGCATGTACCTTAGGATAAGAGAGCCAACAATATTGCACACCCCAAAAAAGTTTCATTACACCCCCCAAAGGAGTTTTAGGTCACTATCAAATATTATAACAAAGATTTTACCTCCAATGTGTCTTTGGAGATGTGTATATGGAATACTATGATAAAATGCTTCTTACAATTCATAAGTTTAAATATCTATGGGATATAACTAGTTCAAAAATAGAATGGTTAGTCCTTAAGAAGAAAATATGAAACTTTATCCAAATAGAGTATACCTTATCTCAATTAAATTGTCATGTATCACTTATATGTGATAGTAGCTTTGGCCACATTGTCAACTATATGATGTTTAAATTTTCTTTTGATAATTAGGACTAATAAATACCTTCTTTGTACATGCCATTTTGTAATGAAGGAGACCTAGGAGAGAGAAGGAGAGAAGGGAGAGACTGCAGAGAGGAGAGAGAAAGAGGAAGAAGATGAGAGAAGAAGAGAGAGAAATACTAGGAGTAGAGAGAGAAAGGCAAGAAGAGGAGAGAGAAATGGCTGGCAGCCATGGAAGGACAAGGAAGAAGGTGAAAGGATAGATGTATATTCAAAAAAATGATACCTATGGAGTGTCCCTTACACCTTTTATACTGAGGTCAAATTGACCTAAGTATTTCCCCTCCATTACAATCCATCCCCACTCAAAATGAAGTTTTTTTCCTAAAAAACAAAGATCGGACTTATTGGTATAGCCAAGTAGTGGGCTGCAGAGTACTACTCTGTACAGCATTACAAGTGGCAAAAGATAGTGGGGGGGTTTCTTGGCATAGACCCAATAAAAGATTGCCTAAATATTCAAGAGTAGTACTAGTCTATGCAGAGGGTCAAGGTCAGCTTGTAGCCACCCGGATCAAAAGGAAAAGTAGTATCGCTGCCATGCATTGGATTAGCTTCCATAAGCTCAAAGTCAAGTACAGCTGGAAGCATGATTATATGAGGCTGAAGTCACCATTGCATGGATTGCATCATCCCCTAAGTGCTGCATATTCATGGACCCTGCATTCTTAGTGATGTCCAAGCATTCAAACTGCAGGTCTGTGGAATGAAGGGGCTCCTGCATGGGGTCATGATCATTCAAATTCACATGCTGCCCATGATCTTCTTTCTTGAACGGAAGTTCTTGTTGTGGACCCATACCAAAATGGTCCTCAACAAGATCTTCTCCATCCTTTGCATCATAATACTCTAATACCAAGAGTATTTTGGCAGTCTTTGCCATGCATGTGGCTTGATGATTACAAGATATCGGCTTAGCATATCGATAGCATAAGCCCGCAGCCTACAATTCCCGTATCATATCACTAGTAAGGTGTCTAATGCGTTTAGCCTTAGATAGCAATTTACACACCTGCTCATCACCTTTGGTCAGCTCAGTAATAATTCTAACATACTGCTCATAGTCATCTTGCTCCTCATGTATAACAGATGGCTATCCATGCCCATGACCATAATGCTCATGCTGTCCATATGGATGATCATACCAATGTGGCTGCTGCTCATAATGATATTCATGCTGTCCATACTGCATATGGTGATAATAGCTCTGTTGTGCATCACACGTATAACCGTCATAAGCATGCTGCCTTTGATCATTGATCCCACAGCATTGGTCATGCTGTCCATAATCTCTATGAGAGTGCACGTTGTCAAGAATCACGTGGTGGGGGGACTTGCTCAAGATGCTGCGCCGATCACACACAGAATGCACAAGGAGAAGCTCACTCAAGAGACAAGAAGAGAGATGGAGGCCAAAACGTTTTTTTTCTAGTTTCTTCTTCCTCTTCTACACACTTTACAATGTACACAAAGTATAGATAAGATACGATATGAAGGAAAGTGGCCTACTAAGTCAAACAATGCATAACCGACTACACTAGTCGACTGGTGCTATAACTATGCCAGCTGTAAATAGGTGTAACAACCTGAATATAATAAGTAATGAGTCAGTGGCCATGTGTGAGTCATAATGAACACCGATGTGCTAAGTGTAGACGTGTGGACCCATCTAACCAGGGGGTCCATCATCAATGTCCGCATGTGTTGAGCTTGTCATCTCAACACTCCCCCTCAAGCTCAACTGCATCTCTGCAACTCCAAGTAAGCTTCGAAACTTTTGAAGCTTCTCTGTACCCGATGCCTTCGTGAAGATGTCAGCTATCTGATCCTGTGTGCTGACATACACCAAGTCAATCTCACCGGCTAGTACCTTCTCTCTCAAAAGTGGTAATGTACCTCAATATGTTTTGTCCTTGCATGGAACATAGGGTTCCTAACCAACTGTATACTGCTCATGTTGTCACAATAAATGACAACTGGACCTTCCACCTGCACATCCAAATCAGGCAATAAATTTTGCAGCCATACTACCTCACATGCTGCAACAGCATCACCTCTATACTCAGCCTTTGTACTCGACAAAGCAACTGTAGATTGCTTTTTGCTGCTCCATGCAACTGCTGCACTACAAGAGAGAATATGTATCCGCCGCTGGTAGATCTTCTATCAGACATACTACCAGCCCAATCTGCATTTATGTATCCAAACACCTATACATCTGTACTTACCTCATAGAAAAGTCCATAATGTAATGTGGACTTCACATATCTCAATATGCGTCTGACTGCATCCAAATGTGGCTTTCTAGGTACTTGCATAAACTGACTCACAAGACCAACAGCGTAGCTCAAGTCTGGCCTTGTAATGGTCATGTAGATCAAACTCCCCACTATCCTCCTAAACATAGTAGGGTCTTCTATCTCATCCCCAATATCAGCACTCAACTTTACATTCTGCTCCAACGGAACTGAAAGTAGTTTGCATACTGTCATACCATACTTGAACAACATATCCAAGCCATACTGTCTTTGGGATAGCCATATACCATCATCACATCTGATCACCTCAATGCCAAGAAAGTATCTTAGCTCACCTAAATCCTTCATCTCAAACTTCTTCTTCAAACAGCCCTTGACTTCAGCAATCCCACTATCACTATCACCTGTAATAATCAAGTCATCCACATAGATGACTATGATGACCAAACTTGCATCTCCCTTTCTCACATAAAGTGAGTGATCAGCATCAGAAACATAAAAGCCAATATTGACAAGATACTCTCTAATCTTGTCAGACCATGCTCTAGGTGCTTGCTTGAGCCCATAGAGTGCCTTCTTCAACCTGCACACATACGTGGGATGCTCTAAATCATCATAACCTGCTGGCTGATCCATATACACTTCTTCTTGCAAATCACCATGCAAGAAGGCATTCTTCACATCCATTTGTTGCAATCTCCAACCTTTGGCTACTGCCAAAGCAATCTCACATTTGATCGTTGCCATCCTAGCAACTGGATTGAAGGTTTCATCATAATCTATGCTATATGTCTGGGCATAGCCTTTTGCAACCAGCCTAGCTTTGTACCTGCTAATAGAACCATCTGCATTGTGCTTAATCTTATAAACCCATTTACATCCAATGGCTTTCTTGTCCTTCGGCAATGATACTAGATTCCAAGTCTTTTTGGCCTCTAATGCAGCCATCTCCTCATCCATTGCTGCATCCTAATGAGCATGACCAACAGTCTCCTCAAAACATGTGGGCTCAACATCCTCAACTAGTTTCACCATATAAGTATAATGGTGAGCTGCATAACCTTCAAAACCAAATCTTTTAACAGGGTATCTCACCCTGCTAGACTTGCGTACCACTGGATCACTCTCAATGGAGTCTTTGCATTAACATGTGCTCTCTGCACACCTGGAGTCCTCACTGAAGGAATACCAAGCTCATCATCCAAGCTCTTTGAGCCACTAGAGTCTCCATCAAGAACTGCATCAATGCCTTCTGACACTTTATTCTTTCCTTTGTCTTTACCTGTAGTGCTACTAGATGCACCTGAAGATGTAGAGGTACTCAGTCTCCCAGACCAAGGACTACCAGATGATGTCTCTGGTCCACTAAGAGTCCGTGATTCTTGGTTTTCAGCCTGCACATGAGTGTCATGATCATCATCATCATCCAATGCATCACCACTAGATGCATACCAACTGCTCATTTCATCAAAGATGACATCCCTGCTCACTCTGAACTTACATGTGACAGGGTTATAACATCGATACCCTTTTTGCTCTAAAGAGTATCCAATAAAGACACACTTTTTAGCCTTTGGGTCCAGTTTCTTCCGCAACTCATCTGGCACATGAACATACGCAATGCAGCCAAACACTTTCAAGTGTGATACATCAAGCTTCTTGCCAATAAAGCATTCTTCAGGAGTCATACCATGAACTGCAGCTGTGGGGGTTCTGTTCATAATATAAACAGCAGTATGAATAGCCTCAGACCAGAAATGCTTAGGCATATTCTTTTCAGCCATCAAGGCGCGTGCAACTTCTGCAATATGCCTGCTTTTCCTTTCTGCAACCCCATTTTGCTGTGGAGTATACTTGCATGTGAACTGTCTCTTTATCCCATGAGACCTCAGAAAATCACTGAACTCATTTGAGAGGTACTCTCCCCCTCCATCTGATCTCAAGCACTTTACTTTCAAGCCTGTTTCTCTTTCAACTTCAGCCTTGAAAGTTTCAGAGTGCTCAAAAACGCTTCACTCTTTTCCTTCATAAAATATACCCACAGCTTTCTAGAACAATCATCAATAAATGTGACAAAGTATGAACTGCCTCCAAGAGATACATTTTGTGTAGGCCCCCAAATGTCTGTATGCACAACATCTAGGATATTTCTGCTTACATCTCTATCATGTGAAAAGGGTTGTCTTGCCTGCTTACCAAACTGACATGCTTCGCATACCTTATGAAATTCTGAAACTTTAAATGTAGGCAAACCTATAACCAACCCTTTGTACTGCATTAATTTCAGCCTTTATACATTTGCATGTCCAATGCGTTTGTGCCAAATTTCAATGTCTGCAACAATAGCTTTTCCTTTAGCATACATAGCAGCATTCATAGTAAGAATTCCAGCATCCAGAGTAAACATACGTCCAACTCTACTTCCCTTTGCAACTAACCTGTACTTTTCATTGAAGTCTTCTACAAAGCAACCCTTTGCATTAAATCTGACTTGCAGTCCTTGCTCTACCATTTAACCCACTGACACCAAGTTCTTTGTAATAGATGGCACATGTAGTACATCTAAAAGACTCTTTGTCTTACCATCATGCAAGGACAAGGGAACTTTTCCAATGTGTGAAATTGGGTGGCATGAATCATCACCCATCTGCACATAACCTGTATTTTGCAAATCCTGCATCTCTCCAAACCATTCTGCATGGCTGATCATATGATTGGATGCACCTGAATCAACATATCAAACATCGTCATGCGTTCCCTTTCTTGTAACAGCATTCAGCATATGCTGCATAACAAACAGACGTTCATTTTTGTCTTCATTCTATCGTGAAGACGATGCATAGTTTCCTTGTTGCAACTTACCACTGTGAATATCATCTTTCTTAGCATAACATTGGGCTGCAATATGACCTGTTTTGCCAAAGTAGTGACACACAATACCAGAGTTCTTAGAACCTCTGTTCTGCCATCCACCTCTTCCTCTAAAGCTCCCCCTGCCTCTAAAGTTACCACAACCTCCTGAAACCTGCATATCACCAAATTGCTGATTCAATCTGTTTTGTTGGTTGTCACTACCACGTCCTGTACTACGGCCTCTTGAAGAGAACCTACCACGTCCCCTTCCTGAACTGGAGTAGAAAGCTTGGACCTATTCACCACTTCTTTCAGATGTCTCACTCTGCATGTTGATCTCTTCAGTGATCATAAGGGAGACCCACTCATCGAAATCTGGAAATGGCTTTCTGACATATACCGAAGTTACAAAAGACTTCCAAGCCTTTTCATTGTTAAGTCCACCCAAGGTAGACGACACCAAATCATCATCATCGGGCATTGCATCAATCGCTGCCAAGGCATCTGCAATGCTTCTTACCTTCAGTGCATACTGATTGATAGACATCTTCCCTTTCTTCAATGTATTCAACTCTTGCTTGAGTTGAATCTTTCGTGCCTTTGTATTTACAGAAAACATACTTTCAAGTATGGTCCAAGCTACATATGAATTCTCTGCATTTCTAATATGTCCCAGCATATTATTGTCAATTACTGCAGACAACCAATACATGACCTTCTTGTCTTTTGCATTCCATTCCTTTCGTGCCTTTGTCTCTTCTGCAGTTGGAGGATCACTCACCTCCGGCTCCTTTTCTTCACTTGAAACAAACTCGTAGAGGCCTTTTCCAATAAGGAAGTTCGTGACATGGAGCTTCCATGAAGGGTAGTTGTTCTTGTCGAGCTTCTCAATGATGGGGCTTCCACTGCTTTCTGCCATTATCAAAAAATTAATACCAAGAGCAAGCAAATCTTCTGCAACCCTCGACCTGTAGTGCACAACAATACACCAAACAGCCTTTTTCACTGTCTGCTCAACAATACATGCAATCTGCAACCTGTTTGCAAGTAAACCTTGTGTTTACTCAGTGGCAAACACCTTTGAACTTACAGATCTGAAATCTGTAACCTGCACACCCACTTTTGGTCAATACAGTCAAAGTCACAATGTACCCTGAAACTGTTGTCTGCAACCTTGCGGCTCTAAAACGGGCCCTGAAACGGCCTCAAATGCCAAAAAAAACTGCGGGAAAGACCTAAAGGACTTAATCTGCAGAATATACAACTCTCTTCACACACACCAAATCTCACTGCAATCTGAGATTTTTGCTCTACCCTACTTCCGGTGCCTCCACATGCACTATCCAAGAGAAAGAGTGGAAGGATGGGAGAGCTTCTTACTTGCTTGCTCGAACCTTGCTTCTTCTCCTTCACTTCAGCCTTCGAAATCAGCCTCTCTCAGTGGTGCGGCTCTGATACCATGTCAAGAATCGCGTGGTGGGGGGACTTGCTCAAGATACTGCGCCGATCACACACAGAATGTACAAGGAGAAGCTCACTCAAGAGACAAGAAGAGAGATGGAGGCCAAAACGTTTTCTTGCTGGTTTCTTCTTCCTCTTCCACACAATTTGCAATGTACACAAAGTATAGATAAGATACGATATAAAGGAAAGTGGCCTATTAAGTCAAACAATGCATAACCGACTACACTAGTCGACTGGCGCTATAACTATGCCAGCTGTAAATAGGTGTAACAACCTGAATATAATAAGTAATGAGTCAGTGGCCATGTGTGAGTCATAATGAACACCGACGTGCTAAGTGTAGACGTGTGGACCCATCTAACCAGGCAGTCCATCATCAATGTCCGCATGTGTTGAGCTTGTCATCTCAACACATGTCACAAAAATGTTCATGCTGCTGCCCAAATACATCTATTTGCTGTTGCCTACTACCAAAACTTTGGTCATATTGTTGCCCATAAACATGCTGCCCAAGATTGCATGATGACTGTCCAACATGACTACAATGGTATCCTTGCATCCTAGGCTGACCATAAGTATGATGATTGGCAAGTCCATGAGCATAGGTATCGGCATGATGTCGGTCATAATCACTTGCTTGCTGCTCTTGCATTGCATCAACGTCTCCATGAGGTAGCTGCCCATATGGTTGCGTGGCATAAGAATCTCCATATGCATGCTGCTGATAGGAACCATGCTGTTGTCCATAGGGACAATGTGGTTGAGTATATGCATTTGCTCCCACTGATGTAAATCTTGCTCTCTTCTCTAGTTCTGCTTCTTCAATTGCAAGTAATTGAAAATTTTATCAGAAAGTGTGGCAAATTTGGCATTGAGATTTTTCCACCCCAATATGTCTTCACGGTATGTCTCAGCACAGGTAGTTGCATTGCAATTTGCATACATGCTGCCTACTAATGTTGCTCACTGTTGCTTTAAACTTTAGACCGTGTAAGCAACTGTTGCCCACTATACTTCAAGCCTCAGAACTGTTGCTCACTGTTGCTGCAGATTTCAGACCACTTAAGCAACTGTTGCTCACTATTCAAGTCTCACAAACATATTCACCACTATTGTTTCTCTTCATTGCTAAACTGGTTTGAAGCCTATAGTTTGCTGAACCAACTTGCAATGAAGGAAGATAAGAGATCAGATCTTTGTCTGCTCTCACTATCAATGCTCAAACGGAGTGTGTAGCTCTGGCTTCTTCAACACCAATGCGGATGCATAACCAACATAATTCACTCACCAACAAATCGATTTCTACAGACCAATTTCTTACATCTTTTGTATTACCACACTTCATCAATAATGACTCCATTATTGCACAGACCACACAACCATCAGAAAATGACTACTGTCTGCATGTACTTGTCCTTCACCAAGGAAAATGCAACCTTTTGATGAAACAACTTGGGTGCCAAACTAAAATTAGTAGTTGTAACCTTCCAGTACTTGTGTACACATCTATCAACGCAATAGTTTGTGATCACCAACCAAGTTGGGCAAAAGAGCCACAAAAGATGCTCTGTGTGCCTGCCAAATCAGGGCATGTGCTTATGCAAACTGCAAATGGTCCTGTGAAGAATCAGGGGCTTCTCTCCCATCACCGACACACAATACTCCAAAAGAAGAGTCTATCTTATCAGAAGTGCCTCCTGCAAAAGGGTCAAGCTGGCCTCCACTTAGATCTTATTGAAAGAACACCCTTGGTGCTCGTTCACTGCATGTCTTTTCACAGAGGGAACCGGAGGACTCAATCTGCAATTTTCTCCATAGACTATACCAACTTCTGTTGTTTTGCCTCATCTTTAGAAGACGACATTGTTCACCAAAGATGGTGGTATTTCCCTCAATCTTAGGCCCTCCAAATCTTCAATTGTACTCTGTTGAGTCTATCTATAAGACTGTACCGGCGTTTGTGATCTTTGATCACTAGGATTTTGATTTGAACTAATGCTCATGAGTATCAAAAGTTAGTTCTGATAGTGATCCAACAATTCATTTGTTTCCTAAAACTTGACGTACCAAGGGGGATCTTCTAATCCATCAAGGCCTTCACCAAGAGGCTAGATTTATCTGTAATGGATGCTAAGACTAGCCTTGGATGCGAGAGGTCTCTTCGTAGGGAGGATATTAAAGTGGGAGGAGACAAGATTACTAAGGGGATCTAGCTATAAATTCCTTGGGCATTGAGGATCGACGTAGCCCCTACGAGCCCAAGATGGTCTTCCTAGAAGGTCTTCATGCTTAGATAAGGGTGGATTTGTGGATTATGCCCATGCAAGAGTAGAGGGATTGACGTGCATCACTCTCTATTGTTTCTCACTCTCTTTGAACTAAGTGCAATAATGGTTCACTTTAGCTTGAGGGATGATAGATGGATAATAGGAGACTATAACATTTAAATTGGATCCCTATTTTTTCAGGTTGATCCTTGTGGGGTTGAGATAGAGTTTCCCTTGCGAGGTAGACTCAAGTAGATCAAGATTATGAATGTCTAATTATTATAATGAGTTTCAAGTGGTTGTAGTCTTGATCACTTCTTGATGGGCTACTAAAATATGTGCTATCAATATTTATTTTAGGTAGGCGTATTATACTTGGTATTAGAGCGATTTTTTTTTTGGGTATGAATATAGATATTGTTACGAATTTTTAAAATTAAGTAAGAGTCAGTTGAGAGTAAATTATTTATGCCACCATTGCTTAATGAATTTGGATTAGAGTGACAAAGCATGGCAAAGATTCTTAGTATTTTGGGCTATGTTTAAGTCAACCATGCACTCTCTGCACTTCAATAGAGAAGAGATTGATTCATACTTATTTTGGATTGAATTTCAAAGAAATGTAAAAGTACTTTAGAGAAATGTAAAGGAAAAAGAGAAGGGTAAATTAGAACATAAAGAAAGAGAAAGGTAATGAAATAAGAAGGCTAAAATGAGAAGAACATTTAAAGTGAAGTGATCTTTACATGTAGCATCAAAGTTGTTGTATTATGTTGGTTATTGAAGAGACACTAAGTGTTTATTTTGGAAAAAAAATAGAAAAACTGAGAGTGGAGAGGGTTAATCTAGACATTTTGAGTTGAGTTTGGACAATGAAGAGGGATACCAAGGATAAATATTAGGATATCCCATGGATAACAGTGAGACCTTATGAGGGTTGACTTTGCCTAGTGGAAAGTAATTAAGAGTTCATGCTGTGAGTTATGCGGTGTAACTAGATAGTATGCCCCCTAGGGCTATGAATCAAGAGAGCTTTAATGGTATAAAAAATAGTAGTATAATTTGAAGCGCTCTAGATAGCGAGCTAATGGGACATGTAAGGCTCTTTAGAGATAGTTTCTTGTTGAGCCAGGATTATTCACCTTTGGGGTTTATTCGAACGAGCTGAATATTCATGGTTAAGTCTTATTTGAGCCTTGTGATCCTTAGCATTTATTTTGCTTAGGTGGCTTTTTGGGTGTTTTATGCCCCTGAGAGAAAATTCTACCTCAATTTTTGGTGCCCTCGTTGAGGATCCTTGTTTAGTTTTAGGGTTGGCACTTCACCCTAAAAGATGCTCAATATGACTATGTTTGGATTATATTAGTGAGTATGACTTAGATAATCATGTTAATGTTGAAACGAGGAAAGTTATCACTAGTTATGAGGAATTAAAGTCTAGTTTTTTGGGAATTCATTTGCACTTGTTAGACAAGAGTCCTATGTTGAGCATGGAGAGGGCCATATGGCTTGGCTTAATGATTATTTAGATAAGGATAACTAGTTATTAGTTACAGATGAAGAAGATTCATGCATCTTTTATAGAGCTATGAGGTGTTATATTTATAGTAAATCTTTAGCTATAGGGATCATGTTTAATTGGATGAGAATGTATGAGGAGATATCCATGTAGTAATGTGCATGGGATATAGATATTTTTGCTGAGATTGAGGTGAGTGGGGGTTTAGCAGTGCAACATTTAATAGGCCCACCAATGTGTGTTATTGATGAGGTTGTTGTTGAATCTCTAGGTTTTTTCTTTCAAGATGTGTGGCCTTGAGGAGACTAGAGACAATGTTGATGTGTTAGATAGGGTGGGATTATATCCTAAGAAGTGCACCTTACAGAATATGTAAGATACCATGTGAGTTCAAAAGAAAGAGTACTTTGTTTAGTAAAATTCATGGGATTATACATATATAAGGGGTTTTCTACTTACAAGTTGAAAACAATTGGTAAGTTTAGTATAGTAAAAGGGATCATTTTTAATGGCCTTGTAGCATGTAAAGAAAGGGTATTTTGTAATACCCTTTGAATGCATGTTATATAGATGATTTCTTATAGGTATACCCCCCAAGGACTACGTGGGTATTCATGTAGAGAGAGCCTTGATATGAAATCTCGTAATTGTGAAGTGGGTTTAAGTGATGCTCATGATCCTTTAAGTATGTCTGGTGATGCATCTAGAAGCCTAGATGCGGATATGCAAGAAGATGAGGATTGGGGTTATGATGACCTTAGAATAGAATTGAATCAAGAAGTAGAAGCTAGAATAAAAAGAGCCAAATAGAGAATTTCAAATATGAATTCAATTAATAAAGGAAAATTTTTGAGTGAACATGAGGATATATTATTGGAAAATATATGGGACGGAGAAAAGTTTGAAACTATGCAAGGTAGTGGAGACCTAGAGAGAGTATCTAATAGACATAGAATAATGCATGAGATAGTAGAACCCAATGTAGGAAGCCCTAGGTCTCCATTGATGTTTGAGTTGTTGAAAATGCCGTTAAGTAGCTTTGGAGAAGAAGGAAAACAAAGTGTCAACGTTAGTGATCTTCCTAATGTTGCCTATGGATATGCATTTGATTAAGAGTATGAAGAGGGTATTTATGAGTGCCAAAAATATCATGGAGAGAATTTTTGTGTTGAGACAATGCAATTTTTTTTCTTAAATGAAATGAGACAAGGTAGAGGTAGGAGGACCATTTGGTTATATGAATTGTTTTGTTGCATATATGTAGATAGTCTAAACTCTTCTTAATTGTATTTGTTGCTCGTGGTAGTTTAGAATTTGAAAACAACTGCTAAACTAGTATTGAACACAAACATAAATGGGTTTCATATTAATATACGTTTTTGATAGGATGTTCTTGTTGTGCTAGGATCTTTGATGAAAATAGGTAAAAGGGAAAAAGTTATTGGTAACATAAATGTTGTCCAAAACCAAGTTGGGGGAAAAAGATGATGGCATTTTTTTCTAGTATAGAATTAGCTCGTAAATGTTTGTAACGTGTCCCATAGTATCATCCAGGACACGTCTTAGCAGTCCATCGGAAAGGATGTCTAGAAAGCTCCGCCCGGCACTCCCATGGAATGTTACGGGTTTTGCAATCTAGTTCTTCCCGCGTCTGCCACGTAGCGGAAGTATCCTGGCCATTCCCACTTAGGATCGACCGAAATTAGGGTTTTCCTAATGGGTCATTAGCTAACAGCAACTAGCGTCAGACTCGAGCGAACTACTTTACGTAGAAACGCTAGGTCCGAAGCGGATTCACGCTGCACTTGGTTCAAAGAGAATGGGAAATGAGAGGGATGCAAAGCTCAACCTCTTTGCCATAAGGCATAGTCCCATTCCGTTCCCCTAAAACAGCGTAAATCGGGTAAGACGTAACTCTAGGTCATCGTTCTCGTTATTCTTTTTGATGATGATGATCATTCTGCTGTTCTTCGAGATTTTTGAGAAAAGTTCCCAGCTAACCGGGACCACCCAACCGTAGGACGGACCCATGGCCCATCCTCCGCACTTTCCTCGTTTTGTTTTAGTTATGTAATTATCTAACACATTAATTTGACATATAACAATCAGCTTCTTTAATTAATCTTGTTAAGCATTGGTTCCTTCACGTAATCTTATCACGTGACATAGAAAAACAACATCAAGCAAGTTCTTTTAACATTTCATCATTTTATCTTTGAAATACAAGGAGTTCCGCCCGTAGGCTTGTCCATAATCTGCCCGAAGGCCAACCAGTAATCTCCAGGGATCACTATTCCAAGCTTCCGCCCGTCAACTAGTATGCGGGCCTCGAGATCCAATCCCGAGTCACGTTAGCCTCTTGTGCAAGACCCGGAAGGCGAGGGATTTACGGCCAGAGCCCCCCTGGCACCCAAGCGTCCTCCTGCTCCAAGTAGAACTCAACGGAGAGACCTCTCGGGGCGGGTTCGGTCCACGTTCCCGGCGCGATCAAACAACCCCCTTGGTTAGGGTCAGGCAGGCAGTCGGGGGTAACTGAAGCTGCCTCTCCCTTCAGGCCTTTAACCTGAAGTATAGGTACTTATTTAATTTGTAATTCATAATTCAAACAGAGCCCTAAAATTTCTAGCAAGCACAAACATTTCCATTAACCAACCCAGTTGTATGGCAAACTGCTAAGGAAGTGTTCTTTCCTTTTTAAGTATATCAGCAGTCATTCTCAAGATGCCTTGTAACTTGGCAAGATCTCTTATATTCGGGTGTAGGGTATACCAAACTTGGTTAACCCTAAGGTACCTTAGATATGCTAGTTTCTGGTTTACAACTTTCCTTATTTAGAAGGATACCCAAAAATACGTCTTTTTGCAAGATAGTTTGCGTAAGGATCTGCCATCCTTGATGAGGGTTTTTCCCTCTTCTCCTTGTGAATCAATCACAAAATGATTTCATACATGTTGTGCAAGTCCTGCGATGGAATAATCTGTTTAGATTCCTTAAGCTGACGTATGTCAGGCCTAGGGTTTCCTAGTTTCTTATCTTTATGAAATTATTGTCCTTACGGTAAGGAAAGTAGTCAAGGGTTTAGGGTATGAATGTTTCTATGTTTAGATTGGTTCGGTTAGCTTTTGGAAAGATTAGTTCCGTTAGCTTTTAGAAAGTAATCTTACTCGTCTTGTCACGGTTTTACTATCCTTGTGACAATTAACTTTCCCAATCAATATAGTTTAATTTGGCATATAGCATAATGCCAAGATGATACAAAGAGCGACGATACTTCTTGGGACAAAGGCCTAGCTGAGAAATTGGTGTATACACACTTTATTAGTCCCAAGTCCTCAAATAGCAGGGGAAAAGTGTTAATAGAGTGTCATCCAGTAATTCCCTATTACATTTTCTTTCCAAATGAGTTCGTATATCTAATTTTTATACTTGTTAATTCCTAACATTTAACTTCCGTTTTCTTTAAAGATGAACTCATGCCAAATAACAACAGTTGCCTTGCTAAGATGTGCAACTAGCAAAGATAACTCCCTGATAATTTGAGCATCGAAAGAAACCTTTCATGAATTTAGCCATTTAACCATGATTCGTTGCGAAAGGAATAAGACTAATGGTGCAAGATATAATTTCTACACTTTAGGAGTATATTACTATAGTAAATGGTTAATCTTGCCTATAATTTTATAATGCTTGATGCAATTTGAAGAAAGCTAATTTGTATACATTGTCATTCATAAGCTAAATCCTTTGTTAAAAATAACTCGAACAAATATATCTTTTCTTAACAAATTTCCTTTGCATGATTGACTTAAAACCGAATTAACACCAAGAAGAAAAACCTGGCTTTGAGGTGAGATATCCACATGGATACCGGGAGATGACTCTCCCGCAGCTACATCTTGGATTTTCTTTGGCGGCATCGTAGTTCGAATGTGAGATAGCCTTTTCCCTTTTCTTCTTGGAATTCCACCGTCTTCTCCTTCCTTATCTTTTACCTTTTTCCCACTCTTCCTCCTTCACTCCCTCTTTTCACTCCCTCTACTTCCCTCCCTATCTTTTATCTCACGGCTATTTCTTCCTTACGGGATACCATACGAAGCCATGATGATGAATTTGATTTTTTTAGGACATGGGAGTGTGTGGACACCGGCTTGTTTGATAAGATTAAGAACACAAAGCTCAACTACGAGAGCACTTGCACAAAAAGATTTGAAAGTGAGTGAAGGGATTAACGCAAGAGAATCGAAGTCTGCAAGGTAGCCTAAGGACAAAGTAGGCCTATGGTTGTGACCTGAAAAATCTAAAGAGCTATGAGGAGGGGAAAGAGCAAGGGCTTAGGGGGGAAATTAAAACTGGAAGGGGAAACAAGGGGGCTTAGGGGGAAAATCTAAACCCGGGGGTAATAAGGACTTTTGGGGGATTAAAAATCCAGGGGGGGGAAAAAAACAAGGCTTAGGAGGGGATTATACTGGGAGGGGGGGGAAACAAGGCCTTACGGGGGTTTAAAACCCAAGGAGGGGGGAAAATAAGGGCCTTAGGGGGGGGATTTTAAACACCGGGAGGGGGGGAGAATAAGGGGCTTAGGGGAAAACCCCGGGAGGGGGGAAACAAGGGCTTAGGGGGGGGATTTTTAAGAACTTTTAAATTCAGACTTGCTTTTGGGGGGGAAAAGGAGACTCCTTAGAAGCTTCTAGAAGCTTCAGTGCTTCAACACGTGGGGGGGAAAAAAGGAGGGGTAAATTATGTCCCCAAACGACACGTCAGCCAGGTAGCGTGGCATGTGGCTGCAGGCGGTGACGCGGAGATGACTGGCAGGAGGACGGCGGCCTGAACGGCAGCTACTGACTGGCATGGCAGCTCACGGCTCCCCAGGGCGGCGGTTGGCGACGTGTACTACTGATGGCAGCTCATTCATCAGGCCACTTCCTCTCACCCTTGTGAACTGACGACTGCTGTGGTTCGCTTCCCCTCCCTCATAATCCTCTCTTCCACCCAATCACGACAGCCTCCCTCCTTCATACAGTGGCCCCCCCCCCCCTCGTTTAAATAGTGGAGGGAGGGAGATCTTCTCCTCCTGCGTGTCGACACGCATGTCCTCCCTCCCTCCACAGGCTCCACCAAGGAGCTTACAACTCCTTCTATTTCCCTCCCCCTCCAGCTCGTCCGTCGGCTGGAGGGATAAGGGGGGAAAAATTAAAAAAATTTGATAAATCCAATTATTTACTTAATGCGGAATATTACATTCTCTCCCTCTTGGAGGAATCGAGATGTCCTCATCTCGAGATAAACTGGGGATATTGATGGTTGAGAGTGCCTTCATCTACCCAAGTGGCATCTTCTTCAGGATAATCTTTCCACTGGACAAGGTATTCTTTCAAGGTTCTAGATCTTAACTGTCTTTCCCTAACATCTAAGATCCTTTCTGGCCTTAGTTCAAGGACTCCTTGACTAGGCATTACAATTTGTTGGTCATTAAGTACATGATTAGGATTGGGTACATATTTTTTCAATAGGCTGATATGGAATACATTGTGAACCTTTAGGTTCTCAGGGTGACATCTTTGCATTAATGGCGCTCAGTTTTTTCCCTCCTTTCTTTTATTCCTTTATTGTTTTTCCCTTCATTATGGTAGCCTAGTCCTCTCTCTCTCTCTCTGTGCATGTCTCTCTCTCTTCTACCATGGATACAGAAATTCGACCTTCAACAAGGCATCCAAGCTCCCAAATCACATCCATATCAATGTTTAACTCATTCAAAACTGATGGAAGATGGATTCCTACTATCATTAGCAAAGGTAGTTGGATCACCATGCAACAAGCAAAACGTGGAAAAAGGCAAAGACATGAGAGCTCGTTTATCTCTGCTTGGAAGGGCAGAATCCGAGATTTTAAGCTTGGAGAAAATATGAATAGCATCAAAGAGGTACTAGTGCAACATGTGTTCATGCATAGAGAGCTGTGTTTGAAACATGGATCTTCAAAGCTTCCAATGCATAGACCAAATTGTAAGAATTTGATTCTTAAAGTTTATCCTTTCTTAAACATGGTTTAGGTTTTTCCATTATAATATTTGTTTGTCTTGTAGATGTCGATCCCTCTGATCTTGAGGAATGGCAACCAGTGGAATCTATTATTGATGTTATTGATGGTATACATGGTTCAATTGGAGAAGAAATGTATAGAGGCAGAAAGAAGACATAGCTTGCAGAGAATGGAATATTCTTTTATGACCATTCTTATGTTATTCCTATGCGGCGTGCCAATGGGGATCAATAAAACTCCTTCCTTTGCCAGATTTTTCAAGCTTTGAGTGGCCTTTGCCAAGTCCAGCTACTAGTGAGGGCTATAGATGTAAGATATTTTCTGAGATCCAGAAAGCACTAAAATCTAATATCTCAAGTAGGATAAGAAAAGTTACTTTATTTATGCCTATTAATATATTTATTTATTTCTTCTCTAATATGGAGATAAGAATAACAAAAACCATGCTTTCAGTGAAGAGACTAACATATGATCATATCATACAATTTGTTGATGAAGGATGGGATACAAGGACAGAAGGAAAAATTATATGTAAGATAGATCAAGACTCTATAGCTTGCAAATATATGATTGCTACTCAAAATTTTATCCTTAGCTTTTACTATAGTCGATGGCATTTTGTGGGTAGTAGTCTAGTTGCTTTAGACCAGAATCTTAATGATTTCAGCAAAGATCCTATAGTGGATCTTGATATTTGGTTCAACGAGGATATTATTGCAATCTTAAACATCAGAAAATCATGTACGCTACATCAAGTGAGGATGGATTTACAAAATGAAGACATCAAATTACCATGCTCCTTTGTATTCCAACTTGACAAGAAATGAGTAAGTTTTCACATCATATTATATCTACTTATGTCATCTCCTTCATGGTGTGAATCCCCACCAATCTCTGTTGTTGGTTGTATACAATTGACCATTATATACTTCAAGAGCTTTGCTCTGACATACCAAACATGCTCGGATATATAGCAATCCTTCAAAAACTGTCACACATTTATAGAAAAAAGAGTTTTAGTTCATTATTGTTCTTACAATAGACTATATTTTTATCATCAATGGACTATTTGCAATTAATATCTATCTTAAAGTTTAGCATCTTTTATATTACCTTTACATGTTTATCATCATTAAGATAAACAAAGTTAACCATTCTTCTAGCATTTGCAATCACCCTCCAGCCCCACAAGAATGACTATCATCTTGATGGGAACACTGCAACCACCAACACAAAGTAAAACTATAAAGAGGACGGATGGTAGCTCATAGAATAAACTCATGTTTCAATTATTTTAATGAATAACTTACTGCAACTTGTCTATATTGCATTGTTGCAAGCAAATCAGATGGCATAGGGGGTCTTTTCTCTAGCTCTTCAATTAATCTTTTGGAACCTCTATATATAAAATATGTTAAAATTTAGAGTACTTACAAAAAAAAGAATTGAAATATCAAGGAGCCCTTGGATAATATAACTTACAATTTAGCATTTCCATGGCTTCCTTTCATAGAGTTGATTAAAAAACATTGCTTATCCACAAGGTCTATTGCAATCAAGCTCCAATGAGAACTAAAAGCAATCATATCTCAACAAATTAGTAGGATAAAATCTCAAAAACTCTAATAGAATATTGAATCACTTACTTTTCATTATATGGAATTATAAGGAGCTCCAAAGTATCGAAGTCAATCAGATTGAGCCAGTGCTCAATAAAACTTGTATCAAGCTCGTTCCTCATAAAGAATAACATAGATGGATCAAGAACCTCAATTTTTTGTTGTATATCCAAAGGAAACTCATGCATTATACACCTAGAAAAGGCATAGAAATAGTGAGTATAAACAAGAAAAATCTTATTGTTTAAAAAATATCAAAAAGTATAAGTAATTATGGATGGATATACCTTAGGCCAACAAGAATAATACTGTCAATTAATTCTCTTCTTTTATCCTTAAGAATCTGAACACATACAGCATCAAAGGAGACAACCTCAGTTCTTTTGCCTAAGTCACCAGGTAAGAAACAAAACACACTGAATCCTTTTGGATTAGCTGCTTCAAGAAGGGTAGCTAGCTCATTTTCAAAGGACTTTAGTTGCTCTGTTTCCCTTTCTTCAACCCTTTGCCTCCTATACTCTCTCCATTTATCTGCCTGTTCCTCTTTAGCTTTCTCCTCTTTTTCATATTGCCTTGTATCCCTCTCATGGGTGACATCCTCAACCCTGAGACCAGAATCATCTTTCTTTCTCCTAGCTGGGGGCACATTAAGGATATTAAATGTCTTCACATCAGTGAGGGGAATTGGCTCAAGGACCTTTAAAAATCTATATCTTAGCCTCCTAAGAATTACCATGTCCTTGTCCATGAGTGTGAGCCTATGAGCATGAGCAACACAAATATAGGCATCTTGAAAAAACTCAACTAAAAAATCCTCTGTGGCTTCTTGTATACAATTAAGAGCTGTTCTTGTCCATCTGAAACTATCCAAACTATATTTGTCACAAATTTCCCTGACAAGCCTCTGAAAAGAAAACTTTGGAATTGCATTGTCAAGAGCCTTTACTACCTTCCTAATCTCCCTTAGGCACCTGACATTTTGAGAAAACTTTCTCTTTGGCTTTGATTTTCTAGAGAGCTTCTGAGGCTTTGAAGACTGATGAATCTTTGATGTTAAATCCCTAGGATCAATCTTCTCCTTTCTTGCTGTTGCCTTAGTCCTAGCCATCTGCCAAAAAAGGACAGCTTACTTCTTTTCCAGCATGTCCAGCGAAACGCGAGTTTCAAACAAGAGCTATCCATGCTGCATGTCATTTTCGCATTTCAGCTGAATTTTTCTCAAGCGTATCCAGTGAAACGCGAGTGTCAAGCAAGGTGCCTCCTTGCAGCTGCTTCTTTTCGCGTTTCACCAGACTTGTTGTCCATTCTGTCCAGTGAAACGCGAATTTAAGACAGGAGGCCTCCTTGAAGCACGTTCTTTTCGCGTTTCACCAGACAACTCCTGAATAGCAAAAAAATCGACAAAACCAAGAAAAAAGAGCATTGATCTAAGGAAAGCTTTTAAAATCACATAAAATATCCACAGAATTAGGGAAGCAGTTTGAAGATTTCCTTAAATCTCCACAACATTAAGGAATGCTCCCACCATGGAAAAAATTCTTTTGTAGTGCTGATAAGCTCATTATAACATAAAGGATTAAGGAAAAGTATCAAAAGAATGCATTGAATGGAGCCTGTTATTGAAAAGCAAGATGCAGAAGACCATACCTTCTTTTTAGCTTGTTCTTCACAATCTCAGCCTAATGACGAGAATATGCTCGAAGGTTTCCTTTGTTGGGGAAGCAGTGAAATGCTTGGAGATTGGAAGGAACACCAAAGCTAAAGGCAGAGTAGCAATGTTTTCTACTTGTTGGAAATGCGTTGAAAGGCGAAGGCGATGAATTTGCATGGACTTAACGTTCTTGGCAAAGTGCTAATAACACATGTGTGACGTATTCTCGCTTACTGGAATTTTTTTATCTTGGAAAAGTGTTATGTAACACACGTGTGACGCATTTTCGAAAAAAGAGGTGTGCACGTCTTCTAAGGAGTTTGGTATGGTGTGTTAAGTGAGACACGTGTGCACGTGTTGTGAGGCATTTCGTGCATGCAAAAACATTGGAAATTTCATCCAAATTTGCGGTCCCGTTTATTTTTCCATCATTACACAAACTTTTTCATTTGAACTATCACCGCATGCTTAACGGTCAATATAAAAGCATTTCGAAGCCATTTCTCCGACATTGTCTTCTTTTCTGCCGAAATTTCGTCTCGACTTCCCTTCAAGGTCCTTGCTTCTTGTGTGGAGAGCGTTCAACAATCTTTGATAGGTAACAAAAAAAATTTATTACAAGTATTTTAATAAAATAAATTTGATTAATATAGAAAGAATTTTTAATAACACTTGAATAATTATAGATCTTATGTGCTTTATATCTTTTAAAAGCAGCATAGCTTTCCAGAAAGGATTTTATCATAAATTTTTGTGTTTCCATAGAATTAATTTATAGTTCATGTTTCTCTTCTTGATTTGCATCTTTTGACCAGTGAAACGCGAAATAATATCCCTGTTAGTGATATTTTACTAAGTATCGCGTTTCACCGGTGAGATATTGAAATAATTTTCGTCTTCAAGGTAGTGTCCGGTGAAACGCGATTTCTTCACAGGCATTTGCCTTGGACACTATAATTTTCGCGTTTCACCGGTCAACTAAAAAAATTTCTCCTTTTTTGATTTTTTTGTCTTGAAAAATGCAATTTTGGGGCCTCTTTCCATGGTTCCATCTTGTTTATTTGGATATTGTTTCTATTCTGCTTTGTTTTCAGGGATAAATATTTTCCTGGTCAAGATGACAAAGAGAAAGCTATCTCTGGAAGGAATGGATGAGGAGGAGATAATTGAGACATATGATGATAGGCTCTTTGATTTCTTACACACCACGGGAAATTATTCCAAGTTTGGCTATATCAGGGAAATTTTCAATGTTCCTTTTTATTTGAAGGAGTTATTGGAGGATCTTGAAGATAAACTTAAGGAGTACAGATGTTTTTATGATAGACATGTGCAAGGTTTGGAAGTCAATGGATTTGTTCATTATAGTGATGTCATGGGATCCACTAGTACATCCAGGTCAGCTTTGATAGGCAGGTTCAACCTCATTGATGAGGAATTCAGAAAGAAAGAAACATGTTGCCCTTTTCACATGTTTCAACACCAATGCCTTCTGATCCACAAGGACGTTGGATTTATTGTGTATCTTCAGTACATGGAAAATTCTTCTCTAGATATAGACCAACAGAGAAAGCTAAAGGATATTGCAAGTATGGATAAAGAGGTCGAAGAGAAGGAGGAGATGTTCCAAGAAGATGTTGAGAATCAACTTGTCCAAGGTTTTGATGTAGGTTTGTTCAAGAGTGACAATATCACAATGGTGGAAGAAAAGGAGATCGAGCCAAGTGCACAGGTTGATGAAGAATGTCCTCTTGCATGTGTTCCAACATTTCCCACTTATCTTATATGTGTTGCTAAATGATATTCAACACCTTTTTGATCTTAGAGAAGATTATTGCTTAGCAATCCTTGCAGGTTGGGGCAAAAATGACATGAATTTTATAGGTTATGAACAAGAACCACTAGCAAGTCTTGATGTTGAGGGAGAGAATTTCCAAGATAGCTCTATAGCCTTACATACATGTATTAATCAGATCATAGAATACAAAAAGGGGGGGCTACCTACAAAAGAAGAGTTCTTGCACGTCCAGAAGAAACTTCATATTGATGATGTAGGGTATGAAGAGAGATTGAAGTCTCCATCAGATGAGAAGCCCAAGAGTTCAATAAATCTTTATGATGATAGTCTTCTTGAAGAAGACGAACACCTTAAGGTATGAAATATAATTCGAAGTTACCCATTGAGTTTATGTTAGACTTTATTATGCATTATAGATAAATATATTATATCTTGTACTGTTGTGGTTTGTTCTGTAGATTGAGATTGAAGATCTGGACAACTTTCTTGGAAGGACCAAGGGCTCTAGGCCAATGAAGCTTGGAAAAAATCAAAGCCTTGGCCATTATATTGGAAACTTAAACAATCAAACAATTGTAATATATCATAGTAGATTGTCAAGCTCTCCAACTCTACCAATGATGGCTTTGAGAGCTATCTCAAAGGTAATTGGATCTCAAGTTTTCAACAGAGGTTTGGACAAGATCATTTTAGTGGAGAAGAAAGAAGCCATAAGAGTTTTTGGCTTCATGCCTGGATACAGTGGATCTAGAGCTAGATATTTTGGAGTTCTTGGCTCCTATTTGCTCTCTTATGTAGGAGATAGTAAGAATTTGAAGCTTCTTCCAGGCTATCGGAAATAAGAGTTTTTGAAATACAGAGGTATTATTGAGTGGAATGAAACAAAAGATTCCTCTAGAGGCCCTGTCGAGCTACCTGAAACCAAGGACTCCTCTGAAGGCCCTGTTGAGGTGCCTGAAACTAAGGACTCTTCTGCAACACAATCAGACTAGAAGATGCCAAAGATTAAGGGTTTCTTGAAACCCATATTTTCCCAACTCTTTGTTTGGTTTGTAACCATTCTGTAAATCTTTGCTTCGCGCAAGAATTTCAATATCTATCTTTTCTTCTTTGGGTAACAATTTGTATAGTCCTTGCTAAAGATGATGTATTGCTTGATGTGGTTGTATCTTTAAGCTTGAATTTATGCCAAGTTTGTCAATAGAACCATTGAAAGACCTCTAATAAATTGTTGGCTTTGTGTCTTCCACCTCCATGTCTTGTGTGTCTCAAATATTTTGTTCTTGCTTGATAATGTGATTTTTCCATACCTTGGGTTGACCAGATAGATAGAGATCTATATTGTTTAATAAAGTATGGAGCATGGTTGTATAGAATATGCTGCATAGTCAACAAATAAAGAAAGTTATTTAAAAAATTATATGAGTTCGACAATGAAGAAACAAACATATACAAACTTCTTACCATATAGTGAGTAAAGTGTTGATCACCCTAAGCTTCTGTCATCGCCTTTTTGAAAATGTTCAATTGATTTTTAAAGTCTTTGAGATCATCATCATTTCATTCAGTCTTATCACAATAAAAAAACACTTTGTTTAGTGTTTCCCAACTTTTGCTTTTCTATTTCGAGCTTGTCCATTATCAGTGTGATCCTTAACTGCATTATGTAGGGATTTCCACTTATTAAATTTAATAGTTGAGCCACCATTTCTCGAGTTTATCTTGCCAAGTCTCCCATGAAAGCCTAGAAACCTTCTAGCCTTCACTCCACCAATAGATGGTTTTTTTGGGACACAATTACCATCCTTAGACTTTTGAAGATCTGGTTCAATAACAACATTGCCACCATGCAAACCAATTGCAGAGAGAACTTTTTCAACCTTTGTTATAGCATCTGTTCTAGTTGATAATGGCTTCAGCTTCCATGCAAATCTTATATAGAGATGAACAAGCTTTTCAATTATCTTGTAAAGTGCATGAAGTGTACAAATATGGGCATTCGCTAAAGGAATGTCCAAGACTGGTTTAAACTGTGGATCCTTATTGTGCCTAGAGGGAGCTCTATTCCAATTGCTTGAGTTTAACTCTGTAGCTGGTGACATGCAGTATAAGCAAGGAGATCTCAACTTAGCTCCCTTTGATACATTATACATACATTTGAGTGTCTTTAGGTCACCAGCTATGTGCCACTCAATCCTGTAGTTCCCAAATCCTTCAACAAATAGCTCTTCTCCTGCTTGTTGCCTTTGAATAACATTAGGTATTGATGTTTGATGAAAAACCCAATATAGTATATCAAAACTCTCAATATCTACCTCAACTCATCCTAGCCACCAGATGTTATATTCAGATTGAACACTAAATGATGTTGAGTGATTGCAATGACTTGACGAAAGTGCTCTATTCATCAAGGTGATAGAGATTCTCTCCAATTTTTTACATTTCAGAATCTCACTTTCATCAAGTTTAATCACAAATCTAGCCACTCCCTGTGCCTCTGCTACTAACAAGTCATAAAATTTGATCATTAAGCATTGTAGGGTGGGAAAGTCAAGGAAAATATTGTTAAATTCATTGAATGTAACCTCCTTTTTCTTTCCCTTGAAGCTAGCCTTGATATGAAAAGGCTCACCTAGAATCTCCATCACTTTGTTATTAACTCTCTGTCTGATAGTCCTAACCACAAATGGCTTCGGCAGTATGCAATTGCCTACATGTCCTTGCTTCATATTTGATTGTAAAAGCTGGAAAAGTTGCATATAAGCATCTCGACTGATACCAATACTATCCAGTGTCTTCTGTACTAACTCAGAATCCAAAGAATGATCCTTTACAAATGACTCCAAGCATTGTTTCTTTGCCTTTTTAAATTTCTTCTTCTCCAAAATATCCTTTGAAACTATTGAAGGAAGAAGATGATAATAAAACTGAGTTGCTTTTAAAGAATCTCTTTCACTTGCATTTGGTTGTAGAAGAGATCTAAGCAAAATTAACATCACAAATCAATGCAAGTAGTTTAAATAAAGCCATATTTAAGATTTTTCAAGTGAAAAAAAATATATCTTGCTGCTTGGATTCTTTTACCATAGCCTCCTCCTCCTCGTTTGAGATTCTCAATATTTTTAAGAGCTCTTTGTCGATTTTGAAGGCCTAATAAAGTTTCCTTTCGTTGATAAGCTTTGATACGCTTTTCCAATGAATGAATTTTTTGTTGGCAATCCTCTAGCTTGTGCAACAACTCTATATTGTGTTTCATCAAAAGATGATTCTCTAGTCCAAGGATATCCTTTTCTGCAACAAGATTAAGTGTATAACCTAAAAATCCATTGTAGCCATCACCAATAAACCTCATTAATGATGAGCTATTATAGAAAGGAGGAGTGCTATTTCTGCTAGGATCTTTGGGATATAGCTTTCCATCTAACTAAAGATCAGTATTCTTCTTTCCTTCAAACCTCACTATATGTTTCATAGACTCTGTAACCGTGATAGATTTTGTTCTCTTTCTTATTGGTTCATACTCACTGTCCAACTCAATATGAAGATGATAGAGAGGTCTTTTATGAGAGCTACAGAGATCATTAGATGATTGATCCATAGCTGAGTTACAGAGATCATTGGGTGATTGATTCATAGCTAAGGATATGATTAGAAGCAAGAACGAAAACAAAGAAGAGACTACTAAGGAGGAGAAAAAAAGAAGAGAGAAATGATGGAGGGAGGCAATCGAGTATCCACCAAAATTCAAATTGAATATTACTTTTTACTTTAATGAGGAGAGGTAAGATCTTCATTATGACAACCTTGCCAACTTTATGGCGACCTAGATTTCTAGGTTCGATGTGACCACGAGAATATCACGGCAATGACTTATTAACGAATTTTGATATTTTAACTTACCAAAATATAAACCTTTTAAAAATTCTATAAAATTATTTTATTTCTTAAATTTTTTCTCTCTCTAGGATCTCTTATAGGGCATTTTCGAGACCTCAAAACTCCCCTAATGTACATGGTATACCCTACACCCGAATATAAGAGATCTTGCCAAGTTACAAGACATCTTGAGAACGACTGCTGATATAGTCAAAAAGGAAAGAACACTTCCTTAGCAGTTTGCCATACAACTGGGTTGGTTAATGGAAATGTTTGTGCTTGCTAGAAATTTTAGGGCTCTGTTTGAATTATGAATTAGAAATTAAATAAGTACCTATACTTCAGGTTAAAGGCCTGAAGGGAGAGGCAGCTTCAGTTATCCCCGACTGCCTGCCTGACCCTAACCAAGGGGGTTGTTTGACCATGTCGGGAACGTGGACCGAACCCGCCGTGAGAGGTCTCTCCGTTGAGTTCTACTCGGAGCAGGAGGACGCTTGGGTGCCAGGGGGGCTCTGGCCATAAATCCCTCACCTTCCGGGTCCTGCACAAGAGGCTAACGTGACTCGGGATTGGATCTCGAGGCCCGCATACTAGTTGACGGGTGGAAGCTTGGAATAGTGATCCCTGGAGATTACTGGTTGGCCTTCGGGCAGATTATGGACAAGCCTACGGGCGGAAATCCTTGTATTTCAAAGATAAAATGATGAAATGTTAAAAGAACTTGCTTGATGTTGTTTTTCTATGTCACGTGATAAGATTACGTGAAGGAACCAGTGCTTAACAAGATTAATTAAAGAAGCTGATTGTTATATGTCAAATTAATGTGTTAGATAATTACATAACTAAAACAAAACGAGGAAAGTGCGGAGGATGGGCCATGGGTCCGTCCTACGGTTGGGTGGTCCCGGTTAGCCGGGAACTTTTCTCAAAAATCTCGAAGAACAGCAAAATGATCATCATCATCAAAAAGAATAACGAGAACGATGACCTAGAGTTATGTCTTACCCGATTTACGCTGTTTTAGGGGAACGGAATTGGACTATGCCTTATGGCAGAGAGGTTGAGCTTTGCATCCCTCTCGTTTCCCATTCTCCTTGAACCAAGTGCAGCGTGAATCTGCTTTGGACCTGGCGTTTCTGCGTAAAGTAGTTCGCTCGGGTCTGACGCTAGTTGCTGTTAGCTAATAACCCACTAGGAAAGCCCTAATTCCGGTCGATCCTAAGTGGGAATGGCCAGGATACTTCCGCTACGTGGCAGACGCGGGAAGAACTAGATCGCAAAACCCGTAACATTCCATGGGAGTGCGAGCGGAGCTTTCTAGACATCCTTTCCGATGGACTGCTAAGACGTGTCCTGGATGATACTATGGGACATGTTACAGTTGGTATTAGAGCCGACCAACAACGGAATGGTTTTTATGAAATATCAATAAAAGGAAATAAAGAAATTATTGTTATCCAAACAATTCCTCATCTTCAAATGCTGTCTTGCAAAACTATGAAGCGTGGAACAAGTTTTTGGTGTTTCGGGTCATGTTTATGACTGCAATGCATTCTCCGCTTTATAGACAAAGAATTGGGATGATGAACATCCTGGAGCAGATTTATAATCCATCACCTTTATACATAGAACGAAGATGGATGGGGTCTTCAGGAATCTACTACATAGCTGCCCATCGGTTCGCTTATCTACAGACCAACCTAAAGAGGATCAAGTGGTTGGAAGACTTGAAAGCCGTGAAGCTGTTCATTTTTGTGGAAGCTCACGTAAATTGGACCTTACATATTCAAGGTCGGAGGGTTGAAATGAACTCATATATATATGAGGAAGTAACCCATGTAATCCCAGCCGACAGGATTAAAGTGTTGGGCCGCCATGAGAAGTATGGATTCCAACGAAAAGGGTATCCTGAACTTCCAATGAATTATCGATTCCTAAAGATCCATGACCCAAAACCCTACTATTGCACAGTTCCTGTAGACAAATACAATACAACGTTGTTCTCCCCAAACTGAATGTAATGATTGAATTATCATCACACGAGACGTTGTATAAGGCTACGCCCATGTAAATATAAATAAGGACTTCTTTTATCAATATCTGGCTGTGCATCAAAGTTGTTAAAAAAAGTTAAGTAGCTTTATGATTTACGAGATAGCTGAACTAAAGATAAGCTAACGTCAAGTATCATATAATAACATTAAGAAAACTTTTATCCAGGCACAACCCCAGGTACAGGTTCCAAATTCGCCCCCTACATCAAGTACTGCTGTGACCCAGGAGAAGAAGTTCCTCCTCAAGCAGATAAAGCCACCCGAGTTTGACAGGAGAGGCAGATTCATCCAGTCTGATGCTGAAGTTTGGATTGAATCTATGGAGGATTACTTTGAAGCAGCTGGTACTGCACCTACCAATCAGGCCATGCTCGCCAAGTTAAAACTCACCGGCGAAGCTAGATTATGGTGGAAACAATGGTGCAGGGATCAAGGGACTTCAGAAGGGTCCGTTACCTGGGAGAAGTTAAAGAAAGCCGTGCAGGGGAGATATTTTCCACCTGCATATCGTACACAGAAAATGAATGAGTTCTACGAGCTAAAACAGCTAGGACTCACCCTTGACGCATACTACTCTAAATTTGTCTCACTCTTAAAGTATGTGCCACAGATGGACATGACGCAGCAGGTGTCCAAATTTTGCGTGGGCTTAAATCCACCCGTAAATACCCATCTCGAATCTATGCGTCCATCAGATCTTCAGGATGCACTCATTCGAGTGGTGCCTATAATTCATGAGGTGCAAGCTAGACCAAGGGGTAACAAAACTTGGTCTTATAGTGACCCGAACAGAGGAGCATTCAGACCTCAAGTGAAGAGAGTTCAAGGTCACAATCAGGGACAAAGGAAGAAAGCAAGGACAAATAACATCAACAACTTTGTTCCTACTCAAAGTAATGGCCGAAACCTCCGATGTTTCCACTGCAACGAACTCGGTCACTTCAAAAGGCAATGTCCCAAGCTCAACGAGGGACATCGTCAAACGCCTTTCCAAGGTGCAGGCCGCGGTCAAGGAGCCGCCACCCGTGGAAGAGGAAGAACTGTTGCATTGCCAATAGGCAAAGATGCGAAGAAGGAGAAGAGGAAGATCCGACTATGGAAGCAGAATTCGAAAGAGCAACAGTCCATGCCGCTTTACACAAGAAAGGGCCGAATCGCCAGTTCTTAGTGATTCAAACACCGTCGGACTATCAAGGTAAAGGTTTCAAAACCTTGATTGATTGTGGCAGTACACATTCCTTTATCTCACCAGCATGTTCAAAAAGATTAGGAATAGCCACAGTAGAAGCACCTACCATGCTTGTGGAATTGGCAAACGGTCGTGAGGTAACTTGTACCAGGCAAACTGCTAAGGAGAAATTCTTTCTGGGAGGAAAGAAAACCTCAATCAAATTCAGAGTCGTGAATTTAGGTATCCATGAGTGTCTACTCGGGATGGATTGGCTTAAGCCTAATGACGCCCACATCCACTATGGAAAGGGGCAATTTTCCTTTCGAAACTCTGAAAGGGAGTTTGTCACAACTCAAGGTGAGGCAGGAGTGCCAAGAATCCAATTAGCCAAAGTATCTCGGATCATAAAAGGAGTCAGAAAAGGATTACCCGTTTACCTGATCAAACTCAACAAGTTAGATCAAAAGCAAGAGTCTCATGAAGGACCTTCTTGGCTAAAGGAATACGCTGACGTATTCCCTGAGGAATTGATTGAACTTCCGCCTCCAAGAGAAGTTGATCATGAAATTAGGCTAGTTCCTGGAGCTGCACCAATTGCAAAGAGACCTTATAGAATGTCCATACCGGAAGCTATTGAGTTGAAGGAACAACTCAAGCAACTGTTGGATCAGGGTTACATCTGCGGCCTAGCAACTCACCGTGGGGAGCTCCAGTACTATTCCAGAAAAAGAAAGATGGGACACTTCGACTATGTATTGATTACCGAGGGTTGAATCAATCAACAGTCAAGAACAAGTATCCTATTCCTAGAATAGATGAGCTTCTGGATCGTCTTCAAGGTGCAAAGATCTTCTCCAAGATTGATCTCAGGTCAGGTTACTATCAAAGAAGGATCAAGGAAGAAGATATTCCAAAAACGGCCTTCAGTACAAGATATGGGCACTTTGAGTTCTTGATTATGTCATTCGGGCTTACAAATGCACCTGTCACCTTCAATAGATTAATGCAGGATATTTTTAGACCATATCTTTATGATTTTGTGCTTGTCTTCTTCGATGACACTTTAGTCTATTCTAAACAGGAAGAAGATCATGAACCTCAACTTCGGATTGTCCTTGAGACAATGAGGTCCCATAAGCTGTATGCGAAAATGAAGAAGTATGCATTCTTCAACCGTCAGATTGAATATCTGGGATTCATAGTATCATCAGAAGGAATATCAGTAGACCTAGCCAAAGTCAGAGATGTGCTTGAATGGCCAATACCAGTATCCGTCAAAGAAATATGTAGCTTTCTTGGCTTGACAGGATGGTATAGGGTCTTTATCAAAAAGTATGCTTTGATTGCAGCACCTCTTACAGACTTACTAAAGAAGCAGACTTCTATTACATGGTCAACTACCGAACAAAATAGCTTCGAAAAATTGAAGCAAAGTTTGGTATCAGCACCTATTCTAAAACTTCCTGACCTCAATAAGGAGTTCGAGGTAGTAACTGATGCCAGCATTCTTGCCTTGGGGTGTGTACTTATGCAGGAAGGTCATCCAGTAGCATACTCTTCAAGGAAATTGAAGAGTCATGAAAAGAATTATGCCACGTATGATCTGGAATTACTAGCTGTCATCCATGCTCTAAAGCTTTGGAGACACTACCTGTTGGGTAACAAGTTTACTCTAGTAACCGATCATAAGAGTCTCAAATGGATTTTTACCCAGAACGAGCTCAACATGAGGCAACGTCGGTGGATTGAAGTATTGGAGGAATATGATTTTGAAATCAAGTACCGACCAGGGAAAGAGAATGTAGTTGCCAATGCACTCAGTCGCAAGGCATTCCTAAATTCCCTAATCTTGCAGAATCCATCAACGGCCAGATCTCTGGCTACAAAGGTATCTATGCCAAACAATCCTATACTTGAACTAGCTAGAGAGGAAGCATGCCATGATTTGGCCTACCAAACAATGATAAAAGAAATATCTACCAAGGAGCAGAATCAGAAGTTTCAAGCTAAGTATCAGGAATTTTTCATTGATAATGGACTTGTCTACTACAGAACAAGGCTGTGTATACCAACAAGCCAATCATTTAAGCAGAAGATATTATGGGAAGCTCATGATTCTCCTTTCGCAGGACATCCTGGCTATGCAAAAACTCTTAATACAGTTAGGAAGAGCTACCATTGGGAGAGGCTCAAAGGTGACATTCTCAAGTATGTCACTGAATGTTTGTCTTGCCAACGTATCAAGGCCGAACATGTCATGATGCCAGGGAAACTGCAACCGCTTGACATTCCCCAAATGAAATGGGAATTCATCAGTATGGATTTTGTTGTGGGCTTACCCCAAGTCCAAGGAGGATACAATTCCATTATGGTTGTGGTTGACATGCTTACCAAGGTTGCACACCTGATTCCAGTAAAGACAAACTATAAAGCCTCCGACATTGCAAGATTGTTTATCAAGGAGATATTCAAGCTACATGGGTTACCTAAAAGAATCATTGGTGATCGAGATTCTCTCTTCACATCCCACTTCTGGAGAGCTATCTTTGAAGCTATTGGGACTCAACTCTGTTTTAGCACCGCCTACCATCCCCAAACGGATGGACAAACAGAGCGAGTGAATCAAATCATTGAGGATATGCTTAGGGCATACTACTGTCGAGAGCCGAAGAGGTGGATTCAATACTTGCCATTAGTTGAATTTGCCTACAATGCTTCTTACCAGCAGAGCATTCAAATGACCCCTTTCCAAGCATTGTATGGTCATGATTGTCGAAGTCCCCTAAACTTTTCTGATCCAACCCTAAGAGTTGAAGCTTCAAGACAAATGTTGGAGGACATGGATGATCAAATAAGGTCAATAAGACAAGACATACAAGCAGCCAAGGATAGACAAAAGGCATATGCAGATTTGAAACGTCTAGAAAGAGTCTTCGAAGAAGGAGCTGGGTCCACATCTATGGGCTATCTGCCATTCTCGTAGAGACTTCTTGACATGACATTGATTTTCCAGCCATGGTCTATAAGGGCAATGCATGGAGTCTCTTTTTCTCCAATCTTGACAACAGTTTCGGTGGTCGCCCTTGCCCAATGGGTACGGGAGTAGTGACTACTAGGAATAAAGTGAGCATCATTTTCCTCTTGCATGTTGTGAAGATGAGCTTCTTTCTTATGCATGGGCTGCACTTTGGATTGAGAAGATCCCACCATTACATTTTTTGCAATAGATTCTTCAATTTCTGCTTCATAGATATCTTCATCTTTGGCTTCTATGGCTGCAATCAATTCTTTGATTGCCTCCAATCGAATCCCTTGAGTTTTCAGCTTCTCTTCATCCTACAAATACACATGAAGTGCTTGCAAAAAAGCATGCACTGATTCTTCAGTTTCCTCACCAACATATTGTCTTTTCCGTTTAATTACATCAATTATTACATCATGAAATCCTCATTTTGCAATTCCGAGAATTTCACCTAATGTTAATTCAATTCTACTTCCAAGAATCCTTTCTTCTAGGATCCGCTTGAGATCCGTCGCAGTCTCTATGTCAGACTGCAACTTGTAGCTGGGATGTTTGCCTTTTCTTTTTCCTTCTGTCTTCTTTGCTTGAGGGGCATCTCCCATATCAAGCTCTGGCGGTGGTGGATTTTTAGTAGCCTTCTGCTGATTCGGTTTACTTCTTGTCACACGTTTAGTTGGCCTCGAAGAGGAGGGATCGGCAACATCTTCATCTCTTCTTCTCTTTTCTTCTACCATAGCTTCATGATTATTAATTTCAGCCAACCGAGCTAAAGCTGAAAATGAATCAACTGGCTCGGTCCGTCTGGTTCTTCCTCGGATGCATTGACTGGTAGTAGTTAAATCATCTTTGGTTGCCTTGCCTTACTCCATGTGATCTAAGGCCTGCATCCACACTTTAGATTTTACATTAGTTTTACGTGCTTAAACAATTTCATTAGTTGGTTCAATTTGCAGCCCATAGGTTGCTGCATCAACAGCTGCATAGGCTGTTCTTGTTGCCAAATCCTCCAATCTTTTCTTCATGCCATCGTTACCAAATTTTGGCTCAACAGGAAGCCCAGTTTTGGTTGCATGAATTTTACCATCCTTCCAAAAGACTAATTTTTTACGCTTCAGCTTCATGGAATGCACCGCACTCCCTCTTATCATGTTGTAGGCTATCACACCAGATACAGTGTCTTTTGAAGTCTTCTCGTACGGGTCTTTGGGCAGTTGTCCGTCCTTTTTCTTCCACTTTCACATCAAGACTTTCCACCTTGGAATTAATCTCCATTAGATTAAGATGGATATCCCACATGCTCTTAATTAGCTCGTCCATGACATCCTTCTTTGGAGGTGGAACAAAAGGATTTCTTGGTTGCTCGGCCATAGAGACAAGAGGTCGAAAAATAGGAACAATCTCCTTCATGGATTCAGTTGGTGTAGAGGTAGATCCCCATCTTAGGTGCATCCACTCTCTTCAAGCAACCATATTAACTGCTTCACTTTGACATCACTCCAAGCAGTCTTCAATCCTGTCTCAGAGTCATGATCTTCAAGCCGATCAGTTAGCTTCTCTTGAAGGAAAGGTTTCGCAGCCTTTAGAAATAATTCAATCTTCTGGCTTTCCATACCCTGCTGATCGTAAGGATCTAGTTGAGCAAATTTGCTTTCAATTTCGCGGTGAAGAGCAGTGGTGGCAGTAAGTCCCTTATTGGGCCTTTCGACCCATTCAGTGAAGACTTTCTTCATCATGAGGCTAGAATCTTCAAGAAAAAATTCTTCTCAAAGAGCCTTGTTGAATGCGAACCATCCCGCATCTTTTTGGAAAAGACCATGAATTCGGTCCTGGAGGCCATGCATGGCCAAATGAGCAAAGTATCGGCTCCAAGTATGATGAGGAACTCCAAGAACACCATCTTGTCAGTATAGAGGCGGATAAAAGAGGACACATTTTGCCCATTAAATTGCTTGAGCTCTTGCCCAACTACTGCCAAAGGTTTAATGGCAACGATATCATTCCGCTCTTCTTCTTGTCTCCGCTGTTGTTGCAGTTGCAACTGCTACTGAAATTGCAATTGTTGTTGTTGGCTTTCTTGCATCAGACGAACCAACTGTTGCAAGGCATCTCCTCCCGAACTTGATGATTCTCCCATTGTACTTCCTCTTCCACCCCACTGACCTTCACGTCGAGTTCACCACTGTCATCGTGTTGGCGGTTGAAGGTCTACCACCGGGGTTTAGAGCAGAGGAGTGTGGGCTTCAAGGTTTGGAGAAGGAGAAAAGATTGGGGTTTGATAAGATTTGGGTTTTAGAAGTGAAGAAGATATCAACCTTTTTCTATTTATTTAGCATACATGAATGGAATGAAAGACTTTGTCTTGATCACATCAAATGCATATGGGAATAATAAGCCATTACATTAGGGATAATCTCATATTTAATCCAAATGCATATTCCAAAAGCAAGCTCAAATGGTTTTCATTTCATGAACATTGATGGATAACAACTCCAAGTAACAAGTATTTTGATGGTAGACTCAAGTACATTCAAGACATAGATCAAAAGCTCATGAAATGCATTGATAAAGCATAAATTTAACTTCTGCTCTGTTTTAAAATAGTAATTTCCAGCCCATAATCAAGCTCCAAAAGTGTACATAATCCCAAGGATAAACTCCTCTAATCATTCACAAGTGAAGCCCTGATGTTAAGAGGTCAATTTCCTCTATTAAAACCACATAGATCACTTGTTTACTCATTAAAATGGACAAGAACAGTGGGCTGCCCTATTTATGACTAGTTTTTTCAGTCCTCCATAACAGCCCATACACCTTCAAAATCCTCCCCTTTGCTTGCCCCAAAGTCACTCAAGTACTTGGGTACAAGACGGGCTTCATTGGACCATGAATAAGGTAAAATAATGAGAGAAGACGTACATAAGAGCATGCTGAATACTTTTTCTTAGGTTTTTCCCCTTTTATGGACTATCATACCATTCATTTTCGTCATACCAAATGGACGGGTAAGAAGATCTCTCACCTTCCTTGTTTGTATATCCTCTTCAGCTCCAGTTAGCCTTGAGATTGCATGCTTTGGAGTATGCACCATATCCCTCAGCTCATTCTCCATCTGCCACAGGTATGCAGGCCCATTTTTTGTGCCGAAAAATGAGGGCTGTATCCTACTCAGCTCTCACTTATCATTTTGACCACTTAGGTCACTTACAAGTCATTTTAGTCCATTATTTCAGGTTCCACATGAACCTAGTGGACTTTTGGCACTTTTCTTGATTTCTAACCAAATTTTCCTCTTGAACCAATGTGACTTAGCCTACAAACTATCAATTACTTCCAGCTGATCAAGTTGTGGGTTCCCATAGACTTAATTTTTTATCAATATACATGGTACAACTGAAAATTGTATGTCATATACAAAAGAACTTATGAAACTAAGTGATATCTAAGTTGGTTGTTGGGTAACAATGACTGAGTTATGTATGAAAATTCCTCATATAAATCCTAGTAAAGATCTTCTGTGTTCATAAGAATTCCATGATTTATATTATGAATAATAAACTTTCTGACACCGTGCTACCTTTCACTAAGTCATGATGGTTGCATTCCAAAATCACCTACATGATTTCTTTGAGGTGTATTTAGATGACTTTTATGTCTTCAATTTGCTTTGTAAGCATTGGGGACACTTGGAGCAGTGATTTGATCAATGATGCCAAGAGTATGGGATCTCCCTCAACCTAGACAAATGCATTAATCTTTGCATTATTTGCCACAACTTAATGTGCATGAACCACTTGCATCTTTCAACTCCAAAAGGTGATAATAATTTTATTAATTCAACCGGCAAGCCCCATGCAAGTTGTAATGATTGCATAAACTCCCATGTGAAAGTCACAAAGGTTTTAGTTTATTCTCACCATAAGAAAAACATGCAATAAGAGATGACCGGTCTTGAGACCCAAAAGTGGGTTGGATTCCCAAGAGGGATGGGAAAACCCTAACCCTAAAAATGTGTATGAAAAGGATGAGAATGAATAGAATAAACTATCCATGTGCATGCAAACTTTGTGCACTTGCCTTCTTACTTTCATTGTGAGATAAGTGAGTGAGGGTTAGAGTGAGATTGAGAGTAAGAAAGTGAGAGGGCGAGGGTGAGAGACCAAGAGGCTAAAGCTCTTATCATCTTCTCTCCAAGCACTCTCTCTCACCATGCCCATGCTTCTCTTTCGCATATGGAGGTCTAGAGTCCCACGAGAAACACCAAAAATATGGGGAATCTACTACAATAAAATCTATATTGTATTATCAACAAGCATGTTCTTTATATTTTCATCAACCACAAGAAGAAAAACAACACCAATCTTCTCAAATATTCACATAGCATCATATAGCAATTCTTCCACAGATTTACCACAATAGAACTTCAACAAATTCTTCATATTCTTCATAGAAACCATCAAAAGAACAAGAGAACACAAAAGAATGCTCCACTTTGAATGGAATTTTATTACATATATTTCATCTTCAATGTCTTCATAGTCTTTATAGTCTCTATCATGTAAATACAATGTTTCTTATAGAAAACTGACTATCTCTCATACTCTATCTCTCTTACACATACTCTCTCAATAATAAATTAGAATAATCAATAATAACCCTCCATAATCCCTCTTTAGTCATGGATAGCCCTTCCAAGAGGTATGTTTGATATGAAGGGTCATCAGAGCCACTACATTATCCTTTCATAGCTCAACAGTACCATTGTCAATTTAGTCTCTTCACTTGAATCTCCAACAACTTCTTCTCCCACTTTGAGTTGTTTTAAACTTGTATTCATCTCTTTCCAAGACTAGGAAACTTCCCCAAGCTAGACATTCATCCCTCGTCAAAACACTTACAGAGGCATACATAATAAAAATAGAATAGAAACAAAGGTTCTTTAGGAGGTCTATAGTACCATATAGAAAATCATTAAAAAGCATTCAACTCAACTAAAACCATTCAAAACCATCAAGAATCATTCAGTAAGCTTCCAAAAACCCTTAAAATCTATCAATCATCATTCCAACCTCTAATACAAAAAGAAAACAGAACAAAACAGAAGCTAAATAGAACCATGCAGAACATATCATCAGGCACTCACAGAACCTTTCAGCACATCATATCTTCATTGAAAAACATCATGAGCTTCTCAAACCTATTCAACCATATCCAAAACTCTCTCAAACACTTAGAAACCAATCAATAATCATTAAAATCATAGAAAATTTATCCAAAAATCCACAAAAATTTTCCAAAATTATAGTCATATCAACCCTTAACATATTCCCACACTTAATGAGGGAGCATCCTCGTAACCTTAGAAAAAGAGAATAAAGTTCAAAATGATAGCTCATCACTTTCTTCAAATATCCAATCAACAACCAAGAAGGGCTCTAGTTTCATCTCTAGAAAAGAAAACATGTGTCTAATCCACTATTCAAGGAAAAATCCCAAAAAAAAAGATCATGAACAATACTTGATCAAACCAACCACATTTAAACAAACTCTTAAAGGATGTGAGAGTTTCTTCATTTACATCCATCCATCTATCATCACCACGAATCTCCAAAAAGGTATCTTCTCAAAGAGTTTGAATATTCAATCATGACGCCACCATATAAATAATACACAACACAGACACTAAACACAAAACAACCATATGAATGGCACCTCCAAAAGAGAGATATCACATTATAAATCATCAAAATACATCCAAGGATATCAATGAAGTTGATCCCTCTTAAAAGCTTGGTAGTTTCAAAAATGATCCATGGACAAAGATTTTAAAAAAATTGCAAGCAACACATCCTCTCCACCAATACAAGATATTGGCTAGGCAAGCAAAGGGCATGAAAGTACAAAATATCCAATTGGTGGGGATCAATATCCACATTCACATTTATACACAACTTTGGGATTAACCTATGATCATTATGTGAATGCCGATGAATGTAGGCAAGATACCAAGCAAAGTGAGCAGCCAGTATCATGGAAGGATTTAAAGATTGAGAATACTTTTGAGAAAGTGCAGATAATTATGAAAAACTTGGCTAGAAAGTATCCATTTTCCTCGGAATCAAGAGCCAATTTATTTGAGGTCTTGTTAGGGAATCTGTTGAACTCCATCCTCGATGTCTAAGGATGTTAAAATCAAAGCCTGTGTAACCACTAACCAACTGAGGGGGATGAGGGATAAAAGTGGTAGTGAAAGAGAAACAAGAAAGAGAGGGTGAAGGGATGGATAAGCAAAATCATAAAAATGAGCAATGGGTTAAAAGGAGGATATTGTGTTAATTTAGAGAAATCAACTAAAAAGGTTGTTAACAAGTATGTTGGAAAAGTGGAAAGAAAAATTGTGGATGGGAAAGGATAAGAAGGAGGAGGGGAGAAGAACGATCCTCAATAAAAGAGCAACGGGTGAAAATAGGGATATGAGGGGCATCTTGGGTGAAAAAGAAGGTAAATAATAATCTATGGAGAAGATTGATACATAGAAAGGTAAGATTTATATCTATGGACCATCTGCTAATAATAAGATAAATACGCCAATGGTGGACCTAGTACAGATCTACGATGATAAGCATCAAAGAAAGAGGAATCAAATGGAGGTTGTTTGGAAAGGTAGACCAAGAGATCCACCCTAAGTTTGTTAGTGTTTTGCACATGACTAGAGGCTTTGGTTTGATGGTGGTTCAAAATCATAGAATCAATCATTGTATGGTAAGAAGTTTTAGGGCAATCAGCCACTTTGGAAGAATATGTTTGAAACATAAAATCTATCTATAACTCCAAATTTTGAACATATAAAATAACTTGCAATACCACATCTCCAACATTCCAGGACAAATCTTCATAATCTCAGTCAATAAATCAAAAGACCAAGCTCCAGTCTAGCTACCCTATGGAGGAGATAAATCCATCATGGAAAGCTTAATATAAAATGCCAGCTTACGTTGCTGATAGTGCACAAAGAAGGAGTGATTTGGAGGAATAAATTCTTGGAACTACTCAAAAGAAGTCCATAAAAAGTCCATTCTTGTTTGAAGCCTTTCCACCTTGGCTTGGAATAAAGGACATAATGTCACATTTCTTTGAAAAATAGGTAAATCTGTAGGGGATAAGGAAGGAACTGGTCACATAGAAGGACTCTATGAATTAGAACAAGATTGAGCCAATTGTTTCTTAAGCTGTTGAATTTGAGTATTATTCCCGTCTACGATAGTGTTGGTTGATTTGAGCTTTTTTGTTTGGAGAGATATCAAAGCTTTCAACTCTTGGGCTTCCTTGAACAACCTATCCCTCTCCTTAGTCACAGTAACTACTTTAGATTTGGTATCTGCCAACTGAGCTTGCAAAGTAGACATCTCTTCTTTCTGGGCGCATCAATGACCTTAGCCATTTGCTCCATTTCTGTTTAGAAATAAGAAAGTTTTCATCTAGCAAATGCTTGCACAATATTAGCCTTATTCAACTGCTTGGATTGTTGTACCTCCTCATAAAAAGAAGAATAGAGTTGTTGAATACAAGTAGTAAATAATTGAGAGCTCAATAGAGCTTTAAATGTCTTTACACAGAAATGGAATTGCATCTCTGGAAGATTGAACAAAAACTAGAAAACTGATGGAGTGGAAACAGCACCTGAGTCAACCACTCACTTAAGATGTTTCCTCTGAATGACCAAAGGACAAGGAGAATCAATATCCTCAGTGATGACATCAGGATCTTCAGTAGGAGGAGGAACCACTAGAGGATCAACTGATAGTGGGGTAATTTCCTTTGCACAGATAGCATATGTTAAGAAAACATAAAGGTAGGAACCAAATGTAACACTAGTCACATTACCCCTCATGGCTTGGATAAAATGCTGATCCATTTTAGCGAGGAGATATAAACTACAATTAATAGTAATACCCTTCAGCACCATGTGGAAAGCTATAAACAATTCCTTTGAAAGATAATTAGAAGGGGTTTTGGTAGGCATGAACTTGTCCTGAAGGAACTAGCATAACTGTTTCCAGAAAGGGTAAATCTTAGAGACATTAACTCCCAAAGTAATAATGACCCACTTAGGATCCAAGACATTTGTGGTTTGCTTTTGCAAAAGCTTCGAAATGTTCTCATTTGAGAAAAGTTGACAAGCAGCAGGAAAAGCTTCCCCATGGTAGGGTAAAGAAAGAGCTTTGCCCATGCTCTTAGACGTCATGAGGATAATTGTGTCGTGAATAGATCCAAACCTATTGTTGTAAGAAGTTAAGAATTGATCACACATGTCAGGATCATTAGGGACAAGTGGCAGTGGAAGAGCCACAAATTTGGATAACCTAGCCTTAGAAATAAGTTCCGATTCCAACAATTGTGAATACTCATGAGAAAAGAATGGAATATACTAGACTGGGGAGGAGTATGAGGCACCATTTAGATGGGTCATACACACCACACACACAAACAATCACAAGAAATGCCTACAAAACAACATAGTAGATTGCAATGGATAAGATATTGACAAAAGAAATGACTCACATGGACATGACCAATTGACCACCCTAGGCAATCCATATCCTAAAAAATTTCAGCATGACCTCTCTACTTATGCGACCGAAAGCTTAATGAAGTGCAAATATATATGTACAAATATCCCCGTATCATGCAATAATAATAATAATACACAATGTACCCTGACTCAAATCAACATGACCAAAGAAAACTATACTTAACCAAACCACAACACACTAATAACTAAACCACACCTAACTAAGATGGTCAACAAAGACTAAGACTAGCAACCACATCACCCACTCCACATAGCGCTTCATTTAGAAGGGAAATTGTACAATGTGAGGGGAAGGGAAATTTTAATTGAGTGTAAATTTTAATAATTGATTAACAATGGGTGAGTTTTATTAAGTGATAAACCTTAGTAAGAAAATGACGGTTCATTTTACCCATTAATTAAAACTTTTTAAGTTTCACGATAGTGATTTAATGTTTTTCTGACATCGTTCTTGACTCAAGGTCTCTAAATGCAAGTTCATTTTTAGAAATTTAGTGTGGAAGTGCTTTCTTTTTAACATGTGTACTTGTGACAGTGAGTTCATTTTATTACAAATTAAAAATGTGTATTTAGCGCATGAAATGCATACTATATGAACGTCCGGTTCATTTTAATTAAATTATATGTGTGTGTAGAGCGCAGATGCATGTGAAAAATGTGGTCAACTGGTTTTTTTAGCAATTAGTTATGATGTTTGATGTAGCAAAAAAAAAAAGAGGAAAGGAACAGGGTACTTAGAAAGGGTGTGAATGCAAATGTATTTGAATGCGTACAAAAATAAACTAATAGGAGAGAAAGGATCACAGCCATAATGCAATTTAAAATACACTCCAATTAGTTGAAAATTTTATAGTGTAAGGAAAAATACCACAACAGCATGTGTATTTTGTTCAATTTATTTTGATTTTATTTAGATTTTTTTAAAACTCTATTTAGATATGTTTGATTAGGTTTTTTTTCATTTAAAAAAAATATATGTGATATCCAATCAATAAGAAAAAGGTTGAAATTAATTATGGAAATTTATTAGATTTTTTAAAATTTTTGATAATATTCTTGCTATTTTAAAATTTAAAATGAAATTATTACGTATTTATGATATTTTTATTTTTAAATCTTATTTTTCTTTATATTTTCTTACTGATATATACATTATTACAATTTAAAAAATAAAAAATTTAACTATTTTTGTAAATTTTTTCATTTAATTTAATTTTTTATGGTTTTGGTTTAAATATCTTAATGTTTTTAGTTATTTTCACAATTAAAATTTACGAGAATGCATGTACTCGGGGTTGGACTATGTATTGACTGCATGTGAACATCAACTAGCCCACCACCACACGAACAAGACCACACACGCGTGCTCGTGCGTGAACAACCGCGAAATGATCACACAAACTGCGCCCCGCGCGAACGGCCACAAGCACGAACTATATGTGCACAGGGGGAAGGAAATCTGGGTTGCATGGGGTCGAAGGTGGAGGAAGACCAAATTTTTAATGGTAAAGGGGAGGTGGAATGGGGTTATTTAATATAGAGTGCATTATTTTTGCGAGCTTTTGATTTCATGCTTTTGCAATTGAAACTGATTTTTCGAGGTTTTTGAAACAAACTTGGATATTTTTTATAAATGACATCGATATTATAGTTCACTACATAAATGCCATATCACACACTACTGCTCTTTTTTAACATGAAGATATGTGATATATCATGCATTCATCACCATTTTGGAGCTCCCAACAAAATGCACACTATCCATAATAGAGGGAGCAATGCTATTAGAATTGGAAATTTCAAGCTTTTTAGCAGAAATTGATACTTAATCCACTCTTGTGTAAGGGAAAAAAATGGGGACCAATAATTATCCAATCATCACAAGGCCACATAACTAGTATTTAAAGCACAATTTACTCTCGCCTCTCTTGAGTCACATCTCCTTATTCTTGCCTGAAAAGTTTCCATAACTAGGCTTTAGCCAATCTTAGTAGTATCTTCTTTTATCAACCTTATGGTGATGGAGATAATCCTTTGTTGATACTTGGTATCCAAACAACATGGCAACTTCAAATGCTCAATAAGTATGGTCATAATAGCTTGCTAGCAATGGTCATAATAACTAGGCTTTAGCCAATCTTAGTAGTATCTTCTTTTATCGACCTTATGGTGATGGAGATAATCCTTTGTTGATACTTGGTATCGAAACAACATGGCAACTTCAAATGCTCAATAAGTATGGTCATAATAGCTTGCTAGCAATGGATGCGACATTTGGCACTCCTAAATATAAGGTACTATATTTCTTATTCTTTCTTAGCTTTAATTTTGTAACTATGTCATCCCAAAGTTTTTTCATTTTTTAGCTTATCTATGTGTTTGGTCATTTTCACAATGGAGTGCTTGTGTGGCATGGACCATTACATCCTCTTCTTGTACCACATCAGTTACATTATGACTAGCTGCATTAAGAAATCGATTCTTGGACTATAACAATTCATGGGAACCAAATGCTTTTATGGTGGATGATGCTCAAGCAGAAATCAAATTACATTTGTTGTCTTTTCTCCTCATGGTTAACCACAAAGTGGTTTTACCCATTTGTGTTTTTAGACAAAGATTTTTGGTGTTTCTATATATCTATGCATATGGCAAGTTTTTGTTGATATGCTTAGAGCACTTTCCAACATTATAAACATGCAATGTACACCTAATTCACATGAGAATGCTAGGATAGATGAGGCTCAAACTCTACTATTAGAGTTCTATGAAAAATACAGAGGAAGAATCATTCATCAAGTGCTTCAAGGATACATGATCTTGTATAGGTAACCCTATATACAATAGTATGCTTGTTGCCCAATTCAAAGCTAAGACCATTACTGAAAAAAGCCATGCAAATGTAGATATTGTGTCTCACTCCCCTTCTTTCTATATTGTTCCTTCTCTTCCAACTTTTCCTATTAGTAGGGACAAGGAATACATACTACTATTAGACATCCAAAGACTCTTTAATCTCATGGAGGATTATTGTTTCGCAATCATTGCAAAGGTTTTTGATGTTGCAAATGCCATAGTTGATGTTGAAAATGAATTCAATGAAGAGTTACTTAAATTGGACATTGCAATTGTAGATGACAAGCCTTATTGATGCAGGGGATGCCCTTTCTCTTTGTTTCAACAAGGCAAAGGATGCTGAGAGAGAATTGGGGATTACTTATGAGGAGTTTAACCATCTTCAAGACTGACATGGAATTTCCAATTTTGGAAGAGAGTAGTCACAGTATATTAAAGAATTGCAAGAAACCAACGAGACATCATCAGCAATTAATATATGGAATCCAACTAAGCTAGAGCGTGGTGAAAACGAATTAGTACTATTATCGTCGGAATGTGGATATGTGCTACAAGAATTATCCCTCATTCAAATCAAGAGACAAATGGTAGCATTGAGTCTTATCACTCAATTTTGAACACTCACTTTCTTAGTGAGAAATACAACTTGCATGGTCAACACATTGACTAGTTGATTGAGAAGTTGGTTTTCTCTTATTATGCATACTAGTGGTACCAAGATATGCTAAAAGATGTAGATTTCAAGAAGTACTTTAATGTTTTAAAGGTCATAGAAAATTCCATTCAAAGAGCTAAAGAAATAACATATTTTCATGTGAATTTTATTCATGGTGATTGAAGTCAGGCTTCAATATACAGTTGCATAAGAGATAGCCATTGGTACCATGTTCGAAATGTCAATTGTAGTTGGGCATGTTGTACTTGTAATTGATCACAAACAGGGAATATATGTGAGCATCAAACCAAGGTCCTTATGTTAAATGGAAGAGAAGTGGAGAGCATTGTAGGAAAGTCCAAGGAGCTATATGGTGCACAATTTCATGAGCACCAAAGTAAGTATTTAATATATCATCACTATGGTTGTGTCCAATAATTTTTTTATGTTTGCATTCTATGTTTTTTCTTATTTTGGATACAGGACAAGTTTTACCCTCAAAGGAGAGTGGGTCACATGTCCACTCACTTAACATTCACACTATAAAGGTATGAGGATGAAAGGTATGGTGTAAGAATAATGATGTTAGCAAATGCCATAGGGTGTAAAATGTAATGGTAATATGTGATATATAGGGTTACATCAAATGTAAGGGATGGTGTACAATATTGATCTATGTTTAATAGCATCATCGCGAAAAGCAAGGGGAGGTGTGCCACAAATATATTGTAGAAGTAATTGACTATCATTAGCTTTATCATATGCCCCATGGTTGACATACATATGAGAGCTTGGATTTTGTGAGTTCTTTTACAAATGTATTTTGACCTAACAATTTTGACACCATCATAAATCTATCTCAATAAAAACTTTATTGCCTTAAATGTGGTCATGGACTTTGTGATGCACGCCAATGCCACATCAAAATATCATGCAAAGTTTTTTACCTTGAATATACAAAGTATGAGTCTTAGGTGTCGATGGTATAATTTTATGAATGTAGCTTGTGAGGGAGCTTGTTGCAATTGCATTTGCATTTATAAACACATCTTCTCTCTACTATGGGACAATGGAAAAAAAACTACAAGAAAATATCTCAACTAATCGTAGATATGACTCACATGTAATAGTGTGGCTTTTCTTGATTATCATTATCATTGTTTGTAATAAATGTAGTTACAATGATTGATCAGAATGAATCAATACTATCAGTGTTTGTTATCAATTGCATTTTAATTTTATTCCAATTTTATTACTTCTTTAATTAAATTCTAGATCTATAGATCCCATGTATTTTATCATCCTTTTTAGGCCTTTAGTGTCTCAAATTACCAAGATCATGTGCCTTATCCTAGCATCCCAAGTGTCCTTAATTGCCAAAATAATGTACATTATGCTTGCATTCTATCATGGAGCCTCCAATGTTGTCCTATATCACCTCTCATGTATGTTATGCTAGCAATATTCTAGCCTATGTGCTCCAATGTCTTGCTATATCCCCAAGTTTCTCACTCAGTCATAATATCATACCACGTATCCTCTATGTGTTTTGTAACATTATGATAACACTCTAACCTAGGGCCTCTAATTCTACATATATCACCTATCATGGACATTATGCTACCATTCTAAGCTACGAAACCAATGTGTAGCCATAGCACCCATTTATACATTATGGTACCATTCTAACCTTATGGGCTCAAGTGTCTAGATATATCACCAAGTTTCTCACTCAAGCACCATGCCATACTACAATTTCTCCTCTTTATATCATGTAACAATTTCTAAGTCACCTAATTATATATGACACAATGCATATTATGGCTTTGCTTTCCCATGGTCTTATATATTATAATCTTCTATTGTGCCCTTACAATTGATAAAACTCACATGGAACAAATTCTATGGATGGATGATAACAACATGCTCATAATTTTGGGTATTATAGGCCCTTTAGGAAAAACCTCAAGGGGGAGTTGTTTATGCCCTTAGGAAAAAAATCAAGGGTATTATATCCCCTTAGGAAAAACATTACTGTGTAGAAAAAAAGGGGGGTGGTAGCCCTCCCATCATTCACGTGCACTCAAAAGATGGGGGGAGGGGGAATATGCCACCTCCCTTTTTTTCTACACACCTTGATAGATTCTAATGAACCTTAGTGTATAGAAAAAAAGGGGTGATAGGGCTGCCACCCTCTTTTTCTCTACACACCTTGATAGCTTACCTCAATAGCTTCTAATAAACCTTAGTGTGTAGAAAAAAAGGGGGGTGGCAACCCCCCCATTTATCAGAGTGCACTCTAATGATGGGGGGGCTACAACCCCCTTTTTTTCTACACACCTTGATAGCTTCTAATGAACCTTAATATATAGAAAAAAAAGAGGGTGGTTACAAACATTGATAGCTTCTAATGAATCTTAATGTGTAGAAAATAAGGGGCGTGCACTCAAATGATGGGGGAGCTGCCACCCTCTTTTTTTACCAGCCCCCATTTTTTCTTCACACCTTGATAGCTTACCTTAATAGCTTCTAATCAACCTTAGTGTGTAGGAAAAAAGGTGTTGCAACCCCCCCATCATTTGAGTTGCACTCAGATGATGGGGGGGTTGCCACCCCTCTTTTTTTCTACACACCTTTATAGCTTCTAATGAACCTTAGTATGTAGGGAAAAAATGGGTTGCAACCCCCCATCATTTGAGTTGCACTTGGATGATGGGTCAATCTAGCTAAGGAAGGGGAGACACCCCCAACCTGTTTTTATGGTTGATGACTTAACCAAGGAAGAGGAGAAGGACTACCACTCCCTATTAAGATAAGCTATCAAGGTGTGTAGAAGAAAAGGGGGGAGGCAGCCCTCCCATCATGTGACTACACACCCCTTTTTTTCTACACACTAAGGTTCATTAGAAGCTATCAAGGTGTATAGAGAAAAATGGAGGTAGCAACCCCCCATCATCCTAGTGCACTTGGATAATGGGGGGAGTGCCACACCCCTTTTTTTCTACACACTAAGGCTCATTAAAATGTGTATAGAAAAAAGAGGAGTGGCAACCCCTCCATCATTCGAGTGCACTCAAACGATGGGGGGGCTGCCACCCCCCTCTTTTTCTATACACCTTGATAGCTTTTAATGAACCTCAATGTGTAGAAAAAAAGGGGCATGCACTTGGACGATGGGGGGGCTGCCACCCCCTATTTCTCTACACACCTTGATAGCTTCTAATGAATAGCCCCCCCATCATTTGAGTGCACTTGGACGATGGGGGGGTTGCCACCCCCTTTTTTTTACACACCTTGATAGCTTCTAATGAACCTTAGTGTGTAGAAAAAACACATTGATAGCTTCTAATGAACCTTAGTATGTAGAGAAAAAGGGGGTGGCAACCCCCCCCCCCTCCTCCCATCATTCGAGTGCACTCGAATGATGGGGGGGCTGCCACCCCCCTTTTTTTCTACACACCTTGATAGCTTCTAATGAACCTTAGTGTGTAGAAAAAAAGGGGTGGCAACCCCCCAATCATCCGAGTGCACTCGGATGATGGGGGGACTGCCACTCCCCTTTCTTTGTACACACCTTGATAGCTTACCTTAGTAGCTTCTAATGAACATTAGTGTGTAGAGATAAAGGGGGATGGTAGACCCCCCATCATTTGAGTGCCACCCCCCTTTTTTTCTACACATATTGATAGCTTCTAATGAACCTTAGTGTGTAGAAAAAAAGGGGGGTAGCTGCCCCCCCATCATCCAAGTGCACTTAGATGATGGGCGGGCTACCACTCCCGATTTTTCTACACACCTTAATAGCTTCTAATGAGCCTTACTATGTAGAAAAAAAGGGGGTTGGTAGCCACCCCATCATTCGGGTGCACTCAGACACACCTTGGTAGCTTACCTTGATAGCTTCTAATGAACCTTAGTGTGTAGAAAGAAAGAGGGGTGTCAATCCTCACATTATCGAAGTGTACTCAAATGATGGGGGACCACCATCCCCCTTTTTTTCTACAAACCTTGATAGCTTCTAATGAGCCTTAGTGCATAGAAAAAAAGGGGAGTTCATTAGACTAAATCCATGCATTTTCATAATGTTTTTTATGTTTGTCATGTTTGTTTTTTTAAAATCATTTATGTATAATTACAAATTCATTGATACCCTTAATTCACATAAGATCCTCTTGAAGAGATGGGCTAATTTTTTTGAAGAAATGCTCCAAATAAAATGAATCTGTATCCAATTTTGTACAATTCAGTGTTTTCAATATCTTCATTATTTTTGTCATGTTTATGTTTTCATAATCATGTACTAATTAAATTCAGGAAGAGTTTAATGCATTCATTTCCAAAGGAACTATAAAAATCAAGGTCAAGGATTGTTAGAACATGAAACACAAAAAAAGATTGAAGTTGCCATAAGAGCTGAGGAAGAAGAGTTGAAAGACCATGGCTACAAGTATCTCTCCATTGCCAATCGTGCCACAGGAAAATATAGTTTCAAGGTATTATATGGGATTCAATGGGATGAACCAAGCATGGTGAAGATTACTTGTACGACAAGTTATACTGCCTGTCAAGCTCTGAACTTCCCCAAGGTGTAAGATTATTTGGTGTGTCTAAATGTTGCACTTGCATCAATCTAATGAAAACAAAGGCTGCATTTTCTACTTTATGGATTTCAATATTTGTCGTGCAGGCATGTGTGCATTTGTTGAACGTAGTGAAGTCATCCTATGAAGACCAAGATAAGATGCCTAAGTTAGAATTCTCAGCTAAGAGACTACTTTATGGGTATTATGTTGGTGTTTCACTCAAGTATACCTGTATTTCTATCATTAGTTGGAAGCTATTACAACCCACGGAAGCATGGTTTGTTTTAGATTTGATCTCTTGTTCATTATACATGTTTGCAAATTCATGGTAGTGGGTGGTTCTTATTTGATTTGAAATAGAATACCTAAGCAAGGGAGACTATCGATTATTTTTTTGGGACAATATGCTAACTTGCATTATGGTTGCTACATCGTGGTTATAGGTAGTTCTTGCATTGCACTACTAAACAAATGCTTGATGTAGTTTCTGTAGTAACCAAAGAGTGTATTGATGTTAAAGATGAGAACACCATGTACTCTCTAACTATCCAAGGGCATGGGACCACAAAATGGGAGGAAAATGTCTATCTTTGGTGACTTGATTACCCCCTTGGGGTCATTCCAAAGCAAGAGACGGATTTGCAAGCAAGGACATTAACTTTTTTATTTTACAAACGTCTAGTATATTCTCTAAATGGTTGATTAGTTGAGGATGTGATGGTTAAAGTAATCATGGTGTTGTTCTTCTAGGATTCATGGCTGAGCATAGTAAGGCTTCTGCTACAAATACACAATCTAACAATGCACAACTTGTATCCTACTTGGTTTGTGTAGTAGGTGATGCCAGGAGGCATATTCCATGGTGGATTCCGTGAGGTTTTGTGGTGGATTCTATAAAATTATATTTATTTGCCGTGGGGACTCATACACAAGGTAGATTCCTTGTGTGAAAAGTTGATGGGGACACCTATCCTTTTAGGCATCACGTTAATTTAATTTGCAACTGGGTGGTTCCATAGCGGGTGATTCCACAAAATACATATTTAAATTAATGGACATTTATGAGTTTAGAGTGCGCACTCATATGAAATTAAGGTTAGGACATAGTTCCAATCTATTTATTTATTTTGTACCTGAAGTCTGCTAGGTATTCACTTTTGTCAATTTAATTTTATTATTTTCTAACAATTGTGAATGCTTCAGTTGATGTGTAGAGTAGGCGGCGATGGCACTGGGAAGCACTGGGAACGATAGCATTTATTCAAGTTATTTAGAAGAAATTATCATTTTTTAATGGGCACGCATCTTAGGCATGGCGCCAATATTTATTTTGATGCGCTTATTTATTAAAGCACTTGACATATATTTATTATTTTGTATGCGCATGGGTGCACAGTTTAAATATTCATTATTAGTCATTGTATTTGGGCACATCCCAACTCTTGGGACGCCCAACCTCTTTATTCTTTATTTGGACAAAAGCAAACACAAAAGATAAAGCATGCTAATTGTAAATTTGGGCTATTTTTGAGCTTGGAGATGAATAAAATATGAAATAAATGCTTTGTGGGGAGTGCTCACACAAGGCATGGGGGGAGATTGTACCCAATTGGTCTTTTTGTTTCATGTCATGCAAGTCTATTCTCTTGGATTTTGAGGTTAAAGTAGAGTTTTTTATTCTTGGGGACCTTTTGGCGCTCGCTACGTACGCATATGACATCTAATTTGCACAGCAGTGGTATCAGAGCGAAGCTGAGATCGAGGGCTTCCAATCACTTACCATCTCACGCGAAGGCAAAGCTCCTGGAATGATCAAGCTCTATAGCCAGACTCGCGACAATCCATCAATACCAGCATGTTCGTGGCAATGAAAAACCCCCTACTACATTATCGGATCGCGAAGGACTACTCTCTAGAGGTGGAGGACCACTTGGGAAGCTCTCTCATGAAGACTTTTTTTTTTCTCAAAGATATCAGTAAGCACCTTCATTAAGATTATCTTTATGCTTATTTTAAAAAAAATCATAGCCTCTACAATTTTTCGAATTGTGGCTGGAGGACGTCTTTACTAGCAATGATTGTGATGAGAACATATCGTCCTGGAACAGATTTCCAAATTGATTAGGATTTTTACTATAAATCTTAAGCTTAAGGCCAAGCTTTATTCAAAACCTTACCTTTTTAATCTCTCCTATAGCAGCAGTTCACACATAATCTCTCCCGAACTCGTTTTAATCTCTCTGCAAGCCCCTGTTCGTGCTTGCACTCTAACAGAGCCAAATTCTAGCAAATAGATTGCTATACGCAGTCTACACGGATCAAGATGGACTGCAACCTGAAGATGTTATACAATGCATGATCTATGCGACACTTGAAGCACAATCTATTTGGAAAGAAGCCAAGATAAGTAAAAGAAATTTCAAATTTTGTACTTTCAATGGGTTACGCGATGGAAAGATTGTACTTGCTTTTAGCACTCAGTTTGATGATTATTTCCATGAAGAACAGTATGCTGAAAAAGACAAAATTAAGTGTGTCACTAATCATTTAGTGGACAAAGCATCGCTATGGTGGAATGTAGTCCGCAAAAGTATGGATTGTCCTACTACTTGGGAGACTTTTCAAAAGAAATTTTTGCAGAATTTTCTTCCACCTCAATTCCACGAAAAAGCAATCAAATAGTGGGATCTTCTACAATAAAGAGATCGCGAGCCTATCTCACAATATACCAAGTGTTCCTGGAATGCTTTATTGCAACTTCGAATGCTCGAAGATGTACCTGAGGTGCCCCATAAGCGCAATTTTATGTTTGGTTTGCTTGGTCACTTCTATGTGGAAGTGAACATGTTCAAGCCAACGACTCTCGAGGATGCGATTTCTTTGGCCCATGATGCTGAAGACAAAATTCGAGGACGAGAGAAGCGACCACAACAATTCTCAAACAATGGCAACTTTGGTACAAAGAAATTAAATTCTAACTTTCGAAGATTCAATCAAAACTGCTTTGTTCCATCTTCATTTCGTAAATCTTGGACACAACCCCTTGCTTTACTATCAAACACAAATCCAAATCCTAAGCCATCTTTCCAGCCAAATCCCAACATTCCTAAACTTCCCGCTATTACCAATAATTTTTCTAAAGCCAAATCCATAGTCTGCTATAGGTGCCATGAACCTGGACATCTAGCAATGAATTGTCAATCCAAAAAGCCAAATGTTCACATCAACTACTTGGGATTATGCCTCAGCATTCTAGTGATATTATCTTAGGAATACCTTGGCATCATCAATATGACTTTTTCCTAACATTTCTCATTATCATTTCCTTTGAGGAAAGCTCTCGGCTAACCGAGACCACCCTTCTATAGGATAGACCCATTGGTCACATCCACCACTCTTCCCTCGGGGGTTGTTTTAGTTATCTAATTACCTACCACATTATGTTTGATACATAAAAGTAGCTTCCTTTATTAACCTGTTAGTCACAGGTTCCTTTATATAATTTAGGGCACAGACACGAAGACAAGATAAAACAAGATCAAACACTTCCTTAACTTATCTTCAGATTAATGTTTGTCTCCTGCCCATACATGAGAATTAAGTGTTCATTTCTCCCTCCGCAGAAAAATCCTTCCATCTCCCGGCAACAAAACTCGAAGGTTTATTCTACCAAGATTCTGCCTTGTAACTAGTATCAAGGCCTCGAGATCCCATCTCGAGTCACGTAGAACACTTGTGTAGGGCCCAGAGGCATTGGGATTTACGGCCAGAGCCCCCACTAGCACCCAAGCGTCCTCCTACGCCAAGTGATTTCGATGGAGATACCTCTCACGGTGGGTTCGGTCCACATTCCCCGCGCGGATTCATAACCCCCTTGGTTAGGGTTTGGCAGCTCGTAGGGGGTAGCTAGCACCATCCTTCCTTAATTATCCCTTTAGGAAATCAACCATAGCTGAAGCAACTAGCTTAATAACAATCGCTAGGGAAAACATCCGTTTCATTTCCATGGCAATCAATCATCTCAGACCCGGCCATGCAATCATTAAACACACCCCACTTGGGTTAACATCCAAAACCACATTAACAAACAGTGAATGCACACCCTCTTGCTTCAAGGCATGGCAATCCGCATGTACAATCGGAATTTAAATTGGATGTATCAAAACACTTGCTCAAGGGATTTACAACCTTTTCAAACAACCAAGCATAACTTGGGTCAACAATCCATTTAGGGTTAGATCACCAGCTTCAATTAAGCTAGGAGCATATCCATTTGCGATAGTCCACAACGTGATCGATAAAACAATTCGCAGGCACTTATACTAATTCCTAATGCATCGGATCCCATGATGCTCTAGGTTTCTATCCATCGGAAACTATCATTTCATGTGTTTCTTTTAGTCATGATCGCGAAGCATGAATTCTAAATGACTATTCATGCACTGAACTGGTTTAAAAGCTATTATTTTATGTAAAATATTGCAAAAACATTATCATTTTATGCGTGTAAAAGCTATCATTTCATGCATATAAACTTATGCGAACTCCATACTCTATCATTTCACTCATGCAACCTAGTGCCTAAGACCCATCGATGTTCCATGCACGTAGCTAACCCCCTTCATTTCTTTCACGAGAAATACATTAACTATAACGCTTAAAGAACCTAGGTTTGATTCGTGTTCGTAGGGGCGTTTATTGCGATGGTCGCTCCGCTCGCCTCTCCCACATTACCGATACCAACGGTCGCTTTGGCTCCTATGCTTCCCGCAATTTTCTTCTTGGGAGCCATTACTACTCGGGGTTTGGATAGTCTGGCCCTTAGCGGCCTTCAGGATGACCGGTTCGGGAGGGAAAGGTCGCGGCTAGGGGATCCTTTGCCGATGAGGGGTGGCTTGAGTGTGGCTCCTTGATCCGTCATCACTCCCCAACTCTCTCTCTCTCTCTCTCTCTCTCTCTCTCTCTCTCTCTCTCTCTCTCTCTCTCTCTCTCCCTCTTCTTCTTTTCTTCTTTCCTTCTCCTATTTCTCTCCTCCTATTCTTCTTTCTCTTCTCTTCCTCTTCTCCTACTCTCTCTCTTCCTATTCTTCTTCTTCTCTTCCTCACTCCCTCTCCTCTTTCTCTTCTACCTCTTCTTCTTCTTCTTCTACTTCTCTCTTCTCTTCTCTCCTTCTCCTTCTCTCCCTCTTCTCTCTCCCTCTCCTTCTTCGTCTCTTCTCTCTCCCACTCCTTCTCTCCTTCTCTCTCTCTCTCTCTCTCTCTCGCTCTCCCTCCCTCTTCTCCTCCTTCTTCCTCTCCTTCTTCTCCTCCTTTCCTTTCCCCCTCTTCTTCTCCTTCTTCCTCTCCTCTCTCTTCCTCTTCTTCTCCTTATTCTTCTCCTTTCCCTCCTTCTCCCTCCTTCTCTTTCCCTCTTCTCTCTCTTCTTTTTCTCCTCTCCTTCTTCTTTCTTCTCCTCCTTCTCTTTCCCTCTTCTCTCTCCCACTCCTTCTCTCCTTCTCCTTCTCTCCCTCTTCTCTCTCCCTCTCCTTCTTCTTATCTTCTCTCTCCCACTCCTTCTTCTCTCCTTCTCTCTCTCTCTCTCTCTCTCTCTCTCTCTCTCTCTCTCTCTCTCTCTCTCTCTCTCTCTCTCTCTCTCTCTCTCTCTCTCTCTCTCTCTCTCCTTCTCCTTCTTCCTCTCCTTCTTAACAATGATCACAGAGGGGGGGGGGGGGGGGGGCATCGTCTGTTGCTAAAGGGGGGGCCTGTGGACGCTATATAGGATGACGGGTAGGGGGTGGCGCCTGCAGCAAATTGGGGGGGGAACCTGTGCCAATGGAGGGAGGGGGGGGGTCTTTATAAAGGGGGGGGGAGGCGCAGCTGTCCGTCGCCACTTGGGCTGCATGCCCCCCCTTCTCCCACTTCACTCCCTCTCTCTCTCTCCCCGACGTATTGTCGAGGGGGAGGGAGAGGGAATTTTTTTTTTGAAAAAAAATAAAAAGGGGGGTTCCTATGGGGGCACAGGGACACCCGCGCAAACGGCCACAATCACGAACAATATGTCCACGAGGGGAAGGAAATCTGGGTTGCATGGGGTCGAAGGTGGAGGAAGACCAAAATTTTTTATGGTAAAGGGGAGGTGGAATGGAGTTATTTAATATAGAGTGCATTATTTTTGCGAGCTTTTGATTTTGTGCTTTTGCAATTGAAACTAATTTTTTGAGCTTTTGGAAACAAACTTGGATATTTTCTATAAATGACATCAACATTATAGTTCACTACATAAATGCCATATCACACACTACTGCTCTTTTTTAACATGAAGATATGTGATATATCATGCATCCATCACCATTTTGAAGCTCCCAACAAAATGCACACTATCCATAATAGAGGGAGCAATGTTATTAGAATTGGAATTTTCAAGCTTTTTAGCAAGAAATTGTTACTTAATCCACTCTCGTGTAGGGGAAAAAAATGGTGACTAAGAATTATCCAATCATCACAAGGCCACATAACTAATATTTAAAGCACAAATTACTCTCGCCTCTTGAGTCACATCTCCTTATTCTTATCTAAGAAAAGTTTCCACAACTAGGCTTTAGCCAATCTTGGTAGTATCTTCTTTTATCAACCTTATGGTGATGGAGATCATCCTTTGTTGATACTTGGTATCCAAACAACATGGTAACTTCAAATGGCTTTAGCCAATCTTGGTAGTATCTTGGTAGTATCTTCTTTTATCAACCTTATGGTGATGGAGATAATACTTTGTTGATACTTGGTATCCAAACAACATGGTAACTTCAAATGGTGATGGAGATAATCCTTTGTTGATACTTAGTATCCAAACAACATGGCAACTTCAAATGCTCAATAAGTATGGTCATAATAGCTTGCTAGCAATGGATGCGACATTTGGCACTACTAAATTTAAGATACTATATTTCTTATTCTTTCTTAGCTTTAATTTTGTAATTATGTCATCTCAAAGTTTTTTTATTTTTTAGCTTATCTATGTAGTTCCATTTGTATACAATTCTTGTGTTTGATCATTTTCACAATGGAGTGATTGTGTGGCATGGACCATTACATCCTCTTCTTATACCACATCAGTTACATCATGACTAGCTACATTAAGAAATCAATTCTTGGACTAACAATTCATGGGAACCAAATGCTTTTATGGTGGATGATGTTCAAGCAATAATCAAATTACATTTGTTGTCTTTTCTCCTCATGGTTAACCACAAAGTGGTTTCATCCATTTGTGTTTTCACATGGAGGTTTTTGGTGTTCCTATATATCTATGTATATGGCAAGTTTCTGTTGATATGTTTAGAGCACTTTGCAACATTATAAACATGCAATGTACACCTAATTCACATGAGAATGCTAGGATAGATGAGGCTCAAACTCTACTATCAGAGTTCTATGAAAAATACAAGAGGAAGAATCATTCATCAAGTGCTTCAAGGATACATGGTCATCTTGTATAGGTAACCCTATATACAATAGTATGCTTGTTGTCCAATTCAAAGCTGAGACCATTATTGAAAAAAGCCATGCAAATGTAGATATTGTGTCTCACTCCCCTTCTTTCTATATTGTTCCTTCTCTTCCAACTTTTCCTATTAGTAGGGACAAGGAATACATACTACTATTAGACATCCAAAGACTCTTTAATCTCATGGAGGATTATTGTTTCGCAATCATTGCAAAGGCTTTTGATGCTGCAAATGGCATAGTTGATGTCGAAAATGAATCCAATGAAGAGTTACTTAAATTTGGCATTGAAATTGTAGATGACAAGCCTTATTGATGTAGGGGATGCCCTATCTCTTTGTTTCAGCAAGGCAAAGGATGCTGAGAAAGAATTGGGGATAAATTATGAGGAGTTTAACCATCTTCAAGACTGACTTGGAATTTCCAATTTTGGAAGAGAGCAATCGGAGTATATTAAAGAATTGCAAGAAACCAAAGAGACATTATCATCAATTAATATATGGAATCCAACTAAGCTAGAGCATGATAAAAACCAATTAGTACTATTATCGTCGGAATGTGGATATGTGCTACAAGAATTATCCCTCATGCAAATCAAGAGACAAATGGTAGCATTGAGTCTTATCACTCAATTTTGAACACTCACTTTCTTAGTGAGAAATACAACTTGCATGGTCAACGCATTGACTAGTTGATTGAGAAGTTGGTTTGCTCTTATTATGCATACTAGTGGTACCAGGATATGCTAAAAGATATGGATTTCAAGAAGTACTTTAATGTTTTAAAGGTCATAGAAAATTCCATTCAAAGAGCTAAAGAAATACCATATTTTCATGTGAATTTTATTCATGGTGATAGAAGTCAGGCTTCAATATACAGTTGCACAAGAGATGGCCATTGGTACCATGTTCAAAATGCCAATTGTAGTTGGGCATGTTGTACTTGTGATTGATCACAAAAAGGGAATATATGTGAACATCAAACCAAGGTCCTTATGTTAAATGGAATAGAAGTGGAGACGATTGTAGGAAAGTCCAAGGAGTTATATGGTGCACAATTTCATGAGCACCAAAGTAAGTATTTAATATATCATCACTATGGTTGATTGAAGAATTGTCCAATAAATTTTTAATGTTTGCATTCTACATTTTTTCTTATTTTGGATACATGACAAGTTTTACTCTCAAAGGAGAGTGGGTCACATGTCCACTCACTTAACATTCACACTATAAAGGTATGAGGATGAAAGGTATGGTGTAAGAATAATGATGTTATAAAATGCCATAGGGTGTAAAATGTAATGGTAGTATGTGATATATAGGGTTACATAGAATGTAAGGGATGGTGTACAATATTGATCTATGTTTAATAGCATCATCGAGAAAAGCAAGGGGAGGTGTGCCACAAATCTATTGTAGAAGTATTTGACTCTCATTAGCTTTATCATATGCCCCATGGTTGACATACATATGAGAGCTTGGATTTTGTGAGTTCTTTTACAAATGTATTTTGACCTAACAATTTTGACACCATCATAAAGCTATCTCAATAAAAGCTTTAATACCTTAAATGTGGTCATGGACTTTGTGATGCATGCCAATGCCACATCAAAATATCATGCAAAGTTTTTGATCTTGAAGATACAAAGTACGAGTCTTAGGTGTCGATGGTATAATTTTATGAATGTAGCTTGTGATGGAGCTTGTTGCAATTGCAATTGCATTTGCAAACACATCTTCTCTCTACTACGGGACAATGGACAAAAATTTACAAGAAAATATATCAACTAATCGTAGATATGACTCACATGTAATAGTGTGGATTTTCTTAATTATCATTATCATTGTTTGTAATGAATTTAGTTACAATGATTGATCAGAGTGAATCAATACTATTAGTGTTTGTTATCAATTGCATTTTAATTTTATTTCAATTTTATTACTTGTTTAATTATATTCCACATCTATGGATCCCATGTATTTTTTCATCCTTTTTAGGCCTTTAGTGTCTCAAATTACCAAAATCATGTGCCTTATCCTAGCATCCCAAGTGTCCTTAATTGCCAAAATAATGTACATTATGCTTGCATCCTATCATGGAGCCTCCAATGTTGTCCTATACCACCTCTCATGTATGTAATGCTAGCAATATTCTAGCCTATGTGCTCCAATGTCTTGCTATATCCCCAAGTTTCTCACTCAGTCACAATATCATACCATACATCCTCTATGTGTTCTGTAACATTATGATAACACTCTAACCTGGGCCCTCTAATTCTACATATATCACCTATCATGGACATTATGCTACCATTTTAAGATAGGAAACCAATGTGTAGCTATAGCACCCATTTCTACATTATGGTACCATTCTAACCTTATGGGCTCGAGTGTCTAGCTATATCACCAAGTTTCTCACTCAAACACCATGCCATACTACAATTTCTCCTCTTTATATCATGTAACAATTTGTAAGTCACCCAATTATATATGACACTATGTATATTATGGCTTTGCTTTCCCATGGTCTTGTATCTTATAATCTTCTATTGTTCCCTTAAATTTGATAAAACTCACAGAGAATAAATTCTATGGATGGATGATAACAACATGCTCATAATTTTGGGTATTATAGGCCCTTTAGGAAAAACCTCAAGGGGAGTTGTTTATGCCCTTAGGAAAACGTCAAGGGTATTATATCCCCTTAGAAAAACCTTAGTTGTAGAAAAAAAGGGGAGTCGTAGCCCTCCCATCATTCACGTGCACTCAGAAGATGGGGGGAGGGGGAATGTGCTTTTTCTACACACCTTGATAGCTTCTAATGAACCTTAGTGTATAGAAAAAAAGGGGTGGCAGGGCTGCCACCCTCTTTTTCTCTACACACCTTGATAGCTTACCTTAATAGCTTCTAGTGAACCTTAGTATGTAGAAAAAAAGGGGGGTGGCAACCCCCCCCATTATCTGAGTGCACTTCGATGATGGGGGGACTACAACCCCCTTTTTTTCTACACACCTTGATAGCTTCTAATGAACCTTAGTATATAGAAAAAAAAGAGGGTGGTTACAAACCTTGATAGCTTCTAATGAACCTTAATGTGTAGAAAAAAAGGGGCATCTGAGTGGCAACCCCCCCATCATCCAAATATAGAAAAAAGTGGCAACCCCCCCATCATCCAAATATAGAAAAAAAGGGGCACGCAAAAAAGGGGGGTGGAAGCCCTCCCATCATCTGAGTGGACTTGGATGATGGGGGGGTTGCCACCCACTTTTTTCCTACCTACCTTGATAGCTTCTAATGAATCTTAGTGTGTAGGAAAAAAAGGGGTTGCAACCCCCCCATCATCCAAGTCCACTCAGATGATGGGTCAATCTAGCTAAGGGGAGACACCCCAATGTGTTTATATGGTCGATGACTTAACCAAGGAAGAGGAGAAGAACTACCACCCCCCTATTAAGGTAAGCTATCAAGGTGTGTAGAAGAAAAGGGGGGTGGCAGCCCCCCCATCATGTGACTACACACCCCTTTTTTTCTACACACTAAGGTTCATTAGAAGCTATCAATGTGTGTAGAGAAAAAGGGGGGTAGTAGCCCCCCCATCATCCAATTGAACTTGGATGATGGGGGGGCTACTACCCCCCTTTTTCTCTACACACTAAGGTTCATTAAAACGTGTATAGAAAAAAAGAGGGGTGGCAGCCCCCCCATCATTTGAGTGCACTCAAACGATAGCGAAGCTGCCCCCCTCCCCCCCCCCTCTTTTTCTATACACCTTGATAGCTTTTAATGAACCTCAATGTGTAGAAAAAAAGGGGCATGCACTTGGACGATGGGGGGGCTGTCATCCCCTTTATTTCTACACACCTTGATAGCTTCTAATGAATCTTAGTGTGTAACGAAAAAGGGGGGTGGTAGCCCCCCCATCGTTCAAGTGCACTCAGACGATGGGGGGTAATAGCTTCTAATGAACTGCACTTGGATGATGGGGGGGCTGCCACCCCCCTTTTTTTCTACACACCTTGATAGCTTGTAATGAACCTTAGTGTGTAGAAAAAAAGGAGGTGGCAACCCCCTAATCATCCAAGTGCACTTGGATGATGGGGGGACTACCACTCCCCTTTCTTTGTAAACACCTTGATAGCTTACCTTAGTAGCTTCTAATGAACATTAGTGTGTGGAGATAAAGGGGGATGGAAACCCCCCCATCATCTGAGTGCCACCCCCTTTTTTTCTACACATATTGATAGCTTCTAATGAACCTTAGTGTGTAGAAAAAAGGGGGGTGATAGTCCCCCATCATCCAAGTGCACTTAGATGATGGGGGGGCTAACACACCCTATTTTTCTACACACCTTAATAGCTTCTAATGAGCCTTACTATGTAGAAAAAAAGGGGTTGGTAACCCTCCCATCATTCGAGTGCCCTCAGACACACCTTGGTAGCTTACCTTGATAACTTCTAATGAACCTTAGTGTGTAGAAAGAAAGAGGAGTGTCAGTCCTCGCATTATCTGAGTGTACTCGAATGATGGGGGACTTCCACCCCCCTTTTTTTCTACAAATCTTGATAGCTTCTAATGAGCCTTGGTGCATAGAAAAAAAGGGGGGTTCGTTAGAAACTATTTTTTCTACACACTAAGATTTGTTAGAAGCTATTTTTTCTACACACTAAGGTTCATTAAAAGCTATTAAGGTAAGTTATCAAGGTTTGAAGCTACTAAGGTAAGCTATCAAGGTGTGTAGAAAAAAAGGGGGTGGTAGCCCCCCCATCATTTGAGTGCATTCGGATGATGGGGGGCTGACACCCCTTTTTTTCTATAACTAAGGTTCATTAGAACCTATCAAGGTGTGTAGAAAAAAAGGAGGATGGCGGCCCCCTCATCATCTACATGCACTCAAATGATGGGGGACTACCATCCCCCTTTTTTTCTACACACTAAGGTTCATTTTAGAAGCTATCAAGGGGTGTAGAGAAAAAGGGGGGGAGGCAGCCCCTCTATCATCCGAGTGCACTCAGATGATGGGGGGCCTACTACCCCCCTTTTTTTCTACATACTAAGTTTCATTAAAAGCTATCAAGGCTCTATTGACACATGGAAGTAAGGGCAAAAACCAATTAAATTGGTCTTTCATGTCTCCACCACCAGCCCAAATTATATGAATGGTGCTCACAAACAACTCAAAGAGATGGAAGGAGAGATTTTTTTCTAATGAAAGGTTCTCTTATGATGTGACCAGAGTATCATCTTGTAGGGCCAAAGTAACTGATGTCAGGAGGCATATTCCACGGTGGATTCCATGAGGTTTTACGATGGATTCTGTAAAACTATATTTATTTGCCGAGGCTTATACACAAGGTGGATTCCTCATGCAAGAAGTTGACGGGGACGCTTGTCCTTTTCGAGTATAATGTTAATTTAATGTGCACATGGGTGATTCCACAGTGGGTGATTTCGCAAAATACATATTTAAATCAATGGAAGTTTATAAGCTTAGAGTGCACTCGTATTAAATTAAGGTTAGGATAGAGTTCCAACCTATTTATTTATTTTGTAGCCGAAGAGTGTTAGGTTTTTACTTTTTTTTATTTAATTTTATTATTTTCTAAATGCTACAATTGATGTGTAGAGCAGGCAACAGTGGCGTTGGAATGCACTGGGCGATAGTATGTACTCAAATTACCTAGAAGAAATTATCACTTTTTATGGGCACGCATCTTATCATTAAAGGCGTGGCACTGATATTTATTTAGGCGCCCTTATTTATTGAAGTGCTTGACAAATATTTATTATTTTTTATGCACATGGGAGCTCGATTTAAATATTTAATTATTGGACATTGTATTTGGACACATCCCAACTCTTGGGGCGCCCAACCGTTGTCGAAGGGTTTCGAAAGCAATGTCGCAACTTCAAAAGTCCTTGATAAATTTCAAGATAGAAGATCCATCATGTGAATAATCCTATTATCCAATTTTCCACACAGCAACAAGTTCTGGACGACTCTGTTTCATGGTTGTGGGTGTACGTTCAAGAAAGAATTATGAATGGTTTTTGCAGAATACAACAGCAAGCTTCTGGAAACCCCTTTTTCCTATTGCAACAAAAATTGCTCCATGTAAGCAATCATATCTAAACTTTATTGGGCCTCCATACAAATCAATTGGCGTTGTAAGTAGGTCACATGTCACTGCACTACTGATATGATGGTGCCATGCTGATGTGGCACAGTCTTGGACAACATTTTATTTTGCATTCCATAAAAAAAAGGAAGAGTAGCACCCTGTTTTAGGATGCCGTTAAAAGCTGAAAGATTTCATTTCCACATTTAAGATGTAAAATCAACAGTCCAGCTTGGTTGCAGGCATCCATTGCTTTCCTGTTTGTAGTTGCTGTAGTTGCTATACTCTCCCTCCCCCCCCTTGGAAACAGTAGTCCAAGGTTTTGTTCTCCAGAACATAAATTATGATGGCTGTAAAGCCCCAATCCTTGCGCTTCGAGCCTCTCCAAGTCCTCTAATGTCAAGTATGTGCAAGCGCGTCAGTTTCTGTCGATGCCTTCTATGCCTACGATAATTTTTCCTCCACTTCTTTTTGAAAATGATAACTTTGGCATCCAAAAGCTGCTCTTCAACCACTGCATGAACAACAGCCTTTGGTACAACAGGCCTTCCTATGCTTGTTTGTGCCTTTGAGCCTAGTAACAAGACCTTCAGTAAACATAGCTTGTCGTTCACATCAACATGATTCAGCTTTTCTGTGTAGATATAATCTCCAGGTGAGATCTTGAATTGATGAGAATCAGCCTGCACGTTTGCAAAAGCCTTAGGTGCCCTGTAAGGCGGGATTTCTTCAGGTTTGACGCGCCCAACAATCTTCAGGATCAACTTCAATAAGTTGTTTCACCCAAACCATAGGAATTAAGGATAACCATATGTGTCGATCAAAACTTTTACCCCAAACAAGACACTGCAAAACCACTGTAGTAGCTGGAGTAAGCGATTTGATTGTCTGCATAAAGGAAACTGGAATGTATCTCAAGCTCACATTGCCAAGGACTATGTTGATACAAAATACAAAGGACATGGGAAAAATGCGGCGCCAACGATTTGGCACCCAATCTCCGCAGCTTGCTTAATCTCCTTGGCACTGAGAGGCTCCCGGTCAGTTCCTCAATCCTCTCCCGATTAGCATCGCTTTTATTCCTTATTCCTTCCTTCCTCCGTAAATCTCCTTCGAAATTGCAGAGAGTCACCCGTGATTGCGATTCCCCTCCTTTCTAAAGTTGCAGAATTCCTCCTCAAGATGAGAACATAGAGAATCGATATCATACTCTACATAGCAGAAAGGGCATGAAAACTCAAAATGCACAATCTCTTCGCTTGCAAGGTCATCCAAACTCAGAGGACAATCTATGTGGGCAGACTGCAGAGATCCTTTCCCCCCCCCCCCCCCCCGATTCGTTCCGTAGCTCCCCTGTTCTTCTCATTCCCTATTACTTCTTCCTTTTTCGTTCATCTCCCGTCGATCCTTTCCAATGCTTTCTTCCTTCCTGTCCTTGAACTGCCGAATCTTCCTTGCCTTTTTTGAATCTGCTTTTTCCCTCCCTTGTTTTTAGCCACCCTTTTCTTTCCCTTTTGACAGGATTAGTGGCCCTTTTCTTCTCCCATACACACGCAGATTGAACCCATCAAAAAGCAGCCTCCATCTTTAGCAATTATAAATGGAGAGTGACAAGGATAGCACAATCTCCAATCAAAGGTTGGCATAGCATGTACACAACTTGCCCCTTCAAGGCAGATTAAACAGTGCTGTACTGCCACCTGAAATAGCACTATTACTTGTCTTGGGGGGGGAGGGTCCACCAAAGCAATCAAGACGATGAGGCCTATAGAAGCCGAAACATGCTACTACTATGCGTATCCGTCTCGGTGAAGTGGGCAAAACAAACACCAGCAACAACAATGTGCACCAAAAAACCCCACCTCGCACGCACAATCTCACCAACTATATGTGCTGATGATGCCTTCCATTTGATTTCAATGGCAAGTACTCCAAAAAGGAGCACCTGAATTGTCGTCTCACTCACATACCAGAAAGGGCCATTGACACCATACTCCCATGTAACATTAGAGCTTTGCAAAACAGTAGCTGCCCAAGTCCACTGTGATACAATGACACTCGCAATCAAGCCTGTCTTGATGCTCCTACCAGCTGTATTGCACCATTCTGAGGTGTGCTAAACATCAGCAAGCTCTCACATTTGGCAAACATATCCACCAATGTACTTCGACTTGCATCTCTTGGAATTAGTTTAGTACTTCCTCACAAAGCCCATAATCGGCATATCTTGAAATAAGTGTAGCCCATGAGATTGCATCTCGAGTTACCAGACTACCAAAAACTCCCTGTTCTTCTCTGTCTTCAGCATAGAATAAAAGAGCAAACATAACAACTAAGTATGTACAAAGTATCAAATCACACGCACAACTTTTGGGTGGTTTTCACACCTCGAATGCGCAGCAATACGACATCCACCCCCTCTAATCTTGCGCATCCTCCGGATGGGCCAACTACCCATGATCGTTATCATCAAGATCCACAAACAGATCAATCTCTTCATTATGCATTTCTAGTAGATCAACAAGATTACCTGTCATATCATCTGTCTCTTCCATTGGAGTTTCTTCTCGTTGCTCTTCTCTTGAAAATTCTTCCAATGCATAATCCTCATCATCTCTTTTCTTGAAAATCTTGATTCTTTTTCCAGCAATAGGCACTCTAAGCACTGTCCCATCCAATTCTGTCAGCTCATATGTTGCATTATCAAAGACATGTCTGACTATGTATGGCCCAAACCATCTTTTCACCATCTTGCGAAGTGCAGTATGCTGATTTTCAAGGTTGCTATCAAAGACCAATACCCAATCTCCCTCTTCTATTGCTCTAGGCGGCAAGTGATGCCTGCTGTCAAACTTGTCCTTATTTCTTAGTCTAGCAACCTTCAACCTGTCAATAGCTAGCTGAATATCCTCTGGTCTTCTCTCCAACTGTCAAATCCGAAGAGCTAAGAGCTCCTCTCTCGTCAAATCCTCCTGCCATGGTAAAACTGACCAAGTCAAAGCACAAGTCTCAGTCGGCATAACCGGTTTCTGACCATACATCAACTCTGCAGGCATATATCATGTGGTAACACTATGAGTCATACAATTAGCCCACAAAGCAAATGGTAGAAGTCTCGGCCATTCTCCAATCCGTCCTCTGAATGCTTTGGCTAATGCTTTTACTATTGGCGGATGCCCTCTTTCACTCTTCCCATTTCCCTCTGGATTATATGCTGTAGTTAGAGCCAACTTGATTCCTAGTTGAGAGAAAACTCCCTAGCTTCATCTGCATCCAATTCACCACAATTCGCAGTGATCTTACCCACACAACCATATCTGCAGAAAATTTCCTCCAATAAGAACTTACACACTGCACTAGTGGTCTTCGTTCTCAAAGATCTGCCCTCAACATGATTGGTAAGATCCTCTCTAGCCAAAAAAATGTACCTCATCTGCCATAGACCCATAGGCATGGTAACCAAATCAACTACCCACTTATAATGAATGCATAGCAGATAGGTCGGATGAAGCTCATCTCAATGACGCACTACCGAATACATCTGGCAGTCTCTGCAAGTCTCAACAAAGTGAGAAACATCTCTATACATGCCTTTCCACCAATATTTCTCCTTGATTTTCTCATAAGTAGCCCACACTCCTATATGACCAGCCCAAGGACTCTCATGAAACTCCCTCATCACCTGTAATTGTGTCTCTCTATCACAAACAACCCGCAAAGGTAATCCGCCTCTTTTCTTCGGATGCTTCCAAAGAAATCCGTCCTTGAGAAAATAACCATAGGCTTTCCTTCTGATCTTCTTGAACTCTTCATCTGTCCATTCATCTCTTTTGCTTAGTATACTAAGGTACCTGCCAATCTGCAACCATTCTCCAAAATAGAGTTCTTCTATGAAAGCCACAATATCATAGACATGACAAACATGATCAACCATAGTAGCTGAAATTTCTGCATCATCCTCTTCTGCAAGTAGAGTCTCCTCATCATCATATCTGGCTCTAGACAACATATCTGCCACACTGGATTATCCTTCCCTGCTATGTGTTTAAATTTTGGATTTAATAACTTGATGTATGCAATCCATCTCAGTATGGCTATATCCGGAGTAGAGCAACTCGTGATCATACCAATCAATGGCAAGCAATCTGTCTCTACCACAGCTGAAGCTCCAATAAAGTACTCCTTGTCACATTTGAGAGCCGTAACAATCCCCAGTAGTTCCCTCTTGATTTGCGGATATCTCCTCTGTCTCTCATTTAGGACTTTCGCGCCAAACCGAATAGCATACCTATTTCCATCTGCATCATCTTGACCCACAGCCCAACCTATTCCAATTGGACTAGTGTCAACTGTCAATACAATATGCCTTTCACAATTATAATCCACTTTCCTGAGAATAGGAGCATTCTGCAATAGCTTCTTCAATTTTCGCATGGCTCTAGTGTGGCTCTCATCCCAATAGAATTTCTGCCCCTTTCGAAGCAGCTGATACAAACAATCTGCTATGTGTGCAAAATGAGGTATCCAAATCATATAAAACACACAAGCTCCAATGAATCTCCGTACCTCTGAAGTGGTAGAACAATACTCCGCAATCTTGCCTATAGCATTCACCTTATCAGGTGAGGGTTTTCTGCCATAATATCCACACATATGTCCAACAATGACAACCTCATTCACTCCAAAAACAGATTTTTGCCCTAAAAGTGTCAAGTTCACTTCTTCTAACCTGGTCAAAATCTTCTCACATGCTGAAATATGATCAGCCACAAAGTATCTACATCCCTGCTCATTTAAAATCTCATTCTTCTCTTCTTCTGCACACCCCTTAATGGGCACATAATCCAAGAAAGGCATGGTAAGCTGAGGTATGTAATCACGAAGGACCTTATGCATGGCATTCATCATATGCGCAACAGAATTAGTGGCACCTTGAGGCAAGGTACACATCTTGACAAGCCCAATAGGAGTTCTCATGGTGGTTATGTCCCTGCTTTCCAAAGCCAGCTGAAACTGATCATATCCTGAATACAAATCACCTAAAGAATAGATGGCACGTCCAGCAAATGCCTCTGCAAACTCATCCACAATTGGACCTATACCAACATTCCTGATAGTAACTCTGTTCATCATTGGCTGCATGTCCTGAATAAATCGGAGAGTACCATTCTTCTTTGGAACTGTAAACCACCTGTTTGAGTATGGTGTAGATGAAGGCTCAAGGATTCCCATCCTGATTTTCTCATTCAATAAATCAATTAGCTTTGGCAAGTGTGCTTTAGGCACTGGAATAGGTCGGAGATTCCATGGGATATGAGGAATAGTAAAAATGACCATAGGAGCAACAATATCAGGATTCACACATCCAATCTCATGCGGGAAAAAAGCAAATCCCCTTCCATGACGCTCAAGCATCTCCTGAAAGCATTGCTTCTCTATGGGTAGCAAGAAATCACCATTTCCAATTTTCAATTCAGCAAGAGTCTCTGCTGAAAATTTATGTCCAATATGCTCCGGATTCCTCAAAATTTGCTGTTTAGCAGCCCTCTCTATTTGCTGATCACTGTCAGGTGGAAGCAGTACAGCAACCGGCTTCACCTTCTTATCCACAGTTTTGTATTTCGTGTCAACCCTGGCTTCATTATGCTCTTCTGCATTACATAAATCTTGCTGTAAATCAGCAATTCTGCACTCCAATGGCTGAATATCCTCAGCCCTCTGCTCTATGGACTGCATAGGAACAGCCCCAAACTCTGAATGCTGAAATATTTCAGCAATAAACTCTATTGGCTGAAAATTTTCAGCCCTCTGTATCTCTGAAACCTGATCATAACCAGCTGGAAACTCTGTTTGCTGAATTTCTTCAGCACTCAACACTCTTTGCTGAGTTACCTCAGCCTCTGACTCAATCTGTGACACAAAATCTGCAATTTCATGAAACATGTCCAGGGACTGCACTAATACATTACTGTGACAATTCTGCATATCAGTTTTCAGCATATCTCCCATCTCTGTCATCGTATCTGCACAAATCACACTGTTATACATCCCATCTATGTGCTTATCATCCTCCAAAATTCCTGCATTTTTCAAATTTTTCTCCTTCCTGCATATATACTGCCTGGCAGCTCTAGGCAACCTAGAAGTCTTCTGATAACTCATCGAACGGTTTGCTAAAATCCCAACAAAACCGGAGGAGAAAACACTACTGCCAGGAGGCGAGAACTCCAATCTCCTCTGCTCTGTACCACCGTCGTCTCACGAAACGGTGGTACCTAATGAAAACCCGAATCCCTCACAGTGGGCAAAGGTGCATCTCTGAGAGTATCCCTGTTTCTAACATGGTTCACACATACAGTCATAAACTGAACTGCTCTCATGACATCTTTACTACGAATCCATGCATAAGCAGATCCATCATCCATGACCTTTGTTTCCATGCGCATCTCTGTGATGAATGGCTGACCAAGAATTATGGGATAAGAGCATGAATCCTGCACAAAGAAATGAAAATCCTCCTCTACATCACCAATAGAAACCCTGACACTAGGACAGGCAGCATACAAATCACTTGCAGTGTTATTGGCGGCTCTCATACGCCACCCATGCTCTACATCCATAGGCCATATGTTACTCTCATAAACTCCACGAACTATGAGATTAATCTCTGAACCATGATCCACCAATGCAACATAAGGCACATGTTTCTCTCCAATCTTTACCATCGTCTCTGTAGTTGCCCTAGCCCAATGGCTCCGTGAAAAGTGACTACGCGGTATCATGACAGGCTCATCAATTTCAGCATAATGCATAGGCTGAACCCTCTTCTCTACCTGCGGAAAAACAGAAGCATTATCAACCATAACCTCATCCTCATCCTCATCCAACTCCCCAATCAAAACTCCCTGTGTATCAGTGGTAGACAATGCATGTCTTTTCCTCTTCAAGACCTCCTGAAACTGATCCTGAAACTCTCTTTTTGAGATGCCCAAAATCTCAGAAATAGTGAAAGTCACCTCACTGCCAAGTATCTTATCATTAAAGATTTTCTTCATGTCTGTAGATGTCTCAATATCGGACATCAATCTGAACCCTGGCTGCTTTCTCTCTCTAGGCTCTTGCCTCTTTTCTCTCTTTTGAGCATCCTCCATCTATCGATCTGGCCCTGATCGTGAAGTCCTGCAGTAGGTGGAGTAACAAACTCACCCCCTCTAGTCTTCTTAGCTGCACTTGGATTTTCTTCATCCCTCTTATGCTTCTCCTCAACAAGTACATCTGCACCATGAGACTTAGCCAAATAAGCATAAATAGAATACCTGTCAACAGGCGAGTCCCAACCTGTCTCTGATCTGATGCTAGAGCCTGCACTAGTCAAAACAGTTTGCTGAATTTTCCCCTTGTTTGCAGTCTCCATAGCATAAGTCCATAGCGCTGACTGAGTCTCTGATCCCTTCTCAATCTGGACTCCATATGCAGAAGCATCACCTCTAGCTGTCACATAAGAAGTACGTGCAGCCATGTCATCCACTAACTTCTTCATTCCACCTTTACCAAAGTTGGTAGCAAGTGGAGCTCCTGTCTCAGTCAACCAAATCTTACCATCTTGCCCCCAATATACCACATTCTTCCTCCTTGCATCCTGAAAAGATTCACAATCCCTGCAATGCTGATGGTCCGTACTATCACACCAAATACATCTCCGATCTCTCCTAAGTGCACTAGGAGCACTCCTAGGTGCAGTAGGAGCACTAGAAGAAGTAGTAGGCGCAGTCGAAGCAAATTGCTCCTTCAACTTTCCCACCAACTCCGCTTTGACTGACTCCAATGTCAAATCTGTTATGCCTTTGATTATGTCATCAAGAGAAGTAGGCACCGATGGAGCGGATGGTTTTGAGAAGAAATAACAGGGATAGAAGCAGGCATAGGAGCTGATGATGGTCTAGGTGTCATGGAACCATTCTGTAGGCGAGTCTTCCATATCCTCCTCTTGGTCAAAGTCGAGACTGCATCCTGAGCATCCTGCCAATTAGTTTTAAGACCCATAGGCTTCGTGCGATCCTCAAGAAGCTCACCCAATTCTTCTTGAAGAGCAAGATCAGCAGCTTGCAAGAAAAGCTCAAATTTTTCAACATCCAATGCTCTTTGTTCAATGGCATCAAGCTGACTATACCTCTCCTCAAATTCTCGAATCAACTCCGAAACAGCCAGACCTTTGTTTGGCATGTAGACCCACTCTCGGAATGACCGCCGAGTAGCCATACCAAAGTCCTCAAGGAAATATTCTTCTTTCAGGGCCTTCTTAAAATCTTGCCAATGTGTATTTTGAATAAAAAGATCAGTCACTTTTGCCCTCAAAGCGGGTGTGACAAGACGAAGGAAGTACTTACTCATAAGTCCAGCTGGAACTCCAAAAAACCCCATCTTGATCTCATATGTCTTCAAATATGCTGAAACATTACGCCCGTCAAATAGCTTCTTCTCATTCTCAACTGCTTCAATAGCCTTAGTCGCGCTGTTTGCATTCTCCTGCTCCGAATAGAGTTGCCTTTGCTGTGACAACTGTTGTTGATGCAATTGTTGCTGCTGCTGCATATACAATTGTGTCGGCTGATTTTGGAGCTGCATATACATGGACATATTCTGTAAAATCTGCTTTAGATCCTCTGTTGAAGTACTTGACGCAGCAGTCATTGATGGAGCTGAAGTAGACGCAGCTGGAGTTGTAGAAGAGGCTGAAATAGAGGCTGAAGTATCTCCCATCCTGAAATTTCTGCGACGCTTTCACGTCGGGTTCACCAAAGATGTCGAAGGGTTTCGAAAGCAATGTCGCAACTTCAGAAGTCCTTGATAAATTTCAAGATAGAAGATCCATCATGTGAATAATCCTATTATCCAATTTTCCACACAGCAACAAGTTCTGGACGACTCTGTTTTATGGTTGTGGGTGTACGTTCAAGAAAGAATTATGAATGGTTTTTGCAGAATACAATAGCAAGCTTCTGGAAACCCCTTTTTCCTATTGCAACAAAAATTGCTCCATGTAAGCAATCATATCTAAACTTTATTGGGCCTCCATACAAATCAATTGGTGTTGTAAGTAGGTCACATGTCACTGCACTACTGATATGATGATGCCATGCTGATGTGGCACAGTCTTGGACAGCATTTTATTTTGCATTCCATAAAAAAAAGAAAGAGCAGCACCCTGTTTTAGGATGCTGTTAAAAGCTGAAAGATTTCCTTTCCACATTTAAGATGTAAAATCAACAGTCGAGCTTGGTTGCAGGCATCCATTGCTTTCCTGTTTGTAGTTGCTGTGGTTGCTATACTCTCCCTCCCCCCCCTTGGAAACAGTAGTCCAAGTTTTTGTTCTCCAGAACATAAATTATGATGGCTGTAAAGCCCCAATCCTTGCGCTTCGAGCCTCTCCAAGTCCTCTAATGTCAAGTATGCACAGGCGGGTCAGTTTCTGTCGATGCCTTCTATGCCTACGATAATTTTTCCTCCACTTCTTTTTGAAAATGATAACTTTGGCATCCAAAAGCTGCTCTTCAACCACTGCATGAACAACCGCCTTTGGTACAACAGGCCTTCATATGCTTGTTTGTGCCTTTAAGCCTAGTAACAAGACCTTCAGTAAACATAGCTTGTCGTTCACATCAACATGCTTCAGCTTTTCTGTGTAGATATAATCTCCAGGTGAGATCTTGAATTGATGAGACTCAACCTGCACGTTTGCAAAAGCCTTAGGTGCCCTGTAAGGCGGGATTTCTTCAGGTTTGACGTGCCCAACGATCTTCAGGATCAACTTCAATAAGCTGTTTCACCCAAACCATAGGAATCAAGGATAACCATATGCGTCGATCAAAACTTTTACCCCAAACAAGCCACTGCAAAACCACTGTAGTAGCTGGAGTAAGCGATTTGATTGTCTGCATAAAGGAAACTGGAATGTATCTCAAGCTCACATTGCCAAGGACTATGTTGATACAGAATACAAAGGACATGGGAAAAATGCGGCGCCAACGATTTGGTACCCAATCTCCGCAGCTTGCTTAATCTCCTTGGCACTGAGAGGCTCCCGGTCAGTTCCTCAATCCTCTCCCAATTAGCATCGCTTTTATTCCTTATTCCTTCCTTCCTCTGTAAATCTCCTTCGAAATTGCAGAGAGTCGCCCCTGATTGCGATTCCCCTCCTTTCGAAAGTTGCAGAATTCCTCCTCAAGATGAGAACAGAGAGAACCGATATCATACTCTACATAGCAGAAAGGGCATGAAAACTCAAAATGCACAATCTCTTCGCTTGCAAGGTCATCCAGACTCAGAGGACAATCTATGTGGGCAGACTGCAGAGATCCTTTCCCCCCCCCCCCCGGGATTCGTTCCGTAGCTCCCCTGTTCTTCTCATTCCCTATTACTTCTTCCTTTTTCGTTCATCTCCCGTCGATCCTTTCCAATGCTTTCTTCCTTCCTGTCCTTGAACTGCCGAATCTTCCTTGCCTTTTTTGAATCTGCTTTTTCCCTCCCTTGTTTTTAGCCACCCTTTTCTTTCCCTTTTGACAGGATTAGTGGCCCTTTTCTTCTCCCATACACACGTAGATTGAACCCATCAAAAAGCAGCTCCATCTTTAGCAATTATAAATGGAGAGTGACAAGGATAGCACAATCTCCAATCAAAGGTTGGCATAGCATGTACACAACTTGCCCCTTCAAGGCAGATTAAACAGTGCTGTACTGCCACCTGAAATAGCACTATTACTTGTCTTGGGGAGGGAGGGTCCACCAAAGCAATCAAGACGATGAGGCCTATAGAAGCCGAAACATGCTACTACTATGCGTATCCGTCTCGGTGAAGTGGGCAAAACAAACACCAGCAACAACAATGTGCACCGAAAAACCCCACCTCACACGCACAATCTCACCAACTGTATGTGCTGATGATGCCTTCCGTTTGATTTCAATGGCAAGTACTCCAAAAAGGAGCACCTGAATTGTCGTCTCACTCGCATACCAGAAAGGGCCATTGACACCATACTCCCATGTAACATTAGAGCTTTGCAAAATAGTAGCTGCCCAAGTCCACTGTGATACAATGACACTCGCAATCAAGCCTGTCTTGATGCTCCTACCAGCTGTATTGCACCATTCTGAAGTGTGCTAAACATCAAGCAAGCTCTCACATTTGGCAAACATATCCACCAATGTACTTCAACTTGCATCTCTTGGAATTAGTTTAGTACTTCCTCACAAAGCCCATAATCGGCATATCTTGAAATAAGTGTAGCCCATGAGATTGCATCTCGAGTTACCAGTCTACCAAAAACTCCCTGTTCTTCTCCGTCTTCAGCATAGAATAAAAGAGCAAACATAACAACTAAGTATGTACAAAGTATCAAATCACACGCACAACTTTTGGGTGGTTTTCACACCTCGAATGCGCAGCAATACGACACCGCTTTATTCTTCATTTGGACAAAAGTAAACACAAAAGTTAAAGCATGCTAATTGTAAAATTGGGCTATTTTTGAGCTTTGAGATGAATAAATTTATAAATACATGCCTTGTGAAGCGCTCACACAAGGCATGGAGAGAGATTGTTCTTAATTTGTCTCTTTTCTTCATGTCGTGCAAATCTATCTTCTTGTTTTATGAGCTTTAGTAGAGTTCTTTTGTTCTTTGGGACCTTTTGATACTCGCTACATACGTATCCAACATCCAATTTGCGAACCAATGGTATCAAAGAGAAGCTAATGATCAAGGGCTTCCAATCGCTTACCATCTCATGCAAAGGTAAATCTCTTGGAATGAATGGGCTCTACAGTGATGAACCGTAAATACCAGTGTGTTCCTGGCTGTGAAGAACCCCCTATTGTGCTGTTGGATCGCGAAGGACCACTCTTTGGCGACGAAGGACCGCTTCCAAAGCTCCTTTATCAAGACATTTTTTTTCCCTCAGAGAAGTAGAGACTTTCATTAGTCAATTGGATTATAAAGATTAATAAGCTTTATTAAAAAATCTTAACTCCTAAAAATTCCAACATCTATGGTGGCAGTATGTTTCCAACAATGTTAAATCCGTCAACGACGTCTATTTAGTCTGATTCGTTTCATTAAAATTCTTAAGCTTTTAATAAATCTTAATACTATTCTAAAGCTTCAAAAGCAATCTTTAAATTTTCTCCTTAGCAGATTTTCACACTGAGCTTACCTCGAACTACTCTCAAAAACTTTAGCAATCCCCTGTTCATACCTGCACTTTGATAGAGGCAATTTCCAACAAGCAGATTGTTATACGTAGTCTACACGGATGAAGTATTCATTGGAAAAAAACCTTCATCAATTATTGAACCTGAAAAAAAAGAAAGATCGTAAAAAGGTATATTAAAATTAAAAAAAAGCAAGCCTTGTAAACCCAACCTTGACCTACGCTCATCCCTCTAACAAGATTTCGAGTGTGTGAGGTTGTTCGGAATTTTGCAGGGTGTCCGATCAAACCATGGAAGATTTTATGGCCAAAGATGATTTACCGAAACCAATGATGGAGCAAAATTGGACCTAATTATGGTGCAACTTCAAGAGGAACAAAGAGCATGTCAAACTTTGCAAGCTGAACTGGCTACTCTTCAACGATCCACTGTCGATCAAGATGGACCGCAACTCGAAGATGTTATACGACATACGATCGATGTGACACTCAAAGCACAATCTATTAGGAAAGAAGCCAAGATATGTAAAATAAATTTCAAATTCCATACTTTTAATGGGCTACGTGACATAAAAACTATTCTCGCTTTTATCAGTCAGTTTGATGATTATTTTCATGAAGAATGGTATGTTGAAAAAGAAAAACTCAAATGTGTCACCAACCATTTAGTGGACAAAGCATCGTTATGGTGGACTATTGTCCACAAGAGTATTGATTGTCCTACTACTTGGGAGGCTTTTCAAAACAAAATTTTGCAGAATTTTCTTCCACCTCAATTCCATGAAAAAGCAATCAAACTGTGGGATCTTCTGCAAACAAAGAGATCATGAGCCTAGTTTGCAATACACTGAACATTTCTGGAATGTCTTATTGCAACTTTGAATGCTTGAAGATGTACCTGAGGCGATCCACAAGCGCAAGTATATGCCTGGTTTGCTTGGTCACTTCTATGTGAAGGTGAACATGTTCAAGCCAACGACTCTAGAGGATGCGATTTCTTTAGCCCATGATGCTGAAGACAAAATTCGTGGATGAGAGAAGCGACCGCAACAATTTCCAACTAACGGTAACCTCGATACAAAAGCAATTCAATTCTAACTTTCGAAGATTCAATCAAAATCACTTTGTTCCTTCTTCTTTCCATAAACCTTGGACACGGCCTCTTCCTTTACCAACAAACACAAATCCAAATCCTAAGTCATCTTTCCAACCAAATCCCAACATACAAACTTCTAGCCATTACCAATAATGTTTTCAAAGCCAAGCCTATAGTTTGCTACAAGTGCCACCAACTTGGACACCTAATCCCTGGTTCTCAACCACCATGTAAAACACCTTATAGACACAATCAAATTGGATAGAAAGAAATCCAAGCCCAAGTTGAAGAATTGTTAACTTGAGGACTCATTTTCCTTTTGTTGCACCTGTCCTATTAGTCAAGAAGAAAAATAATACCTATAGAATGTGCATTAACTATCATGCCCTAAACAAGATCACTGTCAAGAATAGATATTTGATCCCTAGGGTAGACGACCTCATAGATAAACTACAAGGGGCCACAACATTTAACAAAATCGATCTCAAATCTGGATATCATCAAGTACGATTGGATACACTTGATATTTTCAAAACTGTATTTAGAACTCAATTTGGTCATGATTATGAATTCCTTGTTATGCCTTTCGATTTAACTAATGCACAAGCTACATTTAGTTGTATGATGAATTGTATATTTTTGAAGCATCAGCATTGTGTAATTCTTTTCTTTGATGACATATTAGTTTTGAGTAAGAATGAGAATAAGCGTTATGAACATTTATCTTTGGTTTTCAAATTATTGAAAGAGAATCAATTATGTGCTAACCTTGAAAAGAGTAAATTTTTCCAAACCTACATTGAATACTTAGGACATATAGTTTCTTTTGATGGTATTCAAGTTGATCCTAAAAAGATAGAAGCAAGTTTGAATTGGCTCATTCCTAGAAATTTGCATGATTTACGTTCTTTCTTAGGTCTTGCTAGATTTTATAGAAAATTTGTGAGAAATTTTTAATTGCTTGCATTACCTTTGACAAAATCATTAAAGAAATGTATTATATATCATTAGTCTGATAATTAGCAAAAGTCTTTTGATTTACTGAAACATGCTTTAACCCATGCCCCTATTTTGGAATTACCTCACTTTAACATACCATTCTTTTTAGTAGTCACTGATGCTAGTGGATCAGGAATAAGAGGTGTCCTTATGCAAGATTCACATCCCATAGCTTATTCTAGCTACAAACTTAAACCTTCTGAACTCAAGTATTCTACCTATGATAAGGAATTGTTAGTTGTAGTACAAGATTTACGTCAATGGAAACACTATTTAATGGGATCTGAATTCATAATCAAAGCTGACCAACAAAGTATCAAACATCTTCTTAGTCAGCCACAAATGTCTGAGCGTCATATAAAATGGGTTGCTTTTATTCAAGGTTTTCATCCACTTATCCAATATTAGCTCGAAAAAGAGAATGTTGTTGTCGATGCCTTAAGTAGAAGACCAACTATCCATAATATCTCCATTATATCTTTTGATCCCCTTATCCCTATTAAAGATATCTATGACCAAGACCCTACTTTTAAAGTTGATTGGAATAAATTAGTTGCTAATAACTAGATTATTATTGATTCATTGTCTTATTCTAATGGATTTATGTTTTATGAGAAAAGATTGTGTGTCACTATTCCATTTAGATCATTTGTGTTGCATGAAATTCATTGTCCCCCATATCAAGGCCATAGAGGTATTATTTCTACTTTAGAACATTGGTTGAAGATTTTTATTGCCCACAAATGGAATATGATGTTTCTAACTTTGTATCTAAATGTTTAATTTGTAAAAGAGTTAAGCGACACCATGGTAAGCAATATGGTTTGTTAATGCCTTTGCCAATTCTTGAACGACCATGGGAACATATTTCAATGGATTTTATAACTGGTTTGCATAATACCCAAGCTAATCATGATATGATTTGGACCATTATAGATCGATCTAGCAAGCAAGCATATTTCATTCCATGCAAGAAAACATTAACTACATCTCAAGTTGCACAATTTTTTTTGAAGAGTGTTTTCACTAACCATGGTTTGCCAAAAGTTATTATTTCAGATCATGATTCTAGATTCTGTAATAATTTTTGAACTACTTTGTTTGCTAATTTAGGTACTAAGATTATTTTTTCATCTGCATTTCATCGTGAAACTAATGGGCAAACATAAGCTATTAACAATACAATTCTAGATCTTTTGTGTGCATACACAATTTCAAAACCACAAGCATGGGATACACACTTGCATTCACTTCAATTTACATACAATAATACACCACTTACAGATACACAAAAAGCACATTTTGAAATCATTTATGAACATAGATTACCTACACCTATTACATCATTATCAAACAAAGTTAAAGCTCCTGATGATATTGCCAACATGCATGCTACTGTTTTTGCTGAAGTTAAAGACATGATTGTGAAAGCCTAGAAATCATACATGAAACAAGCTAACAAGAGAAGAAAAGACATGAGTTTCAAAGTTGATGATTATGTTTGGTTACACATTGCAAAGTGAAGATTGCAAAGTGTTGAGATACACCTTGTTGTTAAGTTAGCCCCTAGATTTTATGGACCTTTCAAAATCATTCACAAAATCAATGTCAATGCATTTAAATTAGAACTACCCCAATACTAGAAAATTAATAATACTTTTCATATCAGTTTACGACCTTTTAGAGGCCAATTACCTATTCACCCTGTCTATGAAAACCCTCCTTTGTTAGAAGAAGAAACTGAAATCCTTGAACCTGAAACTATTTTAGATGTTGACTTTATGAGCACTAAAACTAGTCGTTTATACTCTAGGTATTTGGTTAAGTTTAAAAATCATACTGTTGAAGAGGCCCAATGGATGCACACCCACGACCTAAGTGCTTACTCCTCACTGTTCGCTCCACATTGAGCTAATGGCAATTGAGAAAAATTGCTATCCCACCCTAGGAGTATGATGCCAAGAGGCATATTCCACGATGGATTCTGTGAGTTTTTTTTAATTCCACGCTGCATTCCATAAAACTATATTTATTTTTTGGGGATCGTACACAAGGTGGATTCCTTGTGCGAGAAGTTGGTGGTGACACTTGTCCTTTCGGGCGTCATGTTAATTGAATGTGCACGTGGGTGATTCCACAACGGGTGATTCCACAAAATACATATTTAAATTAATGGACATTTATGAGTTTAGGCTATACTCGTATTAAATTAAGGTTAGGACAGAGTTCCAACCTATTTATTTATTTTGTAGCTGAAGACTGCTAGGTATTCACTTTAGTTGGTTTAATTTTATTATTTTCTAACAATTGTGAATGTTTTAGTTGATGTGTAGAGCAGGCTACGGTGGCGTTGGGAAGCACTGAGGCATAACGTGTATTTAAATTACCTAGAATAAATTATTATTTTTAATGGATGCGAGTCGTATCATTAAAGACGTGGTGCTAATATTTATTTAGGCGTGCTTATTTATTGAAGTGCTTGATAAATATTTATTATTTTGTATACGCATGGGCACTCAGTTTAAATATTTCATTATTGGACATTGTATCTGACTCTTGGGGCGCCCAACCGCTTTATTCTTTATTTGGACAAAAGCAAACAAAAAAGCTAAAGCATGCTAATTGTAAAATTGGGCTATTTTTTATCTTTGAGATGAATAAATTTACAAATACATGCCTTGTGAAGCACTCACACAAGGCATGGGGGGAGATTTTACTTAATTTGTCTCTTTTCTTCATGTCATGCAAATCTATCTTCTTGTTTTATGAGCTTTAGTAGAGTTCTTTTGTTCTTGGGGACCTTCCGGTACTCACTACGTATAGATCCAACATCCGATTTGTGCACGAGTAACACCTTGCATGATTAATCAAGATTTCTAGCTCTTTCTACAATGAAATGATTGGCCATCCCAAATACATGATCGGTTAGAAAGGATTTGTTTGGCATAAAGGATAAAGTACATGGTGTATTTCATAAAATATAGTCTCATAATCATCTCTTACATGTAAGTAGATCGTTCTTATCTATATTAGTTATACAACCATCACTACCAAGTGTTTTTACTTTGGACACTATCTCTTTACCTTTCTATCTTGGTTCCAACATCACAATGTCCATTTTTCACATAGTCTTGTATCATCACTTCACACTCCTCTTCTCTAAATGTTTCCATGATTTCACATGAGAGACGAACCAAAGATTGTAACATCAAGTTCAGTATTAATACAAAATTATTATGAAGCTATATGCATGTTGTTAATAAGCTAGGTATACTCATCCCCCAAGAGACGAAGCCTTCAAACTCTTATAGAGAATCACCCATGTCTTGCTACACAAGCATTCATCCCAAAGGCCTTCATGCTACAATTATTGCCCTTGCACACCCATTTATTGCTACAAAAGCACTCATCACAAATTCTTCATGCTACAATAACTCTCGCACACCCATGTCTTGCTACGTAAGAGCTCATCACCGAGATCTTTGTGCTACAATTTCCTTTGCACATCAAAATGTTTCTCATGTCCATGTATCTCTCACTCTTTTGCCCATTCATTGTGCACTACTCCAAATATAACTTCTCCTTTCAAGTAATCATTGTCCCACCTTATCCTATTCATCCCTCATGGTTACACTCAATATCTCAACTTATAGACCTCTTATCTCAAACACAATGGATATATTTCTTCAATCCCTTGTTCAATTACATGATCTATATTCATATCATCCATGTTTGGCAACACAAATTGAAGATAGGACTCCACATAATGCCTCTACCTACTACTAGCACTCTACCAAATGCAAATGTTTTGACAACACAAATAGTAGGTAGGTAGAGGCTTTCTTTTCACCTCTTAGAAATCTATTTGCAACCCTAAGCATATATACGAATCTACCTAATGCCTCTGCTAAAGCATAGGTTTAACCTATGACCAATCAAGGAGTGATGGCAATGTGACTCAAACTAGGACTTATGGAGAAATATTTCCTAAGGGATAAATTTGGTGACCAAGATATTACATGGACCAAATTTCTTTTTTATCTCATTCCATACCTAATATCTATCTTCATTCAACATTGAAACCCATGAAGGCTAGGATGAGGTCAAAGAGGAATTCCTTCCTCTCACAAATAAGAATGATTGAAGTACCACCCTAGCTTTGTATGCCATTGCAAACCACCTTCGAAATTCAGCCCTTCTAGCCTTGGATGCAACAAATGCATTAGTGCTCTTCTTATCCCTCAGTTTGTTGAGCAAGATCTCTATTACTTGGTTTCTTGAATAAATCTCTCCCTCCAATGTAGAATTACAAGAGCCTATGTCATCCCAAACATGGGCATGAAGTTTACATGTTTTAAATTTTTGAAATTGCCAACAAAGAGAGCATTTTGGCTAGCCTCACACTTAAACAATGAAAGTGGGTTGAGGTGGAGATGTCCATTGAGATGAGATTCTACCACTATACTCCACATGGTATAACACACTGTGTATTCTAATATCTTAGCTTGTTTGGAAGGTATTCACCAGAACCCACATGATTGCACAGTAATAGTGCTGACTTTAAATTCCATGTGGAAGCCTCTCGAAGAGATAGTGTTTTTTTAAAAAATGCTCCAAATACAAAGGAGCCTCTCTCTAATTTAACCCTAAATCCATGCATTTTCATAATGTTTTTTATGTTTGTCATGTTTGTGTTTTTTAAATAATTTATGTATAATTACAAATTCATTGATACCCTTAATTCACATAAGATCTTGTTGAAGAGATGGACTAATTTTTTTGAAGAAATGCTCCAAATAAAATGAGTCTGTATCCAATTTTGTACAATTCAATGTTTTCAATATCTTCATTATTTTTTTCATGTTTATGTTTTCATAATCATGTACTAATTGAATTCAATAAGAGTTTAATGCATTCATTTCCTAAGAAAATGTAAAAATCAAGGGTCAAGGATTGTTAGAACATGAAACACAAAAAAAGATTGAAGTTGCCATAAGAGCTGAGGAAGAAGCGTTGAAAGACCATGGCCAAAAGTATCTCTCCATTTCCAATCTTGCCATAGGAGAAGATAACTTCAAGGTATGATATGGGATTCAATGGGATGAACCAAACATGGTGAAGATTACTTGTACGACAAGTTATACTACCTGTCAAGCTTTGAACTTCCCCAAGGCGTAAGATTATTTGGTGTGTCTAAATGTTGCACTTGCATCAATCTAATGAAAACAAAGGCTGCATTTTCTACTTTATGGATTTCAATATTTGTCATGCAGGCATATGTGCATCTCTTGAACGTAGTGAAGTCATCCTATGAAGACCAAGACAAGATGCATATGTTAGAATTCTTAGCTAAGAGACTATTTTATGGGTATTATGTTGGTGTTTCACTCAAGTATACCTATATTTCTATCATTGGTTGGTAGCTATTACAACCCATGGAAGCATGGTTTGTTTTAGATTTGATCTCTTGCTCATTATACATGTTTGCAAATTCATGGTAGTGGGTGGTTCTTATTCGATTTGAAATAGAATACCTAAGCAAGGGAGACTATCGAATTTTTTTTTGGACAATATGCTAACTTGCATTGTGGTTGCTACATCATGGTTATAGTTGGTTCTTGCATTGCATTGCTAAACAAATGCTTGATGTAGTGTCTGTAGTAACCAAAGAGTGGATTGACGTGAAAGATGAGAACGCCATGTACTTGCATGGGACCACAAAATGGGAGGCAAATGTCTATCTTTGGTGAATTGATTACCCCCTTGGGGTCATTCCAAAGCAAGAGATGGATTTGCAAGCAAGGACATTAACTTGTTTATTTTACAAAAATGCCTAGTATATTCACTAAATGGTTGATTAGTTGAGGATGTGATGGTTAAAGTAATCATGGTGTTGTTCTTCTAGGATTCATGGCTGAGCATAGCAAGGCTTCCACTACAAATACATAGTCTAACAATGTTTCTGACCCATCAAGACTTAAAATACTTAACGCACATGCTGCACCTACTGGTGCGCAAATCGAATGTCGTATGCATACGTAGCGAGCACCGGAAAGTCCCCAAGAACAAAGAACTCTACTTTAAGCTCAAAATCCAAGAGAATAGACTTGCACGACATGAAGCAAAAAGACCAATTGGGTATAACCTCCTCCCATGCCTTGTGTGAGCGTTCCACAAAGCATGTATTTAATATTTTATTCATCTCGAAGCTAAAAAATAGCCCAAATTTACAATTAGCATGCTTAAGCTTTTGTGTTTGCTTTTTTCCAAATAAAGAATAAAGCAGTTGGGTGCCCCAAGAGTTGGGTTGTGCCCAAATACAATGACCAATAATGAATATTTAAACCGTGCACCCATGCGCATTAAAAATAATAAATATATGTCAAGTGCTTCAATAAATAAGCATGTCAAAATAAATATTGACGCCACGCCTAAGACGCGTGCCCATCAAAAATGTTAATTTATTCTAAATAACTTGAATACACGCTATAGCCCTGTGCTTTCCAGTGCCACCGCCGCCTACTCTACACATCAACTGAAGCACTCACAATTATTAGAAAATAATAAAATTAAACCGAAAAAAGTGAATACCTAGTAGTCTTCAGCTACAAAATAAATAAATAGGTTGGAACTCTGTCCTAACCTTAATTTAATACGTGTGCACTCTAAACTCATAAACGTTCATTAACTTAAATATGTATTTTGCGAAATCACCCACTATGGAATCACCCACTTGCATGTTAAATTAACGTGACACCCGAAAAGGAAAAATGTCTCCATCAACGTTTCACACAAGGAATCCACCTTGTGTATGAGCACCGGTAAAAAAATATAATGTTTACGAAATCCACCGTGGAAAATGCCTCCTGGTATCATACCCCTGGGGTGGGATAGCAATTGTCCTCAATTGCTATTAGCTCAATGTGGAGCGAGCAGTGAGGGGTAAGCATCCATTGGGCCTCTTCAACAGGATGATTTTTAACTTTCACCAAATATTGAGAATATCTATGACCAGTTCCATTGGTCATGTAATCAGTGTCTAAAATTGTTTCGGGTTCAAGTATTTGAGTTTCTTCTTCTAACAAAGGAGGATTTTCATAGACAAGGTGAACATGTAATTGGCCTTTGAAAGGTCGTAACAAACTGATATGAAAAGTATTATGGATTTTGCACAGTGGGGGTAGTTCTAATTTAAAGGCATTGTCATTGATTTTGTGAATGTTTTTAAAAGGTCCATAAAATCTAGGAGCTAACTTTACAACAGGGTGTTTCTCAACACTTTGTAGTCTTCGCTTTTCAATTCATAACCAAGCATAATCATCAACTGTGAAATTCGTAGCTTTTTTTTTCTTGTTAGCTTATTTAGTATATGATTGGTAGGCTTTCGCAATCATATCTTTAACTTCATCAAAAATAGGAGCATGCATATTGGCAATATCATCAGCACCTTTAACTTTGTTTGACAATGAAGTAATAGGTGTAGGTAGTCTATATCCATAAATGATTTCAAAAGGTGCTTTCCATGTAGCTATATATGAAGTGTTATTGTATGCAAATTGAAGTAAATGCAAGTGTGTATCCCATGTTTGTGGTTTTGAAATTGTGTATGCACGCGAAAGATCCAAGATTGTACTGTTTGTAGCTTCTATTTGTCCATTTGTTTCATGACGAAATGCACTTTGAGAAATCAATCTTTGTTCTTAGATTAGCAAACAAAGTAGTCAAAAAAATATTGCAAAATCTAGAATCGCGATCAGAAATAATAACTTTTGGTAAACCATGGTTAGTGAAAATAGTTTTCAAAAACAATTGAGCAGCTTGAGATGCAGTTAACGTTTTCTTGCATGGAATGAAATATGCATGTTTACTAAATCAATCTACAATAGTCCAAATCATATCGTGATTAAGTTGAGTTTTAGGCAAACCAGAAATTATAGAATCCATTGAAATATGTTCGCATGGTCTTTCAAGAATTGGTAAAGGCATTAACAGACCATACTGCTTACCATGGTGTCGCTTAACTCTTTGACAAATTAAACATTTAGATACAAAGTTAGAAACATCAAATTCCATCTCTGGCCAGTAAAAATCTTCAATCAATGTATGTAAAGTGAAAATAATACCTCTATGGCCTTGATATGGGGGACAATGAATTTCGTGCAACACAAATGATCTAAATGGAACAATTACACATAACCTTTTCTCATAAAACATATATCCACCAGAATAAAACAATGAATATATTGGAATCCAGTTATTAGCAACTAATTTATTTCAATGAACTTGAAAACTGGGGTCCTGATCATAGGTATCTTTCATAGGGATAAGGGAATCAAAAGATATCACAGAGATATTATGAATAGTTGGTCTTCTACTCAAGGCACCGGCAACAATATTTTATTTTCCAAGTTGATATTGGATAAGTGAGTGGAAACTTTGAATAAAGCAGCCCACTTAATATGATGGTCAGAGATTTGTGGTTGACTAAGGAGATGTTTGATACTTTGTTGGTTAGTTTTGATCATGAATTTAGATCCCATTAAATAGTGTTTCCATTGGTGATGTAAAGCCTGTACTACAGCTAGCAATTCCTTATCATAGGTAGAATACTTAAGTTCAGAGGGTTTGACTTTGCAGCTAGATTAGGCTATGGGATGGGAATCTTGCATAAGGATAGCTCCTATTCCAAATCCACTAGTGTTGGTGACTACTAGGAAAAATGGTCTATTAAAGTCAAGGAGTTGCAATACAGGAGCATGTGTTAAGGCATGTTTTAATAAATCAAAAGACTTTTGCTAATTTTCAAACCAATGATACGCAATACCTTTCTTTAATAATTTTATCAAAGGTAATGCAAGCAATGAAAAATTTCTCATAAATTTTCTGTAAAAGCTAGCAAGATCTAAGAAAGAACGTAATTCATGCACATTTTTGGGTATCGGCCAATTCAAAATTGCTTCTATCTTTTTAGGGTCAACTTTAATACCTTCAAATGAAACAATATGTCCTAAGTATTCAATTTGTGTTTGGAAAAATTTACTATTTTCAGGATTAGCATATAATTGATTCTCTTCCAATATTTTGAAACCAAGGATAAATGTTCATAATGCTCATTTTTATTTTTAGTGAAAACCAATATGTCATCAAAGAAAACAATGACACAATGCTGATGCTTCAAAAATATGCAGTTCATTATACGACTGAATGTGGCTGGTGCATTAGTTAAACCAAAAGGCATAACAAGGAATTCATAAAGGATGCATCTTATTTTCCTTAACTTCAATTTCATTCACCCATATTAAGTAGGATTTTTTACATTTCATTAATGCACATTTAACTTGTGTATGACTAAGCAATGGAAAATTATCAAGGGTGTGCGTACCATGTAATGTGATTTGTTTCGCATTAGAATGAACCTTCATTGAATGCGTGGAATAATCTATATCGGGATTATATTGATGACGCCAAGGCATTCCTAAGATAATGTCACTAGATTGCAGAGGCACAACTAAGAAATTTCTATGTTCAGCATAATCACCAATTTTAATTTCTAAGTCATGCACTTCTTGTGTTCCATTGTATCTAGTGCCTAGGAATACAGCCTTGATGCGATAATGAGTGGAAATAGTATGTAAATTCAATTCTTTGATCAATTTTGCAAAAATAAAATTGTGTGTGCTCCCGTTATCATGTAAAACAGACTTTACCATGCACAAGACATTTCACTGTTAATAAAGAATGGCGATTTGGTATACCTAGTAAAGTATCTGAATTAGTGTCGATATCGTCATCGTCTTCCGTGAAATCTAGCATTTCTTCATGGTCTTCATCTTTAGTCGCTCCCACGTAGTTGATGTGAACAGTTGGCTTTTTGGATTGACAATTCAACACTAGACGTCCAGGTTGATGGCACTTATAGCAAATTATGGATTTGGCTTATTGATAATAGTGGGAAGTTTAGGAATGTTGGGATTTGGCTGGAAAGATGGCTTAGGATTTGGATTTGTGTTTGATGGTAAAGCAGGGGGTCATGCTGTGTCTAAGATTTATGGAATGAAGATGAAACAAAGAGGTTTTGATTAAATCTTCGAAAGTTAGAATTGAATTTCGTTGTACCAAAGTTACCATTGTTTGAGAATTGTTGTGGTCACTTCTCTCGTCCTCGAATTTTGTCTTCAGCATCATGGGCCAAGGAAATCACATCCTCAAGAGTCATTGGCTTGAACATGTTCACTTCCGCATAGAAGTGACCAAGCAAACCAAACATAAACTTGCGCTTATGGGTTGCAATAAAGCATTCCAGAAACACTCAGTATATTGTGAGATAGGCTCACGATCTCTTTGTTGCAGAAGATCCCACTATTTGATTGCTTTTTCGTGGAATTGAGGTGGAAGAAAATTCTACAAAACTTTCTTTTGAAAAGCCTCCCAAGTAGTAGGAAAATCAATGCTTTTGCAAACAACAATCCACCATAGCGATGCTCTGTCCACTAAATGATTAGTGACACACTTAATTTTATCTTTTTCACAATACTGTTCTTCATGGAAATAATCATCAAACTAAGCGATGAAAGCAAGTATAGTCTTTCCATCGCGTAAGCCTTTGAAAGTAAAATTTGAAATTTCTTTTATTTATCTTGGCTTCTTTCCGAATAGATTGTGCTTCAAGTGTCACATCAATCGTGCATCGTATAACATCTTTAGGTTGTAGTCCATCTTGATTGGCAGTAGATCGTTGAAGACTAGCCAATTGAGCTTGCAAAGTTTGACATGCTCTTCTTTGCTCTTGAAGCTACATCATAATTAAGTCCAATTTTTACTCCATCGTTGGTTCCGGTAAATCACCTTTGGCCATAAAATCTTCCATATTTTGATCGGCCATCCTGCAAAATTTCAAACAACCTCACACACTCAAAATCTTATTAGCGGGATGAGCGTAGCTCAAGGTCGGGTTTACAAGGCTTGCTCTTTTTTTAAAAATATGGCTTTTTAGCAAATCTTTCTTCTTCGCGGTTATGCAAATTGATGTCGGTCTTCTTCCAAGCGTATATTTCATCCATGTAGACTGCGTATAGTAATCTATTTGCTGGAATTTGGCTCTATCAGAGTGCAAGCACAAACAAGGGCTTGCAAAGAGGTTAAAATGAGTTTGGGAGTGATTATGTGTGAACTATTGCTACGAGAGAGATTAAAAAGGTAAGGTTTTGAATAAAGTTTAGCCTTAAGCTTAAGATTTATAGTAAAAATCTTCATGAATCTGGAAATCTGTTCCAGGATAGCGGTATATTCTCACCGCAATCCTTGCCAGCAAAGACATCCTCGCACCACGATTCAAAAAATTGTAGAGGCTAAGCTTTTTTTTAATAAGCTTAAAGCTAATCTTAATGAAGGTGCTTACTGTTATCTCTGAGAAAAAAAAAAGTCTTCATGAGAGAGCTTCCCGGGTGGTCGTCCGCCTCCAGAGAGTGGTCCTTCGTGATCCAACACAGCGTAGCAGGAGGTTGTTCATTGCCACGAACACGTTGGTATTTACAGATTGTCGCAAGACTGACTGTAGAGCTCAATTGTTCCAGGAGCTTCGCCTTCGCATGAGATGGTAAGAAATTGGAAGCCCTCCATCTTAGCTTCGCTCTGATACCACTGGTGCACAAATCAGATGTTGTATGTGTACGTAGCGAGTGCTGAAAGGTCCCCAAGAATGAAGAACTCTACTTTAAGCTTAAAATCCAAGAGAATAGACTTGCACGACATGAAGCAAAAAGACCAATTGGGTACAATCTCCCCCCATGCCTTGTGTGAGCGCTCCCCACAAAGCATGTATTTAGTATTTTATTAATCTCCAAGCTCAAAAATAACCCAAATTTACAATTAGCATGCTTTAGCTTTTGTGTTTACTTTTTTTCAAATAAAGAATAAAGAGGTTAGGCGCCCCAAGAGTTGGGCTGTGCCCAAATACAATGACCAATAATGAATATTTAAATTGTGCACCCATGTGCATACAAAATAATAAATATATGCTAAGAGCTTCAATAAATAAGAGGGCCAAAATAAATATTGCACCCATCAAAAATGATAATTTCTTCTAAATAACTTGAATACACGCTATCGCCCCTAGTGCTTCCCAGCGCCATCGCCGCCTGCTCTACACATCAACTGAAGCATTCACAATTGTTAGAAAATAATAAAATTAAATCGACAAAAGTGAATACCTAGCAGTCTTCAACTACAAAATTAATAAATAGGTTGGATTTCTGTCCTAACCTTAATTTAATATGAGTGCACACTCTAAACTCATAAATGTGTATTAATTTAAATATGTATTTTGTGAAATCACCCACTATGGAATCACCCACTTGCACATTAAATTAACGTGACACTCGAAAAGGACAGATGTCCCCATCAACTTTTCACACAAGGAATCCACCTTGTGTACGAGCCCCGGAAAATAAAAATAATTTTACGAAATCCACCACAAAACCTCACGAAAAATCCACCATGGAATATGCCTCCTGGAATCACCTACTACACAAACCAAGTAGGATACAAGTTGTGCAATTTCTTCAAAAAAATTGTAGAACATGCTAGGTATTAAATATATAAACCTTCGTATCTTACCCCTTGCCTAATATCCCACCTTTGTATCGATGTTGTCTTTGATTATAGATTTGTTGAGTTAGCTGAATGATATTTTTATGGTTATTTGCAAAGGCAAGAAGTTGATGGATCCACCTAGTGAAACTCTTGAGCCCATGCAAACACATCCGGCTAAGTCATAAAGAAAATGCAGCTCGAACCTCATCCTTCATGGTTGAGGTGGCAACTGGGCATCCTAATTAGGAAAGATGGCCCATTACACATAGTGTTGGTGAAACATGGATGGGGCACCATGCCATGAGATTGCATGATTGATATTTGTAGACTTTACCACCACGAGTCTACTGGTGGATGCATTGGGTGTAGAGTTGGTGGGTGAGTTATGGCATGTGCCATATGCTAGGCATATAGTATCTATTGAATGCCATTTTTGAAGTTCACAAGTCATCATGTTTTGATATGTATAGAGAGTATATGTATACCAAAGTGGAATGTCTTTACAAAGAACTTGGTGATCGACACTATGGACCTGGCATATGAGTGATTTGTAGACGAGGGATTCTTGATGGTTACTATGTTCCTAGCAGAGCACATTGGAGAGTTCATTGCAAATGCTGCAAGGGTAGCCTTGTCATGTATCACACATGGATTCCTTTTTGCATTACAAAATCATATAGATAACCTATTACGCGAGAGATAGTAAGAACGTAGAATCTTCTTTAGTTTTATTCTTTGGTTTTGTGAGTTTCTTTATGTTGCTACATATACACATGTTCATTTTTGTAATGCTAAAACAAGTGATGGGGACCTTACCATTTTCTTGTGGCATCGGGCGGGTAAGCGTGTAATGCCATCATACAACCAAGAGGTTGGTAAGGGCAATAATGCAATTCACTCTCTAGCTCATCAAAGCTATGTGCTAGATGACTTTGTCTATCCTATGAAGATTCATGGAATTCTTGCTGGGGGTGATGGGAAGAGATCATTATTGTTTTATAGGTGATGTCTCATATACTTGGAATGTTAGGAAATAGTTTATTGAATGTATTTTAACAAGTTGTGTTTTCATTAGGTGGTTATTCGCTACCTTCACAGAGTGATGCAACTATGTCTTGGATGTGTTTGCAAGATGTGGTGGCCTTGGGCGAGGCCAGTGCCAAGGATGGCCACCATTGCCTTTGCACGGTGATTGATGACTTGCTGCACCAACAGTGCCTTTCAAACATTCCATGTGGATGTGTTTGCAAGATGTGGTGGCCTTGGGCCAGGCCAGTGCCAAGGATGGTCACCATTGCCTTTGCACGGAGATTGATGACTTGATGGACCAACAGTGCCTCTCAAACATTACATGTGGACTAGTTCCTTACATAGAGATGCTCTAGTTTTAGAATAATACTATTATCTTTGGACATGTAATTTGATGCATTTCACTATATTGTAGACATTTCTCTTGTCATAGTAATTTTACTATAGCTATGGTTTTGTGTGTATGTATTTCTCTTTTTTAATATGGACACTCTAAAAGAAAATAAATAGTCATTTTCATTCTCTGCCATGTGGTTTTGGTTATTAACTATGCATGGCGGGCTCTTGGTATGCTTTAAAAAACACCACTTGTTTTATAAATTCAAAAAACTCTTTTAGTATTTCACCAAACTTAAGATTTGCAAAAATATCAAGAAATTTACCTGAAAATTTAATCCTACTCCTTCACTCAATGAGGATTTCTAATGGTTCAATTTATATTTCTTTGACACAAGCTTAACCGAAATGTTTACATGTGGGAACATTAATGTGTCAATCTAAGAGTCGAAGACATTGAGACTATATGTGATATAAACTTGCCCAAGCGTTGATACGACATTCAATCACTAACATTCGATTATGACAAAGAGTGAAACCTCTCCCTTTCAAGGGCTACCTAGAAGGTGTTGAGCAAAAAATGGTAGAATCTTCATTGAGCCTAATTGATTTTAGTTTCCTCAAGTGAAGGGGAAGCTCTCCAAATCAGGTGATGGCACAAAGGCTTGGAGAAGAAAAGAGAGAAATTTTTAAAAAACAGGGCATGAAATTATGCTTAATTCCTTGCAAGGTTTTTTCATTTGTCTCTAAGAGATTCTAGGACTTCAAATCTAAACAAAGAGGAAAGGTGAAGACCTAATGCCAAGTTAATACTAATGATAATGCAGGCTATTACTTATCAGGAATGCTAACCTACTCTGATACCATGTTGGAGATTCGATCATGGGAGTCAAGAGGAAGTTGCACTTAACGCGGATTGAATATTTTTGTGCTCATTGTGCGAGCATGTGATTGACAATAATAGAGAGAAACGAAACTAGATAATGTGAGAAAGAGAGAGTAGCAGAATGATGAAGATCAAAAGGCTTGTTTATTCATTATGTAGGCCAAATACATCAAGTGAGAGCCAAGCTATGCTTATATTACAAGTGAGGTAGATGCCACTCCCCACAAAACCCTCTACCTAATATTCCACCTAATAAAGCTCCCTTTTCCACCACGTAATAGCTATTTCTCATGTTCTTTTCCATGCCTAGCATTTAATACAAGTTCTTATGCTTTTGGATCATAATAATATATGTCGGACCACAACATTTTCAACAATCGATCCCAATTATACTAAAGGTGATTTCCCTTGAAGATGATGATGATGCTAATGAAGATGGTAATGATTGTGATGCTAGCCATGTTGCAAATAATATTATTGTAGGATCAAGTATCACTAGAGCTAGACATGATACTATCCATGATAGTCAATAGCAAGCAATGATGGCAATGGATGACAAGCTAGTAGGTGAATAGTGGGTGATGAACAGAGATGCTAAAGACAATGATGAAGAAGGTGATGATGATATGATGATGGCCTATAGCAACATGAGGTTGGTGGAGATGGGCTACAATAATGTGAAGATGGGCTACACCAAATGATGATGATGTGATGATGACATGGGTATAGTAGGCAACTATAGAGCAAGGTAGATAACAACAAAGTCAAAGGAGCAGATGCTGAAGATGATGGTGATGATTATGATAACAAAGATGATGAAATGATTTTTTGTGTTTTGTTTTTCTACTTGATTTTCTCTTCCCAAAAACAAACCTTAATGCAGTCTCCCTTGTTCCAATTGATCATGAGTAATCTCTCTCTCTCTCTCTCTCTCTCTCTCTCTCTCTCTCATGAATCATAGGGCTACATGAGGTTCTAATAGTGGTAGAAAATCATTCTCTAATACAACTGATCTTATCTTTAGCTCTCCTTGATTTCCACATGGCCCATTCCATTCTTCTTTCCTCATGTACTAATAAAATAATTAGTATGTTCCATCAAAAAACTTACTTACTTGATGTGATTCACAAATGACATTATTCTATCAACTAACCAAAATTTACTACCTAACTACTCACAACAATTTTGGATTTGGCACACACTCCTATTCCATAGTGTGAAGTTGCATACGAGTGGCTTGGACAATGTATCCTTGTATCAACAATAAATCCAAAATGTCATGCTCTATGAGCTTGACATTGGAACCATCAAACACATCCTTATGGATTCAAGGATCTCAACCTACAAAGTGTACAACTGTCTATCACTTAGCTTGTTTACATGTTAAAAGTTCAACCAAAAATGATGAGAGAACATGCTTATCTATATTTACCATGTTATAGTATTTGTATTGGTGAGTCATATCCTAGAACCATAAGTACACCCTCACCTTGATCTTGCTATTGTTTTTGCCATGAATGAGAGAAGATATCCAAGATTAGCTGAAGGAGATGAAGAGAAGAAGAAGGATTTGCGATCCATCTCCCGCACTCTCATTCACTCTCAACTCACACACTCTTGCTCTCTACAACTAGATGGGATGGAGAAGCAGGGGAAAGGATGCAAGGAGCTTTTCATAATCAAGTCCCTTACTTCACACACACTCTCTCTCACATTCTCTCTTGTGCATTCTTATTCTTAAAGTAATAGAGTAGCAAGGAGGAAAGATGGAAAAGTTTTCACATGCATGAATAGCTTGTTCCATTACTTTTGATCTCTTTTATACATAATTTCTAGGGTTAGGGTTTTAGCATCCCACTTGGAAATCTAGCCCATTTTATGGCCTTACTAGTAGACATTCTTTCTATTTCATGCACCTAGATCTTTGTCTTGATCTTAAAATTAGATAAGAAAAATTGTAACCTCAGAGTGCCACTTGATCAATACAATTTGTATGGGAGGCAGCTCGACTCTTGATAAACATTGAGTGACTTTTACAACAATCA